>NW_011494869.1:8186036-8187893 GCF_000754665.1 Bison bison bison | reverse complement strand
TTAAATATATCCTACCATTCCTTTCTGGCCTGCAGAGTTTCTGCTGAAAGATCATCTGTTAAGCATATGGGGTTTCCCTTGTATGTTACTTGTTGCTTCTCCCTTGCTGCTTTCAATATTCTTTCTTTGTGTTTAGTCTTTGTTAGTTTGATTATTATGTGTCTTGGCGTGTTTCTCCTTGGGTTTATCCTGTATGGGACTCTTTGTGCCTCTTGGACTTGATTGACTATTTCCTTTTCCATATTGGGGAAATTTTCAACGATAATCTCTTCAAAAATTTTCTCATACCCTTTCTTTTTCTCTTCTTCTGGGACCCCTATAATTTGAATGTTGGTGCATTTGATATTGTCCCAGAGGTCTCAGACTATCCTCAGTTCTTTTCATTCTTTTTACTTTATTCTGCTCTTCAGAACTTACTTCCACCATTTTATCTTCCAGCTCACTGATTTGTTTTTCTGCTTCAGATATTCTGCTATTGATCCCTTCTAGAGTATTTTTAATTCAGTAATTGTGATGTTTGTCTCTGTATGTTTATTCTTTAATTCTTATAGGTCTTTGTTAATTGATTCTTGCATTTTCTCCATTTTGTTTTCAAGGTTTCTGATCATCTTTATTATCATTATTCTGAATTCTTTTTCAGGCAGTTTGCCTACTTCCTCTTCATCAATTTGGACTTCTGTGCTTCTATTTTTTTCCTTCACTTGTGTAGTATTTCTCTGCCTTTTCATTATTTTTTTTAACTTATTGTGTTAAGGTTGAATAAGGCTTCAAGGTTGAATTCTTTCTTCCTTTTGGTTTCTGCCCTCCTAAGGTTGGTCCAGTGGTTTGTGTAAGGTTTGTATAGAGTGAGATTTGTGCTGAGTTTTCTGGTAGTCTTGGGTCTTGGAGTCAGTGCTCCCACTCCAAAGGCTCAGGGCTTGGTCTCTGTTCAGGAATGAAGATTCCACAAGTGGTTTGTTATGGCATTTAGTGAGATTAAAACAAACATCCAAAAACAAGAAGCCAAATATGAATCCCAGCAAATGGCAGTTACAAAATCAGGCAAATAATAATTAAAATAATAGAATATACACATATACATACACACCCATGAGCAAAGTGAAAACAGTCCAACAAAAATAAAGTACAGTAGATTGACCTGGTGAACAAAGGAAACCAAAAATTACATCTACCAGAGCAAAACTAACTAAAGCACAAACTGCAAAACAAAACCAAAGCAAGGTGCCAATTGGGGAATAAAGCAATGAAAATAAAACTAACAAATATGTTGAGAGGAAAGGAAAGAAAAGAAAGAAAGAACAGATATGCAAAGTTACATAGAGGTAAATAAAGAAGATTTATATACACTAAAGATTAACTTGGGCTCCAAAATCACTGCAGATGGTGATTGAAGCCATGAAATTAAAAGACACTTACTCCTTGAAAGGAAAGTTATGACCAACCTAGATAGACTTCACTTTCACTTTTCACTTTCATGCATTGGAGAAGGAAATGGCAACCCACTCCAGTGTTCTTGCCTGGAGAATCTCAGGGACAGGGGAGCCTGGTGGGCTGCCATCTATGGGGTCGCACAGAGTCGGACATGACTGAAGTGACTTAGCAGTTAGCAGACAGCATATTAAAAAGCAGAGACATTACTTTGCCAGCAAAGATCTGTCTAGTCAAACCTATGGTTTTTCCAGTAGTCATGTATGGATGTGAAAGTTGGACTATAAAGAAAGCTGAGCGCAGAAGAATTGATACTTTTGAACTGTGGTGTTGGAGAAGACTCTTGAGAGTCCCTTGGACTGCAAGGAGATCCAACCAGTCCATCCTAAAGAAGATCAGTCCTGGGTGTTCATTGGAAGGACTGATGTT
>NW_011494869.1:8128614-8185936 GCF_000754665.1 Bison bison bison | reverse complement strand
CAGTCCATCCTAAAGAAGATCAGTCCTGGGTGTTCATTGGAAGGACTGATGTTGAAGCTGAAACTCCAATACTTTGGCCACCTGATGCAAAGAGCTGACTCATTTGAAAAGACCCTGATGCTGGGAAAGACTGAGGGCAGGAGGAGAAGGGGACGACAGAGGATGAGATGGTTGGATGGCATCACCGACACAATGGACATGGGTTTGGGTGGACTCCAGCAGTTGGTGATGGACAGGGAGGTCTGGCATGCTGTGGTTCATGGGGTCGCAAAAGTCGGACATGACTGAACGACTGAACTGAACTAAACTGAACTGAAAGAGTAAATGCAAGGGGAAAAGAACAGTAGGAAAAGCAAGCAAAGGAATAAATATAGACAAAATAATAATAGGTTTAAAAAATTAAACTTAAAAAAAAAGAGAGAACAAAAAAAAAAAAAGGAAAACTCCACAGAACTGCAAAAGCCCAATGTAGAGGCAGAGGTTTGTAACAACAATAAAAAATGTGACTGAGAAAAAAAGAAAAAAAGAATCTACAGAACAAGTCAAAAAATAAGAATAATAAATGTTTTTCTTGAGTCACTGCTATCAGAGTCCTTTCCCTCGCTGGGAGTCACAGTCCACCTCACCTCCCTAGGAAGCCCTCCAACACTGTGCTGATCTCTGGACCTGCTGTGGGGGCAGCTCAGATTCTAATCTGGTCCTGCTCCTGGGTGTTCTCGCCTCCAATGTCCACGGCTATCAGAAGTAGTGCATTTTCTTTTGTGAGTGCTCTCCAAGTCCTTTTATATGTGCCGTAGACACAGCACCTGCCAAGTTGATTGTGTGTGTGGAATCTGCAGCTTGTACAGCTGGTAGGAAGGCTTTGGGTCTTCTTCCTTAGCCACACTGCCCCCTGGGTTTCAATTGTGGTTTTATTTCCACCCCTGCATGTGGGTCGTCCACTGGGGTTTGCTCCTGAGACTGCCCTGGTGGACTTGGGTTTGATTCTGTGAGGACCAGGTGTGGAGGTGGTGCAGATGCTTGGGTTGTAGGGGTTCTGGCAGCACCAGGTACTCAGGGGAGTGGGCAGCTAGGGCAGCAGGAAATATAGTGTTCTAGAAGGGTATGACAACTAATACTGGCCAATATGCTCCAGTATTCTGGCCTGGAGAACCCCGCTCCCTGACAGAGAAGCCTGGCAGGCCACAGTATACAGAGTTGCAAAGAGTCAGACACTACCAAAGCGACCCTGCATGCATAGACACAAGATTCTTTTGGCCTGTGGCAGCTCTGACCCAATGAGAGTTGAGCATGAAGGTGGCACAGCTGGTTGGCTTGTGGGGACCCTGGTGGCACCAAGTGTGCAGGGACATGGACTGCCTCCATGCAGGAGTTATGGCCCTATCAGAGTCTTTTTTCAAGCCTCTTGTCTGTGGCGATCAGAAGCCCTCTCTCGCCAGTCTTTCTCTGTAGCTCTGCCAATTCAGGCACTTAGAGGGTTCCCTTGCCTGGGGTCCTTCTCTGTAGATCGGAGAGTCAGGCACTTAAAGGGGCACCCTGGGTGGGGTCCTGCTCTGTAGTTCAGTGCATCAGGCATTTGATGGGCCAGCCTCTCTATTGTTCAGCTGCCGATGCTGGCCTGTGGGGAGAGAGAGGCTATGGTGATGGCCCCACCCTCTACGCATGCAGTAATATTTCCTTGCTTCCATGGATGCCTGGCTTTCCTCCACAGGCATTTCCCACCATGATCTCCTCCCTCACCTCCCCCTGATCTGTCTCTCCACAGTCAACAGCAGCCCTCAACCTGGGATCACTCCACACTCCCCAAACTCCAGCTCCCAGCTGCTGTGCCTTCCAGGGAACCCACATCCCTGTCTGGGGTATGTATGGCTGCAGCAAGGACTGTCTTATTTTCATTCCATTTAGGCTGCCACAGATCAGCTGTTTCACTCTCAGTCTTAAATGTTTCTCCTCTGACTCAGACAAGTACCCCAATGTGGGGATCAGACCCCTGCTTCAGTTCCCCCACCCACCAAAGGAAGGTCCAGTCTTACTAACACCCCTGTTTTTTCCCCTAGTTCCTTCCTCCTACCGAGTTTTGCGTGGTTCTATATTTTCTTTTCCTCTGGTCAGGTATTCCTCTCTGCTCTCAGCTGGTGTTCGGCATGCTCTTCTGTGTCTGAAGGTGTATTACTAAAGTATCCATGGAAAGAGACGTACTCCGCCTCTACCTACTCCTCCACCGTCTTATTCTCTCTACATGTTTTATAAACATTACCAGATTCAATCTTTATGGCAGCATTCTCATTGTAGGTACTGTTGTCATTGTCATTTCAAGGAAGAGAAATATGGGGCACAGAGAAATTAAGTGACTTGCCCAAGGTCACACAGTAATAAGTGGCAGAGCTTGGATTTAAACCCTTGAAGCCTAGCTTCAGTGTCCATGCTCTTAATGACTCTATTATACAGTTGAAATGATTCCAAGAATAAATACAGGAATTTTTTTTTTTTTTTTTTTTTTGCATTTTTCTAGGGTCCATTTGTATCTTTGGGCTTCCTTTTTGACTCAGCAGTAAAGACTCTGCCTGCCAATGCAAGAGATGTGGGTTCGATCCCTGGGTCACAAAGAAGGAAATGGCAACCCACTCTAGTATTCTTGCCTGGGAAATCCCATGGACAGAGGAGCCTGATGGGCTACAGTCAGTCCATGGGGTGGCAAAGAATCAGATATGGCTTAGTGACTAAATCACAACAAGGATAATTTGAATCTTTATTTTTGTGTTTGTATGTCTATAGTTAATTCTACTGTGATTTGATCATGGGGTACAGGATTGGGGTACACTTATTTTAGGTGTTCTCCCCAAAAGAATCTAAATATATTTCTCCTATATTCTGTAAAATGACACTGCTTGCCTACTCTTCCCATCCAGGGTTAGAGAACTTGGACATGCGTTCAACTAAGCTTACTAGTCTTCAATACACATCTTTACAAATCTGGAGGGATTCCTTTACTAATAACATAATGACAGGAAGTGACTGAATCCATAATATGGAAAGCATTAAAGTAGCTTAGTATCTGATTTATGTTAACAAATATGCATCAAACAGACTACAACTAATAGCCAATATCTCTGCTGTACATTTCTAGTACCAAGTGCTCCCAGCAAGGACTCAGTGGAACTTTCAGGCACATGTAGCTTAGGGAAATTATTCTGAAACAATATCAACATTGTCCAGGTCTCACATGCAAAAGAATACACAATCAACCAATTACCTCTTGTGAGAAGATCTGTTCATCTCAATACAGGAAATTATTAAACTTTTTAGTGTGGAATCTGCAAAATACACACCTTATCTTCCTGGATTGAATTTTCTGTTTGTGATCCTCTGCAGTGGTGGATCTTAAGAGCAGATCTTGAGATTTTGGCACCACGAACACAACTCTTAGGCTGTGTGCGATATGAATACTCCATTCATTATATGGGAAAGCTATTCAAGCTAGACTTCCTTCCTGTGTTATTTTGTGAAATGTCCCCTGGGTATTATCACTGTTAGCACTTCAGGTTCCCTTATGTTTGAGGGACGGGAAAAAAGGCTGAAAGAGTATTTTTGATTGACTAGATTATTCCCCAAAGAACCTATTTGTTCTTGCCTGAGAACAAAGTTATGACCACAACCAATGGCCTCACTCCAAGTACCCTTTCATCCTCAAACTGGTATTTATATTGATGGCTCCTACAAGTCTCCAAAACATGCTTTCTGAGAAGCAACCTGGTGTAAGGCAGTAATTTAAACTTTGCCTGCAGATCAGAATGGCCTGGAGCACTTTTCAAAAATACCAATGTCTGGACCCTATCCCTGAGATTCTGATTTAATGGGTTGGGGCGAAGCCTGAACTCTGAATCCCTACAACCACCACAGTCACTGTAAGGATTAAATGGGATGCAGAATAAGAGGCCCCAGATGCAGTGATTGGCACAGCTATTTACTTGATCAATGCCAATTGTTCCTCTGCCACCTGTGCCCTCCTCCAATTTCTGCTGAGGCAAAGGGAACCCCTAAAATATGATTCTTCTTCAGGGGTGGCAGGGGCAGCCAAGCTCAATGGAACAACTCATTAGAGGAGAAAATGATAGCAGAGCGGGGAGCCGCCAGACACTGACAGGGGATGGAGACACAGAAAGATTGTGTTTTAATGCAGGGCAAGAGGTCAGGAGAATGAAGGAAGAAAAAGTCAGATTTAGTAAAAATCTGATCACCTGGCAATTTTTAAAAGGGTCACTGCCAACACTTTTGTGGCTACATGGAGTACATTTTACTCAGAAAAATGTAGGGGTGGAGGAGGTGAACAATAGGCTCCATTTAGCTTATCATCTATATTTAAATAGAAAGGTCAAGGCTGGAGCTAATGGAAGTTGAAGAATGTTCTTTGGAAGGAACAGCTTCTCTCAAGTCTTTGAGTATGTCCTGTCCTCTCCGTACATCCCTCGGGGGAAAAATTAGAGAGAAAGATAACTAAGACATGACTGGCAATTTCATCACTTCAAATACTTTCAGCAATAAAGACTGCTTGGGAAATACTCATTCATTTGTTCAACATAAATTTATTGAGCACCTACTATGTGTCCATCTCTGTGCTAAGAAGAGTCTGATCTCATAAATGATGAACCAAAACTAAATAACTTGTCTAAGAAGAGCTAATCACAAAACTGGGATGTGATTTGAGGTTTGACCCCAAATAACATTTAGAGATGATTGGGTCCACAGCCTCTGCTGGCAAATTTAGGCGTCATATCTCTGATTTGCGGCTCTTACACCTAATACTCTCTTCCTCTCCACCAAGCCCAGCAATTTTCCTCCTGTCTTATTTCATATTTTGCTTCAAGGATCAGCATGTACATCTCCTTCTTCTACAGGCCTTTCCTGACCCCACATGAATGTACTCCCCACTTAGAGACCCCTCTGGCAGCTTGTGAGTGCCTCCGTCATGGCAAAATTATGCTGCATTATAATTAGTCACTTGTCTGTCTTCTCCACTGGACCATGAAATTCTCAAAGACATAAGTAACTGATGATTCCTATTTGTATTCATAGGACTAAGCATAATGCCTGGTAAAGAGTAGGAAAGGGAAGAAGAGAGGAAGAGAGGGAGAAAGGAAGAAAGGAAGGACTTCAGTGAAGTCTTCATAAAAGAGGTAAGAAACTGAGCTGGGTGTGGGATTTGAATCAACTAGGAGGGACTGAATGCTTGCTTCTGTTTTCTGGAGAATCAGTTCAAGGAGAATCACAAAGAAAGGAATCTAGGGTTGTGTGGAAACCCCATCAGGGCCACAACTTGCCATGGATGGAGGGTTTCAGGCTGAGCAAGTGAGTTAAGAGTACAAGGTCCCAGGATGTCTTGCAGAGCTGACAAGTGCTCAGCCATCAGTCCTGGGACAGGTATGAACTGAGCACCTACTATGATGCAGGGTTTCTGCTCAGCAGAGAGAGAGAGACTAGCACAGACCCTGCTTCCATGGAGCTCTGGGGCCCACAGGCTAAACCTGTTCTGAGAGACAAAAAGGAATCAATTAAGGTCCTCACCCAGGGAGCGATGTAATTTAAGTGGAGTTTCAGAGCCATTTATCTTGTTAAGAATGAAGCATGATCTGGAATGAGGGAGACAGGGAGGAAAGAGGGGAGGGAGAGAGAGAAAAGAAGGAGAAAAGATAGGAAGAAAATGATGAGAAGCTCCAAATTAGACTTAACTCCCTGAGGGCAAAGTGGGTTTCTGGACGACCCAGTCTTATGTCTGTCTCATTCACCAGTGTATTCCAGCACTTAGAACAGCACCTGGCCATGACAGGTGCTCAAGAAATATTCACAGAGTGAATGGGATGGGTTGAGACAGGGTGGGATGGGAACAAGAGGAATTCTGGTGAAGTGAATTAAAGAAGGGCAGAAGAGGAGCCCTGAACTGGGTGTCATGGTCCCCAGTGACCAGTCCTTCCTACCTCTGCCATTGACCAGCCAAGTGATCAGGCACTTTGATAGCTTTCCTGTAGTTTGTTGCCTCATCTGTTGAAGGTAGGGGCTGTTTCAACTTGCGCACTAGTTTTCCATAGAATGTGACTGCTTCATGTGGTCAAATTAAAGCCTGAAGAGCCAGTTAATTTGGGACAATGCTAAGTTAAATAAACACAAGCAGGTATCTGACCATGGGACATCTCAGAGGTTTGAACATGCCTGGGTGAATTGGGAAGCTCCAAGAAGAAGGTATCAAATGCTGTAACTTCCAAATTTGTTTGACGACAGAACCCCAACCTTCAATTTTTCCATTCTCAATCTTTTAAAAAAATATTTGTTTAGCTCCACTGGGTCTTCGGCGCAGCACTCAGGTCTTCCATCTTCACTGCAGCATTCAGGATCTACTAGTTATGACATGCAGGATCTAGTTCCCTGACCAGAGATTGAACCTGGACCCCCTGCACTGGGATCACAGAGTTTTAGCCACTGGACCCCCAGGGAAGACCCTTCATTTTCAATCTTACAGAACCTTTCCAGCTCTACTGGTGTCATCCAATGATGTCATCTAATGATGTCACCCAACTTCTCAGATTTAGCTGATGAAGCGAGTCCAGGTGAGAGGAAAGGAGTCTCTTGTCTCCCAGATGGGGAAAGGGCAGTGCAGGAGACCCAAAGCTGCAGTGAAGAAGTCCGAAATTGCTATGTGGGCTGAGACCTGGAATCTCGCTCAAAGAAAGCCAGCCATCCTCAGGGCAAGGCATTGATATTCTGGCGTGGTTTTTAATTTCCCGTCCCTGGGATTAGCTATGTCAGGGAGGAATCCTTTGGCCGCCTTCTCTCAATACATCCCGGAGCTTTTATTTTGTTACCAATTTCCCTACATTGTGTGCTTTCTTTGAGAATCATAACCGTGTGAATATTTGACAATTGAATGGTACAAACATCTTGAAACATACAGTTTTCCCCAGAGCTGCATTTCATACTATAATCCGAGGTGATCTCAGTTGCCAGAAACACTCACGCCGTTAATGGATTTGGAGGGAAGATGCTAGTAATGAGATTTTCAAATGTGAATTGTTTTGCTTTCAAACACACAGTGAAATCCAATGAAATATTACCTTCGACACGCCGGGACAGTAAGTCCAACAGATCAAATGAACGCTTGGTATGTGTTTCACACAGGCCTTTTCTGTTCCAAACAAGAGCTAGAAGGGGATCTGTTTTATTTTTTTCCTGGTGAGATGGCTCCTTGAGCCCTAGAGTTGTGTAATTCTTCTGTAATTTTTTAAGACATTATTGTTTATTTATTTATCTGCATCAGGTCTTAGTTGCGGCACATGGGATCCTCAATCTTCATTGCATCACGTGGAATCTTTGGTTGTGGCATGTGAACTCATCCTTGAAGCATGTGGGAGCTAGTTTCCTGACCAGGAATTGAACCTGGGCATCCTGCATGGGGAGGGTGGAGTCCCAGTCACTATACCACCAGGGAAGTCTGTCATCTGTTATTTCTGACACACATTTGGCCTTTCACATCGACAGTCTTGAGAGGTCGATTTCTTTTACTCACTCGTTCAACAAACACTGCTTGAGAGCTTACTACGTGCTAGGCAGCTCTGTACACTGAGCGGTACAGCAAGGCACAGTGCTTGACGATGTTTACATGTGTTTCTATCATCGTTGAGCCGACAACCTCAGGAGACACATACACACAATAAACAAGTAAACACAAACGTTTAAACATCAGGTGGCAGTAACAGGCCTGAAGAAAAATAAGCAAGGTAAGAGTCGGAGAACGATGGGACAGGTCCTGTTTTAGGTGGGGTGTCAGGGTACACCTCTCTGCAGGGGTGACTGCTGAGCAGACACGCCTGGAGAGAAGAGGAAACTGGAGGCCAGTGGCTGTTCCGGGCTCGAGAACGCTTCAGTGATTACGCGGAGCTTTAAGTGTAGCTTTGCCTCATTTCAGATGAGATGTCCCTTTCACAGTATCATCCAGCCTCACGGGGAACCAGAGAGAACCATCAGGGCAAGGCAGGACGCTGGATTTGATGCCAGAATCAGGAGGAAGTGAAGCCATAATGCAAAGAAAGGAAATTCAGGCAGGGCCCAGGCAGGCAGGGCACAAGAAAGACGGGCATCCCGTCCATCGAGTCCTCTTCCTGAGGCAGGATCCCATCCATCGAGCCTGCCTCTTCCTGACACCCACACTCAGCTGGGTCAAAGTTGAACTCCTCGTCCTCACCCCAGAGCAGCCCCTCTCCCTGACTTCTCCAGCTCCATGAATTGTACCCTACATCCACCTGGTCATCTCACTGTGGTTCATCAAGCTCCCCACCCCACCCCACCACCCAGTTCCCTTCCTTCTCCACTTGTCACACCCTCCAGACCTCCACACATGGCATGTGGGACACTTCCCCTCCAGCCCTCAAGCCTGGATGTTCACAGGTCATATCTAAACACTTATCGAACCATCTTGAAATTACATCACAGTTTCCTTTAAAAGGGTCAGCAGAAGAGAACCTAGAAAGTTGCCACTTTCAAATGAAGCCACATGAGAAACACTAGCGATCGCTCCAGAAATACTTCGCCACCCCACTGCCAAGTGAGTGCTGGCACACCCGGAATTTTCTGAAGCAATGGGAGCAAAGATCTGGGAGATGGAGCCATCCTTTCAACAGAAAGGGAAGCTGGCCAAGGAATCCTTTCATTCTGGTTTCTGCAAGACCCTGCCTTTCATCGAGGTGAGTGGGGAGTCCGGGAGAACTCTATTGAAGTGCCACCATGGAAACACATTCTGGGTGTTAATCTAGCAAATACCTCTTGGAAAGGAGCTTAAAGTTCAGCCAGAGATGCTGCTTTGCATCTGGGTGGGCGAGGTGCAGAACATGCCGGAGCCCACAGAAGGGGAGGTCTGGAGAGGGAGAAGGGGCTTGGTGTGGCCCTGCAGGCTGCTCCAGAGCCCCTCTGCCCCCACTAGCTGTCACTGCCAACATTGCTACCCATGGCAACATCTCCCTGCATCAGGTTTTTGCTGGTTGGAGGAGCACACTCAGCCCATGTGAAAAATAAGCCAGAGTGCTGGAGGGTTACAGACAAGACCCTCAGCCAATGAGGAGCGAGAGCTGATACCTTGCTGGTGCAAGATAAATGCTTCAGCTCCCTTGCTCCTTGATGAGACAATCCTAGGTGTTGCTCCACACACTCTCCAGAGGGCTCCCAGTGAGAATGAACCCAATTACCAGCAGTAACACCCCGATTATTGGCTTTCTCTCTTTCCTGTCTGGCCTCCCCACTCCCTCACAATGCTTGTTGGGATCACATCACAGGTAAGCTTCATGTACCCATTTCTTTCTTAGGATTCGCTTTTAGGTAGAACCAAGCTAAGACAATGGGGTAACAGGCCCGGTAGTAAGAAAGCCCCCAGTGGCCTGAGGTGTTCAAATGGGCTTTCCTCTTAAGTATCAGTATCAAAGGACAGCCAGTTCCAGGGATGTGGGAAGAAAGGTGGTGAGCCTCTGGGAGAAGGAATTAAAAAGCCTCCAGAGAAGGTGCCTTGCTAATGCAACCCTGTCAATTAAGTCTGAATGCCCCAAAGGTTCCCAAGAGAATTTGCACTCAAGAACCCAGTATTAGTCAGCTGCTGCTGCTGCTAAGTCCCTTCAGTCATGTCCGACTCTGTACGGCCCCATAGATGGCAGCCCACCAGGCTCCCCCATCCCTGGGATTCTCTAGGCAAGAATACTGGAGTGGGTTGCCATTTCCTTCTCCAAGGCATGAAAGTGAAAAGTGAAAGTGAAGTCGCTCAGTCGTGTCTGACTCTTAGCGACCCCATGGACTGCAGCCTACCAGGCTCCTCTGTCCATGGGATTTTCCAGGCAAGAGTACTGGAGTGGGGTGCCATTGTCTTCTCCGATTAGTCAGCTAGGGACACTATAATAAAGTACTGCAGACAGGGCAGCTCAAACGACAGAAATGTATTTCCCCACAGTTCTGGAGGCTAGAAATATGAAATCAACTGGTTGTTGGTAGAGATGGATTCTTCTGAAAGCTCTGTTTGGCGTGAAGATGGCCATTTTCTTCCTGTGTCTTCATATGACCTTCCTTCCTCATGTGTTGTGTCCTAATCTCCTCTTCTTTTAAGGACAGCAGTCCCATCAGACTTTGTTTGTTTGTTAGTCGCTCAGTCACATCTGACTCTTTGGGACCCCATGGACTGCAGCACGCTAGGTTTCCCTATCCTTCACTATCTCTTGGAGTTTGCGCAAACTCATGTCCATTGAGTCAGTGATGCCATCCAACCATCTCAACTTCTGTCACCCTCTTCTCCTCCTGCCCTCAATCTTTCCCAGAATCAGGGTCTTTTCCAATGAGTTGGCTCTTCTCATCAAGAGGCCAAAGTATCAGCCTATTGGATTAGGGCCCACCCATATGACCCTGTTTTACCTTAACCCCCTCTTTAAAGGCCCTATCTCCAAACACTGTCATGGTCTCAGGTACCAGGGGTTAGGACTTCGACTCATGGCTGTTGTATGGGAGGGGACACAGTTCAGCTCCCAACCGGCCCCAAGAGATGCCCACTTCCCAGATGAACAAAGGACTCTGAATCCACCATCTGTGAGGTTCCTGGATGTGGCAGCTCTTGGTTAGAGCACAAAGCGACAAAGCATAATGAGGCCTGAAATGAGCCTGTCAGAAATGAGGAGGTGGCAGGACGGGAGGCTATGAAGTCCAAGGCAGTGCAACTATTTGACCCACCAGTGGGTCTGGTCCTATTTCTATGGAAATGAGCTCATTATGGCTAAATCTCTTCCCAGCTCCTGGTTGATTCATGAAGTGGTTCTGAATGTTGATAATCACTTCATGAATCACTGACAAACATGAGGACCAAATACGTGCCACTTGAATTGCCTTCTCTCCTGATGAGCATTCCTGTCTTGAGGTGGGGTGTCCCCCCACCAGCAAACAGGAGTGCAGATGAGAAGTCCATGTGTCAGAGCCTCGTACTTGTCATTCCACCCTGCTCATTTTGTCAGGCATTGCTAGATTGCTGGTGTTAGTCATTCAGTCATGTCCAACTCTGCAACCCATCGGACTCTAGCCTGCCAGGCTCCTCCATCCATGGGGATTCTTCAGGCAAGAATACTGGAGTGGGTGGCCATTTCTTTCTTCAGGGGATCTTCCTGAACCAGAGATTGAATCTTGGTCTCCTGCACTGCAGGCAGATTCTTTACCATCTGAGCCCCCAGGAAAGCCCTTGTCAGGCACTGACTCTCCACAAACATTTAATGATCATTAATGAGCTAACGCTGCAAGTCACTCTGAAGCTCTCATGACAAGGAGCATGAAAGGATCAGCCATCAAGTTCTGCAACACTGTTTCCAGGGGAAGTAAGAGGTGTCACCCAGTAGGTGTCAAGGCGTCCATGTTCCTGCTCAAAGGAGAATCCACTTCAGCCCAGACTGACATGGCCGCTGCCTCAAGCAAACTGAGAACATCTGTCTCTTAGGCGGACCACAGTCCTCAAAGAAACAGAAACTGAGGGATCAGACTGGAGAGAGAGATACAAGACAGCCTCACTCCCTCACTTCATTCCCCTCACCTCACTCGCCCCACCATGTTGCATTTAGCTACTAGAGAGAATATTGGAGTGACAGAAGACACAGCCTCCAAACCTAAAATCTTCTTGAACATGTGGGACAAGATACCTGCAGCTCAGAAGCAGAGAAAGATAGACTTTCCTCCCAGATACCTGCCAGCTCGCTTCCTCACTTCACTCTCCTCACCCCACCTGCCCAGCCACCTCTCAGAAGAGCGTCCATGGTTACCTCTGCTGCCCTCTCCTGATAAGGCTTCTCACCACAGTGCTTCTCACCACCCACAGCCTTCTAGATCCATCTGCTGGCTTCTCTTCTGTCTCCCCCACCAGCAACTAAGCTCCACACGGCAGGGATCTCCGTCTGTTCTGTTCTCTGCTGCAGTTCCTCAACCTAAAACAGAGCTCAGGAGGCATAACATGAGCTGAATAAATATTTGCAGGATGAGTGGCAAGAACTGTGTTGAGCATAAAGAAGAGAACCTGTAGAACTTGAAAGAAGAGGAATGGGGACTTCCCTGGCAGTCCGGTGGTTAAGACTCTATGCTTCCACTGCAGGGGCCATGGGTTCAATTCCTGGATGAGGAACTAAGATTCCACAGGCTGCAAAGTGCAGTCAAAATAAAAAAAGAAAGAAGAGGAATGTTGCCTGAGTGATTGCTCCTCTCTCTACCCCAGGCGCACATGTATGGCCTCTTGAATCCTTGGGGAGGAGGAAGGGGATCTCTGTATCCAAGTTTATACCCAGTTCTCACACCTGTGTGGGCCCAGGCACCCTCAACACATCATGTCAAGCCTGCACTAAGTCTGAGGAGAAAAGCTCCCTCAGATGCTGTGATAGAACCAGGTGTGGGCAGACCCCAAATGACTCCTGGAGCCCAGACCCTCCTGGGTCTCTCTTCATTACAAGGCTTATTTGTGTTTGGTTGTGCAGCAGGACAAGTACTACCTGCCATTCAAAATCCAATAATGGTTTTGCTGAAACTATCTACTTCCTCTTCAGTGGAAATGGAACTAAGGCTCAGAGAGGGAAGGTAGTTAACCCATAGTTAACCCACGGTCACACAGAGCTTGCAGTAGAGTCAGGACAGAAACAAAAGCCCGTTAATCCCCGTGGTAGGGTATATGTTTCCACACTAAGCTGTCTACCCATATTTCCAAGTAGAAAAGACTAACTCTGAGGAAGGAAATAACTGACCATCCCAACTGCTTTTATGTCAACTTGAAGAAACCAGGTGGGTGAGCTCAAGGATTTCTGAGGCCTTTGGTTGCCTGGAAACCCCATATATTTGGTTAAAAAAAAAAAAGGTACCCTGACGGACATCTCAACTGAGTGCCCTGTTGTAAGATGTTGTTGTTTAGTCATGCAGTCGTGTCCGACTCTTTGTGACCCCATGGATGGTAGCATGGCAGGCTCCTCCATCCCTATTGTAAGATGGGCAATAGGAAGTCAGAAAGTCACATGAAAAGGAACTAGGAGAGAGGGTCAGACCTCCAATACTATTTAGGCCATTTTTAACCACATCCTTCCACTCTGATCATCAACTATAGACGTGAGGGGGAAAAGACTTAAGTGTCATTTGCCCAAATGCCCATTTTCCAGAAGAGGAGACTGAGGTTGAAAGGACCAGGTGAGTATCAGAATCTGGAACTGAGGTCTAGGCTTCTTTTCCCCACTGCCATCCTCCCTGGGGGAGAAAGCAGGGCCTCCAGACCACAATTTCAGGGCTGCTGAGGACACTGCCCAGTGTCCACGGGCCTTGGAGTCCAGCCTCATGCCAGCTGGGTGACCTCAAGTGAGTCATTTCACTACCTGGACCCACAGTTTCTTCTTAGTGTCTTTCTTCTTAGTGTCTTGGAAATGCCCAAATACGACCAGCTCAGTGAGCTGCCCAGCACAAAACAGGCACTCTATGTCTGTGTCCTTTTTTTTCCTCCCTGTCTTTTTCTTTCCACCTTTTATCCCATTGGGTAGTGAGATCTTCATTCCTTTACCATAACTATTTCTGTTCATGTTAAAATGGGGACAAGGAAATGTCTGTAAAGCCAGGTGGGGTTGAGGGGAGGCACCGGGCAGGTTTGAACTGGGCCTTAGACGATGAGTGGACATTTTCCAAGCAGACAAGCAAGGGCGGGAATTCTGGGGTAACAGGGTCACTTATACAAAAGCACATAGATCCGAGAACAGAAAACCCTCCCAGGAACCTGAAGGGGAGGAAGCCTGGGGTGGGGTGTGCCATGACAGAGATGAGAAAATGAAGGTCCCTGTGGAAGAGCCCTGGGAGGCCTGGAAGCTCACACTCAAGAGATTCTGTGGAAGTGACAGGGAAGGATTTGACACGTCTCAGCGGAGAAATGGTGAACTCCTTTGAAAGGTCACTCACTCTGGGCAGCAGCTAGAAAGATGGAGGGTTGGAAAGAGAGAAGGAGGTGAGGCAACCACGGAAGAGATTTTGGCCAAAGTCAGGCTGGCACACAGAGGGTCTAAGGCTTCAAGGGCTGGACAGGCCAGGGTGGAGGGTGAGAAGCTGAGACAGATGGACGGTGCCTCCTGCAGGCTGCCTGTCCCCGCTGTACACCCCTCAGTGTGACCTCAGAGGTGATGTCTTGAGCAGAGGGCTGTACCCCACTTCCCAAGCCCACAGAAGATGCCCCACGTGTGCCCTCCTTCCTTCCACTCCCCTCACGCTTCCCAGTACCTGGCAGCCTTCCCTAGCTTTGTTTTCTTTTCTTTTCCTATACCATAGAGAGCATCTCTTCTTTGTTATTTCAAAGTGTCGTCCAGCAGACCCCTGTCTAGCATCACGCATCCTCCCACCAGCTTCCCAAGCTCCCCCACCGTCCCTCCAGAAACCACAGCACAAACACTCTTTACACACAGCCTCCTCATCAGCCCAGCTCTTATCTCTGGCTGGCTTTCAGCTTAAAATAAGTTTCTAAAAACCCTCCTTTGAAACAGCATCCCTCATTGCAATAATATCCAGGTTGTCTTCTCATCCATTGTCTCTTTAGACCAGGGACTGCATCTGATTAAATCACGTGGTGTGTGTATTGCCGAGACCTCCCAGCCTGCATCAGCCTTTGCCGGGAACTATCTTATCTATAATCAGTTTACTGGGTTATGGACCCAAATTTCCTCTGCAAAACATCAGACTGAGAGGCTTTGCCCACCCTCTCCTAGGAAGGCAGCTATGTTTTCAATAAACCTGAGATTCCATTTCCTAGAACTTCAAAGTCCAACAGAGTCTTGGTTCTAATTCAACACTCACTGTCCCAGGGCAAAGCTAATCTTAAGTTTTATTTCAACACATTATAAGATGACTTAGGTGTTCAGCAAGATGGAAGAGATTTACAGGCATTTCAACAATGACTGTAAACCTACTGTGTTCCAGCTGTGTAAGGGGAGTATAGATTGACTTCCTGTGGCTCACATCTGGGTGGGGTGGGAGGCTGGGAGAAAGATTGAAAAATAAGTCGTTTACCATTTGATGTGATAAGTGTAATACTATGAGTTTGTGAAAGATACTCAGATGAATGGGTGACAACCGCACTGGGTTTTTGTTAAAAAAAAAAAAAAAAAACACAAAGATAGGCATTTTTTTATTTTAGAAAATACAGTAAAAACCCAACACTAGTGAAGTCATGGTAAGATTTATGTTATACGCGAGCAATGTGAAAATACACTCAAAGAATCAGAATAATGAACATAACATCCCGCCTGCCCACTCCCCACTAATCACTCTCCTAGAAATTTATCCTAAGTTATAAGTGAAAAAAAAACAGAGATACTTAAGGAAGTTAAATATATGAAACTAATAGAAATTGTCTAATAGAAATGGTCCAGGTGATTGGGATACATCAGCTCGAGAATATTATGTAATTACTTAAAATAACTATGGAGATTAGTAATTAAAACTCTATTTGGGGTCTAATTTCCAGCAAAAGATCGATCACACAATGCTGCCTTGAACAACCGCCTACAGACTGTGCAGTCAGTCAATGTCCTCGCCCTATGCCCTTCTATTGGGTTATGCTTTGAACACCAGACGTCTAAAGAGTCCTTTTCTACATGCTCTTGTACAACTCTCAGAATAGCCTGGTGATGTTGATATCATGGTACCATCTTATAGACAAAGTAACAAGGCTCACAGAGCGTTAATGACATTCACACAACATCTAAATCAAGGAGCTCTAACCCAGGTCTCCTAACTTCAAATCCAGGGCTCTTTCCTGACTTCTATCAGCTAACTCAGTCTGATGACTAGGAAGAACCACTCATGCTATGGGTGGGCAGTCAGATATGGAGACCATCTGCCTGCTGCTGGAAAAGGCCATGAAGAAGGCCACATCACCTCACAAGAATATCTGGATGTCTTTGTCCCAAGACATCTGAGCTGGTCAGTGGGGATGGAGAGGGTACCTTTTCCAGCCAGACTGTAGCTCCTAAAGGTGAGCTTGCTGATAGGAGAAATATGCAACCAACATGCATCAATATATGCAACTGTATACTGCGGATAGACACTGGGAGGCGGGGACAGAGGGACAGAAGTACTGCCCTTCTGCTGGGTAACCACCAAAAGCAGGCGTTTAAGAATGTATTCACTCCTTCATTCACTGATAGAAAGTTAGACTGTTTCTACATCTCAGCTGTTGTGAACAACACTGCAATTAACTTAGGAGTGCAACTGTATCTATGAGATCCTGATTTCTATTCTTTTGGACAAAGACCCAGAAGTGGGCTTGCTGGATCACATAGAGTTCTATTTTTAATTTTTTGAAGAACCTCCATACTGTTTTTCATAGCAGCTGCACCATTTTACATTCTCAACAACCAGTGTTCCAATTTCTAAATGAACATGATGGAATACTATTCAGCCTTCAAAAATGAGGAGATCCTACCATATGAAACAATATGAACAAAACTTGAGGTTGTGCTAAGTGAAGTCAGTCAGCCACAGAAGGACAAATACTGTACAATTCCACTTATATGAGGCATCTCAGTAGTCAAACCAGAGAAGCAGAGAGCAGATTCGAGGTTTCCAGAGGCTGGGGGAGAGAGGAATGGGGAGCTGCCATTCAACAGGCATAAGGCTTCAGTTAAGAAGACAAATAACTTCTAGAGATCTGCCACACAACATTGTTTCTGTACTTAACGAGACTGTACTACACCCCTAGGATACTAGTAGATCTCACTAGTGCGATAAGTTGTGTTCTTATCACACACACAAAATAACAAGAGTATGTACGTCTGAGTTAGGTAGACACCTAGACACCTAAGCTTACCTCTGTTTCTCTCGTCACTTGCTGTGGTGACCTCAGGCAAGCCAATCGACCTCTCTCTGTCTCTGTCTCCTCATCTGTAAAGTAAGGAAAGTAACAGTATTGGTACTTGCCTCATAGAATTACCATGAAGTTCAATGTTTTTCTGATACTTATGAACTGAATTCCTAGAATATACTAGGTAGACATCATCTTAAGTGCTGTATAGATACTTCTCAATTTATCCTCAAGGCTCCCCGTAAGGAAGAAACTATGATTTCCATTTTACAGGTGAGGAGACTGAGGCTTTGGGAATTTAAGGTTATTCACAGCAGCACGTTCATAAAGGACCAATGATCGGCACTGATGGTAAGCCCTGCCAAAGTATGGAGAAGGAAGAGATCCTGCTGGCAGTGTATCCCAGGAAGGCTTCCTGGAGGAGATGGCATGGCATCTGAGCTTTAAACATAAACCAGTGTTGTCTGAGTTCCTAAGCACGGTGTTGAGAGGATGGATGGAAGTTCAAGAATAAAGAAATTGATTGCAAAGAGCTTTTCTGTCCTGGGCCTCAAACGCCTGGCCAAGGTGTCTGACAATCTTCCTTGGCAGTGGTGAGTCAGAAAGACTGTGGGGTAGGAACAGAAACAGTGTGTAAGGATGATCACTCATTCACCTGGTCAACACAGATACATCAGGAACCCACAAACGCCAGGTTACAGCCCTGACCATCCCCACCATCCCCTCCTCTCAACAGGCTCTGAGTGAGGCTGAGGCAGAAACCCATGAGACACAGTCCCACAATCAAGGATGCCCTGCAACAGCCCCGCGCTTCTTAGACTTTCATGTGCATCCGGATCTCGCATGGAAGTTTATTACAAACAGATTCTGATTCAGTAAGTCTGGGGCAGGGGCCTGAGAATCTGAATCTCCAACAAGCTCCCAGGTGATGCTGATCCCTGGACCAGGCTTGGAGTAATAAGAGTCTACAATATGTTCGTTCCTTTTCTAGTTTCATAATTGTGATCCCAACAAGTAACACAATGTGTGGGCCAGAGTAAGTGTTTCGTAAAACATGAATTGAATTGAAAAATCTTAATCACCTTCACTCATGTTATTAACTGAGTTTGACTAAGGAGCCCCCCCTACCAACACAGACACACACACACACACACACACACACCACACACACACACACACACACACACACACACATATCAAGGGTCACTTCATCTTCCCTGGTACATCGTCCTACAGTCAAGTACTAGAAACCCAGCATGCCTTTTCCAGTCTCTCACACTGTCTTTATGAAACTGACTTTAACCCCTCAGGCTCTTTTTTGTTGCACAAATGATGTGTTTCTTGAAAGAAAGAAAAAAAAAACCAGGGGCAAAATAAGCAAAAAAAAAGAAACTACAATCTAATCTAATATACATCCTTTCTGACTGTGTGTGTGTGTGTGTGTGTGTGTGTGTTACAGAATGGAACATTCATTTCATTGGGATTTTAATTATCTTAAACTATGAAGGATAATTTCCCATCTAGAAATATTATTATAATGGCTGTATAACATTTCATTAGTTTAAATTTTCATAGAGCACATATTTCACTGACATAAAATATAGTGACTTTAAAAAAAATAATAAAGCAAGGTCCACACTGAACGACCAAATGAAGAATGTACAGACAAAATGTTGCAATGCCTGTGATTTGCTTGAAAATTGTGCAGGGAGTGGGGACGCAGGAGACAACAGAGCCAGACCAGGATGAGTCATATGTGGGTCACTGTTGAAGTGGTCTGCTGTATACAACTCTCTCACTTTTGCATGTGTTGGTAACTTTCCATAATAAAAGTTTAAACATAAAAGCAAGGTCCAAATGAGGTCTAGGAAGAAGAATCTGAGACAGGGATAGAGATGCAAAGTGTTGGAAGTTAGATATTTAGCCCCCAAGAAAGAACAATGTTTCATTTAGGACCATTTAGTCTGTCCCACGGAGAAAGCAATGGCACCCCACTCCGGTACTCTTGCCTGGAAAATCCCATGGATGGAGGAGCCTGGAAGGCTGCAGTCCATGGGGTTGCTAGGAGTCGGACAGAACTGAGCGACTTCACTTTCACTTTTCACTTTCATGCATTGGAGAAGGAAATGGCAACCCACTCCAGTGTTCTTGCCTGGACAATCCCAGGGACGGGGGAGCCTGTTGGGCTGCCAACTATGGGGTCGCACAGAGTTGGATACGACTGAAGTGACTTAGCATAGCATAGCATAGTCTGTCCCTTCACAATTCCAAGACCCTGGAGCTACTGAATTGCACTGGAATAATCCACCTTTATTATTTCCTGTCCTGTCCGAATGGATTTGCATTTTAAGTGCATGCTTGATGTCATGTCTAAATTGGAACTAATTGAGACGTGCAGGAATGTGGAAGCATGCCCTGGCCATGGTGGGGACAACACACGGTTTGCCCATTTAGAGCTCTGCAGATAGATGGGGTTTCTGAGGAGCAAGGGGCCCGGCCCTGCCCTGTCTCTAGCTTCCATGAAGCTTAGCCAGCTCAGTTCACTTCTCTGAGCCTCCGTTTCCTAATCTCTAAGAGGAAAGGATTTGAACTACAGGAAATTTGCAACCTTTCTCTGCTCAAAAGTAATGAGGTTCCACCCCAGGAACACCTTCACCACTCTGCATTGCAATACGCCAATCAGCCAAATTTGGTAATTGGACAAAGCGAATGGGAACAATTTAATAAACTTTGATAACATTGCATAAAGTAATTGTTCAATTATTTCAAATGGTTCCGTTTGAAAACTCCAAGGGGGTGGTGAGCAGGGTTCAGGGGAGCCTTAAAAATCACCTTTGCTTGTTAATCATCTCATCCAGTAGAAGCCACAGAAGAATGAAGACTGTTGGGAGGGAGGGAGGGTATTTTTGTCTTTAATCCTGCTGAACTGTACTTTCATCTGAATATTTTTAAGTGGTACTTTGGTCTCCCTCATCTGGATGTTTTCTGAGTCTTGTTATCAGGATTTTAATTAACACTAGGTAGAGATGGGGGAGCAGGATGACACGATATTACTTCTGTTTGATTTAAAGTCAACGCTGGAGACTCTCCTTCCAGGAGCTGTTGAAAGTGTCTTATCTCATGCATTCCAAGGATGGCTGTTTCATGTAAATGTCATTTCTGCTGTCCAAAATGTTACAACACGCGCCAGCACAATAGAACCACTGTCTTGTTCTAAGAGACACGAGGGAGCCAGCAAGCTTTTGATCAAAGGCACGATTCGAACATCAAAGTAACACCTCTTCTGTTAAATTCAGGAATCAAGGCTCAGAATAAAGGGATGGAGATTCTGGCTTTAGTGACAGCCTAGCCTCCTGTGCTGGAAAATGCCTGAATCTCCAAGGTCTGATCCATTTGCAGACAACTGGCCAGAAAGGGGCTCTTGGTGGTACCGGTACATTTATCGCATCCTGTATCTTCCTGTTTGTAGTCAGTTTGTACATGTTCATCTGCTTCTGTGTAGGCTTCATCCCGGGACCAGAAAACTGGAGCGGCCATGACCCTCCCCACACAGAGGCAGAGGCTAAGAGCCTTTGGGGTAGGATGGAGCTTGGCTCAAATCCACGCTGTGCCACTGGCCAGCTATGTGACCTTATTTAACTTACCTTGCCCTCCACACCACCATGTCTATATACAGATGGTCCCCAACTTACGTGGTTCCACATAAGATTTTTTTGACTTTACAATGGCTTGAAAGCAATATGCAATCAGTGGAAACTGTACTTAGAATTTTGAATTTTGATCTTTTCTTGGGTTAGATATATGTAATATGATACTCTCTAGAGATGGTGGGCCGTGGCAGCGAGCCCCCAGCCGGTAGTCAGCCATGCAATCATGAGAGAAAACAACCCACACACTTATAAAAATTCTGCACCCAGCCAGCCATTCTGTTTTTCACTTCCAGTACAGTATTCAATAAATTACATGAGCTTTTCAACACTTATTATACAATAGGCTTTGTGTTAGATGATTTGCCCCACTGTAGGCTAGTGTAAGTGCTGTGAGTACATCTGAGGTAATATAGGCTAGGCTAAGCTATGACATTTGGTAGGTTAGGTGTATTCAATGCATTTTCAACTTACAATAATCTCAGCTTATGATGTGGGTTTATCAGGATGTAACCCCACATATGTTTATATAAGCATATGTGTGTGTGTGTGTATGTGTGTGTGTGTGTGTGTGTATATATGAATGTCAAAAACATTATGTTGCAAGAAAGAAACCAAATACTAAAAAGTATACACTGTATTTATCCATTTATATGAAGTCCTAGCACTTGAGGTCATAAGCTATGGTCTTAGAAGCCAGTTTAATGACCATCTCATCAGGGCCCATGGGGCATGAGAGAACTTGCAATTGGATGGGAATGCTCCATCTTGATTAGGGTGGTGGTAACATGAATGTGTACATGTAAAAAAGTCACCAAAACATACTCTAGGAAATGTATACCTCAATTAAAAAGGTTGCATCAAAACACCATCATATCTGATGCACAGGATTGTTGTCAAGATAAAATGAAGACAGTCCGTGGAAAGTACCTATCCTCATGGCTGGGCTGAGTAAGTACAGTGAAGGATGGCTGTTATGATTGTTTATGTTGTACTCATCATTACTGTTATCCTTTTAGTGGAGTTACATCTGACCCAGAAATTGGGGTCCTTAGTTCAGCACGTAAAGCAAAAAATTCTGTTAAAACTGTCCCCAGAGACTCACTTAAATTGTCCATGAACTACAGTTTGCCTCATTTGGTACATACAGCCCTGCTCAGTAAAAGATGTTTCTCAGTATAATGGATTCAGTAATGGGCATCAGGTAATAAAGAGAGCTGGATGTAAGAAGCACACCTCTGTAGAAAGTGAGATCACAGCCAGGGGCTCAACCTGGAAGAGGCTCACAGGTACCAGACCAACAGCAGACTAGACTCAGGGTCATGACTCATTTCTGCCTGGACAAGGGCTCATTGAGAATGGCAGGCATAACCACTAGACCAGGCAAACTACTAATTCCTTCCCCTCTCCCTCCCTCCCTCCTTCATCTCTATCCCTGTCTTGATCTTTCTTTTTTCTTTCTCTCGGTCTCTTTGAATTTGCATTAGTTAACAAAGCACAAGATGCCACTCCACTGTCCTGTATTTCCAGGCCTCCATCCCCAGTGCTGAAATACTGAAAGCTCTGTCTGGTCTGGCTCAGAGGAGTCTGACCACTTCCCAGAAGGAAAGAGATAAGAGGTTAACATCATATCCATACTGTATGATACTTTACTTGAAAGTAGAAGAGCCATGGCAGTACTATTTGATAAATCCAATGTAGTTCATATTTCGGGTTGTCTTTCTCAGTGAATCATTTTGCAAGCTTCACAAAATCTCAGGTACCCCTGTACAACTTAGATGCCAAGATCTGGGAGACCATACTGACAGTTGCACCTCGGATTCCAGTGCTCACCACGGACAGACTCAGAAAGCAGTTCCCTGCCCCCATGCCCTCGAGCATTGCCCTACACCATGCAGCCCACAAGGGATGACAGAGAAGGTGTGTTTTTCCCAGAGGAATCTGACTTCGAACAGACCAGCAGGAGCTGCCCTGTGAATAGCAACCAAGGAGTGGGCAGGGCCCATTGCTGGAGGAGCTTTGATGCTATAACATGGGTGGCTCCAGCCCTTCTCTTAACACAGGACCTGACATCCCATCAGCCCACTTGGAGAGCCCCAGTGGAGGCCTGGACAGGTGTTAGATTGCCTTTCGTCACCCACAGGTATGTGAGGTGTGCCGCAGGAGCACCTGTCACATCTCCTGAAGCAGGAGGCTCTGCCAAGGATTTACTCTGAGTATAGGGATCTGAAGACTATATCCCTTCTGACTCAGAAATGACCTGGATCAAGGACCCAGCTTTCTAAGCATGACAGGATGGTAAAAATAGCCTCTGACAGCGTCTCCATGTGAGATAGAAGACACCACGCTGAGTTCCAAAGCTGGAAGAGTGAATGTCATCCCTTCTCTTATCCAATGGCCACTTATCACACACAAGAGCCTGCCCAGGCTGGCAGCGATGCTTTGAGAGTTGGAGAGCAACAATGATTAGAAAGACAACCTGAAATAAATCACACCTACCCCCTAGGTATTTAAGGTTGAGGTGAAGAGATGGAACATGTGAACATGAAAAAGTAAAGTTGAAGGACATCCAATTATTTTTACCAAACCTACGCTAGGTGTCCGCCATGGGCCAGGCACTGTGGCCCCTCTGCTGGATCAGAATGAGTCTGACATGGTGACCCCCACAGCGAGTCACAACCCGACAATGGAGCTGGGTGATTAAACAAATCATTGTGCACAGTGACAGGGAGTAAGAGAGGTGCACAGAGAACCTGTCCAAGAAGGGGTGTGAGAGAGGGTTTATATACACCAGGGTGTGTCCGGAAAACATCTGCATTCTGGTGTGCTGAGTATGTAGGACTTAGCCAAGGAAGCAAAGTGAGAAAGGGCATCCCAGGCACAGGGAACAGCATGAAGAATGGCAGAGGGCAGGCCAGCCATGAAGTGCCACGGGGGAAAGCCTGGGAAAAGGTCACAAGGACCTACCCGATGCCCAGGTTTAGAACTTGATCTTGGCCCTGGTTGGGGAGGAGGAATGAGAGGAGCAAAGGGCAGATGAACGATGGAATCAGTGCTGATTCCCTATCGAAGACCTCTCAGCACCCGCTCCCCAGGAATTTCAAGAAAAGTGTTAAACCCTTGCCCGCATCCCAGGAGGCTCTCTGCTTCCCTTCCTCCCAAAGTCACAAACCGAAGACAAAAGACTCTTAATCACACGCCTTCTGATTTCCCTGTGTACTTTTCCAACCAGAGAAAGTGTTCCTCATTGAAGGGCCCTCTTTGTTCTTAAAAGAATCAGGGCACTTTTCTTCCTCCAGAATCTCAACAATTACAAACCTGAAAAGATGCAGTTTTCCAATGAGGGGATTAAAAAAGAAGTGGAAGATATGCTTCTGCCCTTGAAAGATGAACAGAGCAGCTTCTGTTTACTCCATCAGGGGAGAGCAAAGCCTATGGATTTCACCAAATAAGGGACACAGCAAATCCAGTCTGCCTCCATCTTCCTCAGGCCCCTCAAACTCAACACTAATTTTCAAAGTCATCCATCTTTAACCCAACAGCATCAGTTGCTGGACGAAGTTTCCCTTTCTCGTTACCTCATCTGATGAAGTTTGTTACTCATCATACAAAACGAAATGTCACTTATATGGCTCCCCCAGAGGGCCCCCCCCCCCATTAATCAGAGGAAGCTGAGTTGACCAGAATACATCTTGTCCTCTTCCCAAAGAGTCTTTAGTTTGGGTTCAAATGAAGCAGAAGCCAACCCCGAGGCAAAGAATCAAGCTTAAGAGGTTTTATTGATATCATGTAATAAACACAGAAATGGAAACTGAGAGCAGATAAGTGACTCTACCAAGGTTTTAACCAATATGATGGTTAATATCCATATTTTTTAACTAAAAAAACCTCAGTTGGGTGGGATCCTATCACATATATGCGTGCATGTTAAGTCGCTTCAGTAGCGTCCAACTTTTTGCAACCTATGGACTATAGCCCGCCAGGCTCCTCTGTCCATGGGATTCTCCAGGTAAGAATACTGGAGTGGTGCTCGCTTCGGCAGCACATATACTAAAATTGGAACGATACAGAGAAGATTAGCATGGCCCCTGCGCAAGGATGACACGCAAATTCGTGAAGCGTTCCATATTTTTGAATCTGTGGGAGAGGGAGAGGGTGGGAAGATTTGGGAGAATGGCATTGAAACATGTAAAATATCATGTATGAAACGAGATGCCAGTCCAGGTTCAATGCACGATACTGGATGCTTGGGGCTAGTGCACTGGGACGACCCAGAGGGATGGTATGGGGAGGGAGGAGGGTTCAGGATGGGGAGCACATGTATACCTGTGATGGATTCATTTTGATATTTGGCAAAACTAATACAATTATGTAAAGTTTAAAAATAAAATAAAATTAAAAAAAAAAAAAAAAGAAATACTGGAGTGGGTTGCCAGACCCTCATTATTACACATATAAGTCACCATAAATGGTCCCTATAGTTTTCTGTATTCTCTTCCCAAGTCATAAATGTACAGAGAGAAATTAGAGCTTCTCAATGACTTCTCCCAAGGCCAAACCTTCTAGGAGTCACTCTCTTCCCTACAGCCCTGCCTTCTATTCTGAGTAGGAGCTATTATCTTCCCAGCCCTACCTCTTTGCCATAATGATTGGTCCAGGACTTGGACATGTGACCCTAATCTAACCAATCGGACGCCTTTCCTCAGAAAACATTAACTGATACAGGAGAGAAGATCCCTTATCCTCTCACCAGTGAAGTTTTGAGATGTGAGTCTGGAAGCTGCAGGTGACCCTGCAGGTATGAAGGGAATTTACAAGGAAAGAACAGAGTTGAAGACAGAAATGAGATATAGAGGGATAGTCTTGGTGGCATCTGAAGATCCATTTCTCATTCATGGACTTGCCTGTTTTCCATAGCCTGATTTCTCATCTTCTCTTTTAATTCTATGAGCTATCCTAAATAGCCTTCCAATAAAGACTATTTTTCACTTAAACTAGTTCAAGCGTATCCATGGTATCCATGATTTGTGACCAAACCCCCTGATTTAATGTGACCACTGACTGATTTTCACTTTAGCACGGCCCATTAGAGTTCTCTAATTACCCACATTTCCCCAACCCACCACTAACAAATTATTTTGTTTCCTTATGGTTTGAAGTATGTCAATCTCTAAAGACAAAACATAAAAATGAAATCAAGTTTCACTGTAGTACATTTAATGAAGCAACTCTTCTCAAGTCTAAAATGACATAAAATCCGTTCTGTCCCAGGACATTTGGGATATTTCAGAACCTCCATCATCCTGGTTGACCCGCCCACTTGAATGTAGTAAATCTCCAAAGGTTGATAAACATTGAATATTCTTCACTTATATTTATTGTCCATTCCAAAATTGATGTTTCCCATTGGACATTTAAACATGTATTGCTTTGTTAAGCATTTTCTCTGTTCAGAGGAGCACATCAGAAATTGATTCCCTGATAGTATAAGGTAGGAGATGAAGCACAAATTCAACTATAAGCATTTGGACCTCTCCTCTCCCTTTGCCTTTGCAGTTTGGACACTTCATTCCCCAAAGTGAAAGGTAAGGACTTTAAGACAGAAAACCAATTGGGATGCTGGAATCCAATCAACAACCATGTCCCAGGGCAAAGGGCCAGTCTGAAGTAGCCCAACATCCATCTCTCAGTAGCTTCCAAATGCTGCAACCCACCCAGGTCAGAGTCAAGGAGGTTGGTTCTTTGTTCTCAAGGACTGTGAGGCTGACAGGTGAAAAAGTTTCACTGGGGCAGAGGAAATGAAATTGAATTCAACTTGGAGGTTATTTGTCTTCCCTGTGACCCTTGGTGGTCTCAAGTGACAGCACAAGTGCCAAAGGTCAAACTCACACCTGTGAGTCAATTACTGGGTGCCTGCGTTCAATGCAGGTTCTGATGCATTAGATTTAATATGATTCAAACGTATTGAGCAGAAAGGAAAAAGAAGAGGGAACCAAACCCCTTTGGGGATTTTGTTTGAATCTACAAAAAGGCTGGATTGAAACCTGCAGAGTATTTATAAAGAAGCTGTAAAATCTTTTATTCATTTGAAAGGAGTTGGAAGAGAGACACGGGAAGTGAGGCAGGAAAAACTGAGCTGCATCATGGAGAGAAGGGGGGCAGTAAGAGGCAATGTTTGCCAAAAGGGAGCACTTTCTCCTGTTAGGAGTGTGTTAACCCTTGCCACCACTGGTTCAGGGATGGATTTGGGTAAGAGTCCCACCTCTATACTCACTGGTTCTATAAAATGAGTTCTATAAGACTCATTTCCACTCTAGGAACTTCAGTGTCCTTACCTATAAATTGGAAATAAACCCCACACAAAGGGTCTTGTGAAGATTCAAATGAAATAATAGATGTGAAAGTCCTTTATAAGTTGTTGAGAGCCATGCAGATGCCATTTATACTTGAAAAGTGAAAGTGTTAGTGACTCAGTTGTGTCCAACTCTTTGCGACCCCATGGACTGTAGCCTACCAGGCTCCTCTGCCCATGGAATTCTCCAGACAAGAATACTGGAGTGGGTTGCCTTTCCCTTCTCCAGCAGATCTTCCCAACCCAGGAACTGAACCCAGGTCTCCCACATTGTAGGCAGATTCTTTATCATCCAAGCCACTACAGAAGCCCAGTTATACAAACGATTAGTATGATTTAAGTCATAGGATATACCACATAAGGAATGGAATTCCTGACAAAGGACCCAGGACAAAATTCAGATGAGAACAGCCAAGACTGGAAAAGGTAAGGTCCAGGCAAAAAGCAATTTCTATCAGGGTCATTTGTTAAAGTCTGAAAGCAGTTAATCTGTGCCAAGTTCTGAGGCCCATTCATCCACAGGCTTGCCTTAGCTGAGTAAGACAGGTTATCAGCTGATCACCTACGAGTGGTTTCTCAGCTTTTACTTCAAGTTCCAATTATACTAGGAGATCTTGGTGACAAGAGCCAGTTGGAGTTATCCAGGTAGCTGTGCCTAATAGTTCTGCCTCTTGTGCATACCCTAGCTAGTGCCACTGCCTCCTAATGATGTGTTTTTTAATTGCAGGCAAATGCAAATCAGACCATGGCAACCTCTCCAGCATTGTTTCTTAATCTTGGTTGCATATTAGAATCTTAATCTTGGTTACATATTAGAATCACCTGGAGATTTAAAAATACCAACACCTGAAGACCACCTCCAGAGAGTATGGCTTAATTTGTTTTGGTGCATCCCGAGCATTGGGATATTTAAAGTTTCCCCAGGTATTTCTACCATATGGCCAAGTCCAAGAACCATTATTCTAGAGCAGACATAGGCAAACTTTTCTGTAAAGGGCCAAATAGTAATTCTTTTAGGCTTTTCAGGTCTTATGGTGTCTGTCACAATTACTCAATTCTGCCCACATAGTGTGAACATGCCATAGACATATATAAATAGATGGTTATGTCTGTGCTCCAACAAAACTTAACTCACAAAAATAAGTAGCAGGCCCTAGTTTGCCAACCCCTTCTCTAGAGATTCCTTACTCAGAGTGAGGTCTGGGGATCAGCACCATGGACAGTACCCAGGAGCTTGTTAGACATGCAGAACCTCAGGATTCCACGAGCCTCCCAGGTGATAACATATGCAGAGTCAAACTTGCAAGGCACTGCTCCGGAGGGTTCACTTTGTGAATCCATCCCTGCCAGCATCACAGCACTGAGGTGATGAGTGGAGACTCATCACTGTCAGCATTCTCCGTGCCTGTCACCTCCATCAGCCTGGCTGTCTCCTAGCTGCCACATTTCTGTAGCATCTTCTCATTGGTGACACAGACAATCTGAGTAGCTGTCTACATTTGATTATGGTGTTTCCAAAGGGTCAACACAGCCACACACCCAGTTTCTATTTTTCAAAATAAAATGCGGAGAGGATGGGGCTATGGAGCCATATGAGGGGATATGCCCCTTCTCTCAGGAACTATCCATTCATTTAAACTTGTCAAATGTCATACAGCTTCTCGAACACCCCCTGCTTCTTTAAGCCTTGGTGACTTATATATGGTATTGCGATTTCTGGGAAAATCTTGTGAGTCATCTTGCCACCAGACAAATGTATCCAACCTTAGAAAAACAGACATGGGTGAGACCGTCTGACCACTCCCATCCACACTAAATCACTTCTTCCCCATTCTATCTCCATTCCCCATATACACCTGTGCTCTAATCCTTAGCACATTTACGGTAATAATGACCTCACCAGCCTGTCTCCCTAAATGATGTTGAGCCCATCCTGACCAGGCTCGTGTATCATTCCCTTCTGCACCCATGTGCCTCACACTGGGCTTTGGTATGATAAATGCTTCATGAATTAACATTGGCTTTAACGGTGGCACTAGTGGTAAAGAACCTGCCTGCTGGTATAGGAGATGCAAGAGACGTAGGTTTGATCCCTGGATTGGAAAGATCCCCTGGAGGAGGAAATGGCAACCCACTCCAGTATTCTTGCCTGGGAAATCCCATGGACAGAGGAACCTGGTGGACTACAGTCCATGGGGTCACCAAGGAGTCAGATACAACAGAGCATACATTATTATTTTATACTGACATAAAAGTGAGTTAATGCTTCTGGTGTGCCAAATAACCTAATCACCATAGAACCATTTTAGTGAGGAATATGGTTCACAAAAATGTTGCTCTCTAGAACAAACTTTGGGAAATATTATCTCTTAGACAATAGCCCTGGTCCAGACCACATCCAAGCTTGTACTATCCCCTGGAACTTGAATTATGGCCCTGGCCATTGCCCAGCAATAAAGATGTGTGAGAGGTGTTGATAGGATGAAGATGTGTTGATAGGATGAATTTAGTTCCTACCAGCCTGAGCCATCTTTCCTGAAAGACGGTTGCAGGACTGTTCTGAGGGACACATTAGAATTCCCACCTGACAGAGGAGGAAACTGGCTTGATGTGTTAGGGTTTTGCCACTGACTTAGGAACACAGCCAGGGCCAGAATCCAAACCCAGAATTGTGTCCAACACAGTAAGGCAACTTCTTTCCAAGGAGTTTCTCAGGAGGTCACCATCTGTCACCATTTCCCACCTGCCCCACCTAAACAAAGTTGAGCAGGAGGGGAGTGTTTTTTCCACTCGAGATGCCAGTCCAACTTTCAGCTGAATCAGAAGTCGCTCCAAAATGCTCATCTGTCTTATCCCTCAGTCTGTTTGGAGCTGACATTTTGACAAGGCTTCCACCCAAGATTCCTGCCATTTGGACCAAGCAGTCCAGCCAAGGTAGTCTTGGCAGCACGGGGCCCTTACTCCTGATGCCCTGCCCAGTCCTCCCTCTGGTCTGATCTGGGCAACCCCACGCTACCAATGTGCCAATGCCACCCTCTCCATTGGACAGTCCAGATTTGTGCACAAGCTGTGAGCACCTGGGGGCATCCCTGCCCATGTGGACAAAGGAGAGTCCTGAATAGTGGCCCCATCACACCCTATACTGCAACAGCTTGAGGAAAGCGAGAAGGGAGCCAGCCAGTGCTCTGTCTGCCTCTGGCATCACCTACCCTGGGTGTAGCCAAAAGCGAGCCCATGCTGAGCCATGAAGCAGCACTGAAAAAGCCCCCTCTCCTCTCCAGACTTCAGTTACCATGCCTCTCAAAGGAACATGTTAGATGTGAAAGCAGTAGCAGCTGCTACTGATTCCCACTTGCTGTGCATTCCATGCCTCACGTGCATGATATCATTTGATCTCAACAATGAAGCCATACTCCAAAAGGAAGCCCTGAGCAGGTTTGATTGGGGTTACCCCAGAGGCAGATCATGAGGCAAAATTGAAACGCATGTAGCTGATTGGAGAGGTGATCCTAGGAAATATCAGTAGGGAAGTGAGGAAGTAATATAAGAAAGGGGCACAGGTGATAAATGGTGTACTATTAAACCAGTTACACAGTGCTGACTGGGTGGATTCAACAGGGAAATTCTATTGAGTAAGCCTTCTGCTCCTACCAAAAACCCAACCCAAGGGATAAGGGAGCTACAGAACTTTGTTATTGTTCTTTAGTTGCTCAGTCATATTTGACTCTTTGTGACACCATGGACTGCAGCACACCAGGTTTGCCTGTCCTTCACTATCTCCTGGAGCTTGCTCAAATTCATGCCCATTGAGTCAATGATGCCATCCAACCACCTCATCCTCTGCCATCCCCTTCTCCTCCTGCCCTCAATCTTTCCCAGCATCAGGGTCCTTTCCAATGAGTCAGCTCTTCCCATCAGGTGGACAAAGTATTGGTGCTTCAGCCTCAACATCAGTCCTTCCAATGAATATTCAGGGTTGATTTCCTTTAGGATTGACTGGTTTGATCTCCTTGCAGTCCAAGGGACTCTCAAGAGTCTTCTCCAACACCACAGTTCAAAAGCATCAACCTTCATCCAACAAAACTGCCACTATCTGGGATTTCCCTGGTGGTACACTGGTTAAGAATCCACCTTGCAATGCAGGGGATGCAGGTTCGATCCCTGCTTGGGGAACTAAGATCCCACATGCCTGCTGTGGAGCAACTAACCCCACGCACCACACCTACTGAAGTCCATGAATGCTCGATGGAGCCTGTGTATCACAACTAGAGAGCCCGAGTACCACAACTACTGAAGTCTATGCACTCTGGAGGCCGTGCACCACAGCTAGAGAATCTGTGCACTGTAATGAAAGATCCCACAGGACACAACCAAGGCCCAATGCAGATAAATAAATATCTTTTTTAAAAAGAGAGAAAAGAAATCACTGCCTACAAAAAAAAAAAAAAAATAGAGTTGCCACTATCCAATCATGTTTGACCAACAGAAATGACAATTTCATGTGGTTCGACAGTATATTAATTACAAGTGTCTAGGGGGGACCCCTTGGGCGTGGAGATACAAGTACTGCCCATGGGATGAGAACACACTGAACTGTCTTGGTGAGCCTTGAGGGGCCCTGACCGTGCAGGCTGCACTGGCCAGGAGACTGGGATCCAGCTGGGGTTCAAATCAAGGGTGTCTGTTTCTAAGACTCTATCATTTCCCCAAATTACATAGCCCGATTCTAAGATTCTGGAAGTTTTCAACTACAAAATCTACAACTCAAAGACACAAAGTCTTAAACAGCAGGACAAGCTGAGTTAATTAGCTAAGGTTAGCTTATGATCCGGAGAAGGCAATGGCATCCCACTCCAGTACTCTTGCCCGGAAAATCCCATGGATGGAGGAGCCTGGTAGGCTGCAGTCCATGGGGTCATGAAGAGTTGGACACAACTGAGTGACTTCACTTTCACTTTTCACTTTTGTGCACTGGAGAAGGAAATGGCAACCCACTCCTAGAGAACCCCAGAGACGGGGGAGCCTGGTGGGCTGCCGTCTCTGGGGTAGCACAGAGTCGGACACGACTGAAGCGACTTAGCAGCAGCAGCAGCTTATGATCTGTTTCCCAGGCACTTCTCCAGTATACAGGACATTTCAGATTCTGCTCTGGGCTCAAAGGCCACATGGTGAGGAATACTACTCTGAGAAGATGGATTAATACTAACATGTATAAGGAGATGGGCTTCCCAGGGGGCGCTAGTGGTAAAGAACCCATCTGCCAATGCAGGAGATGTGGGTTTGATCCCTGCATCGGGAAGATCCCCTGGAGGAGGGCATGGCAAGCCACTCCAGTATTCTTGCCTGGAGAATCCCATGGACAGAGGAGCCTGGCAGGCTACAGTCCATGGGTTGTAAAGAGTCAGACACAACTGAAATGACTTAGCACACATGCATGCATATAAGGAGATGGAGTCAGAGCAGTGCTAGAGCTGGTGCTGGAGCCAGACAAGGGCCATGTGGCTTTTGGAGGGAAGGAAGTAAGTGAACACCTGCATGAAAGTGCATGGCCTGAGCTGGAAATAGAGTAAGCTGGGCCAGCGTCTGCACATCTCCCCCAAACAGTCATTCCAAGGGTACGACAAATGCGCTCTACAGTAGGATGAGTGATTTACAGGGCTGCTCAGGACGCCAATTCTTTAAATGTTGCCCATGAACTTGTGTTTCAAACTTTTAGAAATGAGTTATGACACACCACCCTGAAAATCCAATTACCTCAGCAAGACATTCAGCATAAATCAAAGATATCTACAGCGTGGAGATGCATCAGAGCTCGTCCACAGAGGGGAAGCGACTCGCCCAAGGTCATACTACAAATGATGGGTCAGCTGAGAAATTCACAATGCACAACGTTTGCCCAAATTGGCATGGGCAGGGGAAAAGAACATTTGCCTTTTCAACTGATGGCTTCCAAAAAGCCCTGGCCAGGGAATTAGAGAACCAGATAGGGACTCTGAGCTTCCCACAACAGCCTCAGTGTCTGATCAGTAACATGGGGATCACGGCAACTGTCCCAGAGAATTAAATGAGGTCATGTTGGAAGACATCACGTTAAATGGTATATAATCCTCCAAATGCAGGGGGTTATTCGTGATCTTTATTACTTATTATTAGGAGTTATTTTTTGTTGTGCCTGGAATGATGACAGCTAACCTGAGTCCTGTTTTTAATACAAGTCTGCTCAACTTAACATTTAACAAATTTTTATTATACTTCATCAAGTAGATTTGAAAAATTAAAACACCATAGAGTGTAAAATGAAAAGTAAAAATGCCCCCATAGCAGCCCTGGTTTATATAAAAGTTTGAGAGACCCTTCCAGAAAATGATTTCTGCATATAACATTATGGATGTGTTTGTGTGTGTGTTTTCCACCTTGCTTTTTTTTTTTTAACATGTAACAGTACACCTTGGACAAGGTTACACAGAAGTATATAGAGATTCAACTTGTTCTTTTTATAAGGAGGAAAGACTGTTCTATTAATGGGTAAACCAGAAATGATTTAACCAGACCCCTGTTGCTGGTCATTTGCGGTTTTGTGGAGGATTCCAACAGAGCACCCCATACACCTGAGAGTGTATGTTCTCAGCCCTGAAACTGCTGCTCAGATGCCACGTGCATTTAAAGTCTTGAAAGATGAATTAAACTGTAGTTCAGAGAGGTCACACTAGTAAGCCCTTCACACACTCTTCTCCCATTTTAACTGGACATAGAATTGTCCCTTTGCCGAAGCTCTAGTCAACCCTGGAAAAGAGAAAGCTTCTTAATATTTTCCAGTCTGATAAGTGAAAAATGGAATCTTGTTACTATTTTGATCTGTATTCTCTTTTATTATGACTAACAGTGAATGTCTTTTCATATGCTGATTGGCAATTATTGTGCAGTGTTGTTTTCTTTAGAAGGGCTGCGTGTACACGTGTACTTGTGTGAAAGAGTGAGAGAGAGAGAGATGAGGCAGGAGTTTCCTTATTAACTGCCTGTTTAGCCCTTGTTCAATTTTTAAACTTTTATTTTTCATATCACTTTATATAACCCTCTTATAAATTCAGAAAAGCAGCCTTAGGTGAAATAGTATAAACTTTCCTTTTCCTGATATATTGTTACTTTTTATTTCTTCATCACGTTTTTTGCCATGGATTTTTTTAATGTATAAAATAACCTCTTAACTGATTCTCCCAATTCTACAATTGCCACAAATGTGATCTTTTTAAAACTGAAGACAGATCACATTGCTTCTTTGCTTAAAAGCTGTTGTTTTTCATCATTCTTAGAATAAATTCCACAGTTTTGCCTTGACCTTCCTGCTGTAGATGCTGCCTATTCTCCAGCCTCAATACATCCTCCCCTTCACTCCAAGCATATCTGGGCTCTTTCCTATGTCAGTTCTTTATTCCTTGCTTCCTCTCCTTCTGAAATGTTCTTTCCTCCTCCCATTCTCCAAGGCCACAACTTTAAATGTCACCTCTCTTGCAGACTCACATGATCCCCCAACAAACGGCACGCCCTCCTCTTCTATTTTCTTTCTCAGCTTCTTGTCTGCTTTCCTAGTCACATTTATCACAACATACAGATACTTAATTGCTTCCTCTTGCTTTCCCATCCCAAATATAAGCTCCATAAGGCCAGGGCCTTCTCAGGTCTTGTGTACCATTGCACCCCCAATGCCTCCATCAGTGCCTGAAACAATGTGAGTCCTCGCCACTGATTCATTTAATCTAGTCAGTTTTATCCTCCTCTTCCCACAAAGCTCTTCACTTTTCCTCGGCATCTCTCCTTTCATTTTCAGGCTTAAAATCATTCCTTGAGACTCATATTTATTCTGTTCCAGGCAGAACTCATATTTATTGTGTTCCAAGCAGGTGTTACAGGCATCGGGTTACTGCCACAAACAGGACCAGGCAAGACAGCCGTCCACTAAGGGCACCAACCCCAGCACTGGGATGATAGACCCAGCACAAAATGTGAATGGAGGAGGAAATGATTTTAGAAGATGCCAAGAACTATGGAGGAAATAAAGCAGGAGACTATGAAAGACAGTGGGGGTGGCCGGGTCTCATGACAAGGAGAATGCCTTGGAAAGAACTGAGGAAGAGCATGTATTCAGGGTCACAGCTTCCGCGCAGGAAGGAGCTTGCGCAGCCCAGAGCACATAGAGGAGATCCGTGCATCCTCAAGAGAAGAAACCCGGGAAAGGAGGGCTCCCTGCAGGGCCTCCGCCATACAGCATGGGGGAGCTCTTCTAAAGGCAACAGGCAGCCGCGGCGGGGCTCCAAACCAGGGAGTGGCACCATCTCACTTCAGTGTTTTAAAAAGCCACCTTCGGACTCATCTAGAGAAAGAAACAAAGAACTGGAAACCTAGCTTTAATTGTCTTTCTCAAAAACGGCTGGTCAGTTATCCCGTTCATTAAATAATCCATCCTTCCCTCCCCAAGATTTAATTGGAAGTGCTTTTGGGCATTTAGTATATTTGAGGATGGGGGAGAGAGTGGTTCCATTCTGTTCATTTTCCTGAAACCAAACATTCTGATTACCATACAATAGCTTCATGATACATTATGAGATCTCCGGCTACCACCCTCTCTCTATTACTATTTTTTACAGAATTGTCCTATTTTTCCACATTTTCCCCCCAGGTGACTTTCCAATCCTTTTGTCAAATTTTGAAAGTAAAATCCTCTTCGTGTCTTAATTGGGATTCATTAGGCTTATAGATTAATTTATTAATAAAGAGATTAAAGAGAACTTACATCTTTACAATATTGTGATTTTCTACTAATAAGCATAACCTATATCTACTTGTTCCCATAGTGTTTGCAGGTTTTCATTCACAAGCTTAACAGCTATTGATTTAGTAAAATAGCATATAACTTGCCTGTAAAAAGCTCATTATAGAAATTTGGAAAACAGATACATAAAATGTAAAAGAAAATACAGAGGCAAGTAAATAATCCCATATAATTGCATCACACATAGAGATCCATTGTTAACCGGCTCTTGTGCGAGCAGGGCACATGCAGGTGTGTGTGTGGCCGGGGTGGAGGGCGGGTGGCATTCTCCTACAGCATACTGAGTTTTCCACTGTTTAAAAACGAAACTTCACATTTGGTCCCGCGAAAGCAGGCAGATACTCTCTCAAGCACAATTAGAATGACTGCCCAAAATTACATCACATGAACATACTATCATCTGTTTAACCACTCTTCAATTGTCAAACATTCACGGATTTTTCTTTTTTGCAATGTTTGTTATAAGTGGCACTGCAGTGAACACACTTGTAAACATGTATTAGTTCTCCTGACTATTTCTTAAAGATGGTTTCTTTGACTTGACTTGTGAGTTCATGTTCTTTGCTACTTTTCCCCATGTTGTGCCAAAGATCTCTCTGTCTTGCACAGATTTTGACCTTTTGTCTGTCAAATATTTGTTGAAGTTTACCTAGCTTGTTGTTGGCCATTTAATTGTAGAGTATATCAAATGGGGGTGGGTTGAATTTTTCTTAATAACTGGGGAGATTTAGGGTAAAATATTTGGTAAAAGATCAGGATCTATCTAACTTGATACTCCTTGCAAATGGCCAGTTTTCTCAAGACACTTTGTTGAACCATTTGCCCTTATTATTTCCTTTCTGAAGCCTTTTTAATCTGTTTCAAATTCTATTTAACACAGGACCATCTATTCTATTCCACTTATCTGTCAGTTGATTCTTACAACAGTGACAAACTATTTTAATTACTAGTTTCATATGCCTTTCAATAACCTGAAGGTAAGGATCCCCTTGTTCCTCCTTTTTCAGAATATTCTAATTCTGAACCAAAATAGAGAGCCATCTCATTTGAATAGCAAGAAGACCACGCATGTTGGCTGGTGTGCTTGTTTAAGAATCCATCCCATGCTAAGTGCACTACCTATGCTGACATGGAAGAACTAAGCAAAGACTTGGACCCTGAATGCCTAGTTCCCTGAAACAAAGGAGCTCATTAAAAACTACAGTTCCCAAAATGCACTACGCCAGGGCTCTGTCTGGCTCCTCCACCATCCACTGCACTGTAGCCTGTAATCCTGGGCCACACTTGCCTGGGCAGTGAGTCCCTCTATCAGGTCCCAGGCAGCCTCCACGGGGAAGTTCTGGGGTCATAGTTGAGAGAGAGAAGCAAGAAGAACTGTGCTCTGAGGCCGTCGATACAGAACTACCACTTTAACCACAGGTAGACGTCCAGGTTTTGGGTCAGACCTGGCCCTCTGTCTCAAGAACGCTGTAGAGAGGGAAAGACCCCAGGCCTACCCTCCTTCCATTGAGCTCATCGATTCACTCCCATTAGAATGGTAGTCCATGCTTGGCCTCCAGCAGAAATCTTCACTTGGCCCTCTTTGGAAACTGCCCCCAGATACCTGAGCTGGTGGGCTGCCAGTCTTGGGTTTCTGATGGAGGTGTACCATTTTGCTCCCTCTGTTCCTTCAGATGCCTTTTTAAAGGAACTTAGAAGATAACTGAGTGAGAATTGGATTCTCCTTGGGATTAGGAGTCACCAATGATTTGTTTCAGTGAACAAATATAGGAAATATAAAATAACTGACATCTTGTAACATTAAGTTTTAGAAGAAGTAGCAACAGTTTTCTCTGTGAGTGCTGTTGAGAGCTCCTACTTGGTCGTGGGAAGCCATGGAAGAAAGAAAGAGGGGACGTGGTTGCTAAGGAACTGGGGAAAGACGCCTCAGCCTGTGATCTCAGACCTGGTCACCTCACCTGGTTCCTAGAGGTCTTCCTGAGGGCTACCAGGAGGCCCTGCTGAGAATAAGAAGCTGGTAGCTGGGTTGCCATTTTTCAAGCTTCCCTGGGAGACTTCCTCCTTCCCTCGGGGATGTTACAGGGATGGAGGAGATTGGTCAAGGCTCTGCTGCTGCTGCTGCTAAGTCGCTTCAGTCGTGTCCGACTCTGTGCGACCCCAGAGACAGCAGCCCACCAGGCTCCCCCGTCCCTGGGATTCTCTAGGCAAGAACACTGGAGTGGGTTGCCATTTCCTTCTCCAATGCATAAAAGTGAAAAGTGAAAGTGAAGTCGCTCAGTCGTGTCCGATTCTTAGCAACCCAATGGACTGCAGCCCACCAGGCTCCTCCTTCCATGGGATTTTCCAGGCAAGAGTACTGGAGTGGGTGCCATTGCCTTCTCTGGGTCAAGGCTCTGCGGGTCTCTGATCACAACCACATCATAGTCATAGGCAGAATCCCCCCCAGCCCCTGATATTCCATCCTCTGGCTACTCAATCAAACACTAACCTAGGTACTGCTGAGAGGGGTTTTCAGATGCAATTATAGTCTCATGTCAAGTGACCTTAAAAAAAAAAAGATTATCCAGGTGGTCCTGGCCCAAACAGCTGCGCCTTTTAAAATGGAGAACTTTCTCTGGCTGGCATCAGCAGAGGAAGTCAGAGAGAGTCAAAGCACAAGGGGGATTTGATGTGCCTTTAGGTTGGAGGTGATCACACAGGAAGGAACGCCTGACACCCTAAACTCCTCAGAGAGACCCCCAACTGATGGCCACTAAGGAAATGGGACCCCAGTCCTTCACCCAAAAGGAACTGAATTATTCCTTTCAGCCAATCCCCTAAAGGTGCCTGAAAGCAGATTCCTCCCCCATAGCTCCTAGGATATGGCTCAGCCCAGTCCTCCCCTTGGAATTAGCCTCCTAATGTCCTGAGCAGAGAACCAGCTGCATGATGCCAGACTCCTGACCTATAGAACGTGAGCTTAAAAAAAAAAAGTGTGCTGTTTTAAGCCACTACAAGCCATGGAAAATGAATACACCATCTGAGGGCAACAAAATGTGCCTCCTGCCCCAGGCCTCGCTGTGCTAATAAGCAGGGCAGCCAGGATTAGATCCCCTCTCTCTGTCTGCAACTTTACAGGAAATTCCATGTCTAAGATCAAAAGTTAGCCCAGCGTGGTTCACGGCAGGAGAACCTCCCCGCCTGGCTCTGTGCCACCTGATCCGAGGGGACAGGGAGAGCGGATCTGCCGGTATAACAGTGTCCCGCCAGCAGGGAGGCAGTGCAGCAAGCGTGACCCACTAACACATCAAGAGGACGCAGGGGAACTGCGCCGCAAAGGCCCCACTTTGATTTTTGCAGGCATCTCGGGGAAGAAGAAGGCAACAGAGGCTGTGTTCTGAATCCAAAGCCGTCTATTTCTGTGCCTTCAGAAAGGAAAAGCGCCTAAGCCCTCACAAGGGGAAGAAAAGAGAATGCAAGTTCCCGCAGCCAGACAGCCACAAAGAGAGAGTGTGGGGGCCTGAGAGCCAGCAGCAGCGGGTGCCAACCACCCACTCCCTGAATGGCAAAACGCTCTCCACACGGACCCACAACCACCAGCGCTCCAAACCCGACCATGTGAGGTTTAGGCAGATTCAAGTTTTCTGAGCCTCAAATTAGCCCTTGTAAGAGCTTCTCTTCTTTCTCGCCAATTGACTTTAATCAAATGCTTCAGAAGCTGGGAAATATTTTCAGTTAATCAGGCCCTAAATGTGGGCGCCTGGGGAATGCCGTGCCGCTATCGGTTCCTTCTGTTCACTCGGCCCATCTCCCGCCTTCCTCTCTCTCTCTCCCCTTGACTGTGCTTGTGAAATGCTTGGCAAACTTGTCCCACAAGTGAAGGGAGATTGAGAGAGGACAGAAAGGTTAACGTGACACATCACAGCAAAATTATAAGACGCTTCCTGACAGTGGCAGGCAAATACTCTGTCTATTCAACAACAGCCTTTAAAAATCTTCTACCTCCCCCAAATTTATCTTTAGTAAGTGCTTAGAGCGTATTGAATGCTTGGCTTGGTTCCTGCCCTACAAGAACTCCAGGCATGATGACCTCGTTTTTGAACCCCAACTAGGATGTCAGCGCCTTGAATTCCAAATGATAATTACAAACGTGTAGTGAGCATTCAGGACAGCCTCGGGGCCAAGTGTTTTCCAGATGCAAACTCATTTACTCCTCACGACAGTCCTTCACTGGCAACACTGTTATTACTCCCACTGCACAGACGAGGAAGCTGGGCACAAGAGAAGCTAAGGAATTTCACCCCAAATCGTCTGGCTTGTCTTCCATTTTACTATGAATCAGAGACCAGGCAGAAATTCCAAGCTGGTTGTGTTCCACACTCACAGTCCAGTTGGGGAGATACACTGACCACGGAACGAGGGACAAGGCTGCAGGGCCTCCAGAAAAGGGCAGTAAAAGTGTCAGTCGCTCAGTCGTGTCTGACTCTTTGCGACCCCATGGCCAGGTTTCTCTGTCCATGGAATTCTCCAGGCAAGAATACTGGAGTGGGTAGCCATTCCCTTCTCCAGGGGATGTTCCACTCCAGGGATCGAACTCAGGTCTCCTGCATTGTGGGTGGATTTTTTACTGTCTGAGCCATTAAAGGAATAACCCAGAAAAGGACAGGCAGGAGTCAAACAGACATCCGTGACTTAGGTCAGGTTGAAAAGCAAACTCTGAGATGAGAATTTGTGGGTAGGAGATATATTGAGGAAGAAGGAAATGAAACAGACGAGTGGGAGGATGAAGAGCCAGGAAAGGGAAGAAGTGCAGCAAAGGTGTGATGTGAGGCCAGCTCCCAGCTTCCGCCTGATCTAGTGGGGGACTCTGGAGCATAAATTACACCTCAGGCTCTGCCCTGCCTCCTAGCAGGGAGCTGGCCTTTTGTACTCCAGCACTGGTTGTTCATTGGCTGCAGGCTGCTCAGATAGCAGTGGGATTGCCAGTAGATCAAGGAGAAGACGTCCTGGGAGGGTCAGAGACAGGAACGTGGAGCTGAAATGGGTACACAGAATTGGTCAGGGGATGTGGGCAGAGCCCCAACAGTGTCCACTACAATCTACCTGAATCCTGATCCTTCTCTCTAGCTGTGTTGCTTCAGGCAAGCTGCTTAACTTCCCTGAGTCTCAGGATCTGCCTCTGAAATAGGAATAAACATTCTTATCCTTCCCTTAAAGAATTGTCTTTATCACAAGGATTCGATTCAATAAAATGAGGATGTGGTCTAAAATCAGGACCAATCCCCCATGACATGGCATTGTGCAAATTGCCATAAAAACACTCATGAAGACCCAGGAAAAGACAAAAATCCACTGAACAGCAATGAGTAACTCACAAAGACTTGTAAATACTCTTGTAAGTACCAGTCCCCATCCTTCTCCACCAATGGGGAGGCTGTTTGATAAAATCACCTTGAGCTGTGACCACACAAGCCGAATTATGCCTTCCCATCAAACCCACCCACTTCTCCCTCGAAAATCAAGCTCCCTCCTAAGAGGTTAGAGCTGCCCCATGCAAAGCCAACTCCCCTCTGCACACTGAGTGTCTGCGACCTGCATCTTTATGTTGTTGTTAATACCATCCCGAGGACAGCACCAACAAAGTTTCCAAAAAGGGCTCCATCTGTAAAGCAGAGTGCAGAGAAATCTGTCTGGGCTTGGTAGGTGCTGGGGGCCCCCTAATCTAGCTCCATTGTCTTAGTTCTCTAATTAAGTGTCTGTGCTTACACTGCCAACTCACCTTCTTGAGAAACCCAGCTATATTAAGCAGATACGTAGAAGCTGACAATTAAATTGTCTTATCAAATTTTCACAGCTCAAGTTGTTCAATTGCACGGGAAATGATTAGTGTCTGTAAATAGAGGAGGAGAGTGGCAGGTCCAGAGGCTTCAGGCGGAGCTGGGGGGAGCTGAAGGCAGCCTCCTAGAAGAGGTGGGGGTGGGGGTGGATGGCAGGCCTCGCCCAGCAGGGCCTCCTGGACGCTCAAGCAGGCCTTGTCTTGAGCATCCAGAAAGCGAGGAGTAGCAGAGACTGATTGAATTCTCTGAGGGCCCCAAGAGAGCCCTGGACTTGGAGACAGCAGGCAGTGTCCAAGTTCAAGGCCACAAGGCTGATGAGCTGGAGGTAGAAGGCAAAACCACTTACACATCAGGCCTCAGTTTCCCTGTTCCGCCCAGACCGGGGTGGAGACCTGATTCCTGGTGCTTCCTCTGAGCTCCACTGAGGATGGCTGGGTCCTCTGAGAGAGTTCTCCTCACAGCTGTGTCTAACACAGCCTCCACTTTGGACTGTTAAGTGGTCTGCTTTACAGATCAGACCCCAAATGGGGCCCCCTTTCTTCCTGCCCTCCCTGCCAATACCAGAGTTTCAGTCTAATCCTCTGAATCAGTGCCTGATCACTGGAGGCTGGAGCCCTCGTGGCAACAGACATTCTTGTGGTTGCTGGAAGGACTGTTTTTTTCCATTTCAGATATTAAAGGAGAAAGCCTAGTGTGTCTCATTTTCCTGGAATGTCTCATTTAGATATGCTGTTTGGGTGTTGATGGTCCAGCCTCCCCACCCCAACACACACACAGATGTACAAATTACACAGTCATGTGAATGAAACACTCAGCCCCACTTTGACCTTTACCCTGGACTTTTCACAACCATCACTCCTTCTGTATGAGATTTTGTCCCTCAGATTATTAAAAAAGAAAAATCTCTTCTTTGTTTTAGCTGAGTTTCCTGAAAGTATGGAGGAGCTACAGAACTCCTACAGGGACCCAGGAGTAGGGTCAGGGGTAGGAAACTGGGAGAAAGGCCTTTGCGGGTGGGAGTCTCCTCTCTATTGCATCAAGATGTTGGATAAAACCTGAGTTCACAGAATTTAGAAGCAGCCTTGCCCAGGTCCCAGTCGAACAAAGACAGTAAGGGGCCAAGACACGTGATCACTAGACACGTGAGGCCAAAACAGAACTCCCAGGACATTTGCACCCTGGGTAGTGGGAATGAATGGAGGCTCTGAGTCAGTCTTTGTCCAGCCCAGGGCCAAGTCCCCTGAAACAGCACCCCTCCGTCACTCCTCAGCCAACTGGAGGGATCACAGAGCATCAGCCACAAGAACTTACAACAACATACAGTTCTGCACAGATTTCTTCATCACTTCAGGGCGCTGTCACATCCACCATACCTGTGACTTCCTTAGTACCCCTGAGAGGTAGGCAAAGCAGCTTCAGTTCAGCTCAGTTCAGGCGCTCAGTCCTCACCAACCCTATTTGGTCTCACAGGAAACATCCAAGTCCAGAAGCGCTCCCTTTGCATAACCCATCCTTCAGATACAGAAGTCGAGTCTCACCGGGCTTGACTGAGGTTAGGACAAACCTCTAGACGCTCCAGGGGTAGAATTCTGAACGCACTCTTTTGCTCCATTTCAAAACACTTTGGGGAAAGGTGTACGTAAAACTCACAAGCTACCCAAAACTCATTACACCCAAGCTGGAAACTCAGTAACAGACTGAGCATGTGCACCCTAGAGAAGAGTGAAAGTCTGGCGTTTTCCTTCCCTCCTGGGCAATCTCTGTGGTTACTTGTTGAGTTCCCCTTGCGTGTAAAGACTCAGCTTTTAACACAGAGGCACTGATGTCTATATTTTGGTAAAGTAGCTAAAGGCTCTGCTCACGTGTCCCTTCCTCCTTTTCCACTCATTTACATTTTATGCAGGTGCTGCCCTAATGCAGGATGATAGACACGTGGCCATGATGGCACCGGGGAGAAAGGGAAAGAAAATGTAATTTTCTTCTAAACAAATCAAAATTTACAATGTGAGGCTCTTCTACCTTTTGATGGATATTCATGTGTATTCCACAAAACGAGTCAATTAAGAAAGACCAATGTGTTTGAACATGCAATATCTTTGATTCCTGATGTCAGGCCCCATGTTGCTATGGACTGGTCACCAGAAAACCACCAGCTTCTGCACCAAGTGGGGCTCAGCGATGAACAAGGGCATGTGACACAACCTGGAGGAGACTTGTTTAGCCATGGAACAGCCAGACATGGAGACCAAAAACCCACAAAAGAACGTGCACACAAGTGTCAAGCTCAGAGCTCATGAAAACCCCAGCATCTTCTGAAGCAGACTCAGGCTAGAGGCAGGATATGGAAGAACCAGAGCAGGCAAGAGCCGTTCCCAATGTCAACACGGTGCAGTGCTTCTCTGTCAACTAAAGGGAAAGCCATTCCCAGCAGATGGTCAGGGAGGGCACACGAGGCTGCTCGGTGACACGTGTCCCAGAAAGCAGGGGCTTCCCAAACCTAGTCTCAGATCAGATCGTCCGCTTACTGTCGTGGGACCCTAGCTGAGCTCCAGAGACCTTCTCCACCTCCCAGAGTGTCCATGCATGTCCATGCTGACACAGGACAGCACCTATCATATGTGCTGGGACCGCGTGGGCATCCTTGGTCCTCAGCACAACCCAGCACATCTGAGTAGCTGGTAAATCACCTGACCTGGCCAATGCAGGGCGCATTCCACTCTGACAGCAGCTGCTGGAATGCTTTAGTCCAGCAAGTCCTTCTGTGACATTCAACAGGCTAAGGATCCCTGACACATAAAACCCATGTGAGTGGAACCTCCCTGGCTGAAATCGGAAGATAGAGTTCAGCCTCATACCAAAGCCCTGCCCACCCCATACCCCTAACCCAGCCATCACTTAGGATCCAGAGCTTTCCACACTCAACTTAGAAACCTTGAATTTAGGATATACAGGCAGACCTTGGAGATACTATGGGTTCAGTTCCAGACCATTGCAATAAAGCAAATATCACAAAAAAGTGAGTCACATGAATTTTTTGGCTTCCAAATACACATAAAAGTTATGTTATAGTCTACTAAATGTACAATAACATTATTTTCTTGGGCTTCAAAATCACTGTGGACAGTGGTTGCAGCCATGAAATTCAAAGATGCTTGCTCCTTGGAAGAAGAGCTATGAAAAACCCAGACAACATATTAAAAAGCAGTGACATCACTTTGCTGACAAAGGTTCATATGGTCAAAGTTATGGTTTTTCCAGTAGCCATGTACAGATATGAGAATTGGACCATAAAGAAGGCTGAGCACCAAAGAATTGATACTTTCAAAATATGATTCTGGAGAAGACTCTTGAGAGTCCCTTGTACAGCAAGGAGGTCAAACCAGTCAATCTTAAAGGAAATCAACCCTGAATATTCATTGGAAGGACTGATGCTGAAGCTGAAGCTCCAATACTTTGGCCACCTGATGTGAAGAGCCAGTTCATTGGTAAAGACCCTGATGCTGGGAAAGATTGAAGGCAGGAGAAGGGGATGACAGAGGATGAAATGGTTGGATGGCATCACTGAGTCAATAGACATGAGTTTGAGTGAGCTCTGGGAGATGGTGATGGACAGGGAAGCCTGGCATGCTGCAGTCCATGGGGTCGCAAAGAGTCAGACACGACTTAGCGATTGAACAACAACAGATAGCATTATATCTTTTTAAACACTGTACATACTTTAATTTAAAAATACTCTATTGCTAAAAAATGCTAAGCATCATCTGAGCCTTCATGGAGTCATGCTTTATTCTGGTGGAGGGTCTTACCTCAAGGCTGATGACTATTGACTGATTAGGGTGGTAGTTGCTAATGTTGGGGTGGCCGTGGCAATTTCTTAAAATAAGACAACAATGAAGTTTGCCACATCAACTACTCTTCCTTTCATGAACCATTTCTCTGTACCACGTGGTACTGTTTCACAGCATTTTACCCACGGTAGAATTTGTTTCAAAATTGGAGCCAATCCTCTCAAACACTATGCCTGCTTTATCCACTGAGTTTATGTAATATATGAATCCTTTGTTGTCATTTCAACAATAGATTAAGTTATCATCTTGTAGGGGCACAATCTGAGGTACCCCAAAACTACTAAAATAGTAACATCAAAGATCACTGATCACCAATCACCAATCACTGTAAAAAACATAAGGAGAAAGTTGGGAATATTTTAAGAATTACCACAAGGTGACAGAGAGACATGAAGTGAGTGAAGGCTGTTAGAAAAATGCCACCAGCAGGCTTGCTCAGTGCAGGGTTGCCACAACCTTCAATTTGGGAAAAACACAGTATCCGCAAAGAGCAATCAGGCAAAAGGCAATACAACAAGGCACGCCTGTAACTCTTCACCAGGCAATGGGCTCATTCAAAAATGAGAGAATAACTTAAACAGTATTTGCACAGCTAACATTCAGACACAACTTCGTAATGTAGGTTATACTGTCAGGCCCATCTTACAGATGGTAAAACTGGGGCTCAAAGAGGCTCGTCAGCTTGTCCAAGGGTGGGTGGCAGAACTGGGATTCAATTTCAGATGCCCACATTGTGAATCCATTATTCTTTCTGATGGCGAAATTTTCTTATTAGTCCTTCTCAGACTCCTGAAGAGAAAGTGCGGCTGAGAGAAGAGAATAGCTCATTTTCCCAGCTCCCCCAACCCTTCACTTCCAACTGACCTGGCCATCTGGTTTCTCTCAGCATCAGAGACTGGAGCTCATGAGCAGCCTGGAGTAAACGGTTTACACAGAACATCGCTGTGGACCCGCAGCCTCCACCCTGGCAGAAGAAGGCAGGCTGGAGCCCTGAGTTTCTTCCTGGGGCCTCATCTCATCCACCAGCAGCTCTCTGGGCGCCTGCCCCTCCTTTCTCTGTGCAAGGCAGAGCTGAGATGCAGGGGAATGCCCTCCCCAGGCCATCCAACACATTCAACTATTCCCAAGCTGCCACACCTTTGGAGAAAAATCTCCCCAACCTTGTCTGCATCATAAAAAAGTCTTTCCCAATGCAGGGCTTGGCCCAGGCCTCAAGGATCCTGAGAAATGCCATGGAATTCAGTTCTCGGTGGATCCGGGCTGTAATGGATGTTGGGGAAGAGACAGATGCGTTCTCACACATGTAAGGAGACATGCTGTGTGGTGCGTGCCATGTGCTACGAGGGCCACCTCCCACAGACCATTAAGAGATAGACAGTGAAAGGACACGACGACCTCATGAATCTTCAGACATTTAGTCCCACCTATTCATTTAAGATATGAGAAAACTGATACCCAAGGATGAGGGTCTGACCCGAGATGTCTGTGTGATCCAAGCCAATAAGGTCCCAGGCCGAGACTATTGAAGTTGGAGCTAGAGGAGAAGACTGTGAAGATGAACACCCAGTCAAGGCCAGGACCAGAGTGAAAGAGTGGGGGGCCTTGTGTGAAATGCAAGGAGGCCTCCTTCTCAGGACCTTCCTATGCAAATATATCCATGGGAGGAAAGATGTATGGGGAGAAACTTTCTTCCAATCTGTGGCTACTCCAGTGCTTTCCAATAAATGCCTTCTATCCCTTTAACCAGAAAGTTGGGTTTCTGTCGCTTGCCACTGGAGAATCCTGGTTAATTATGAAACCTTGCTGTGCCCACCCTCCCTCCCCCACATCTGATTCTGCTTTGTGACTTGCCTCAACCCTCTGTCCCTCACCTCTGGCCACTGGCCCTGGGCTCTCTCCAATGCTGCAGGGTCAGGGCCCCTTCCTCCAGGTCCCATCTCCCTCAGGATCTCCAGAGCTGCCGGGTGGAGCTCCTACAAGCTTGGTGCCCAGGCCCCACCATTAGGGGGCTTAACGACCTAGGGTGAGCTGAGCAGGAAAGAGGGAGAACACAGAAAAATGCACAAGTCTCAGCTGAGGAAGCAGATGGGCCTGGCTGGAACGCTGGAAGAGTCAGATGTCATCTGAGCAGAGGGACGCTGTCCTTCACTCTGAGTGACCAGGAAGGCCATGGGAAGGATGAAGAGGTGGAGGGTGCTGAGAACCAGGAGACAAAAGTCTAGAGCTCACTCTCTTGTGAGAGTAAACTGGAATGCTCTCAAGGACTCTGCCTGTAGATCCCACATTCTGTCCCCTCACAGTCTCTTCCCCTACCTGCTCAGAACTGCAGGGCTGCTGCAGATGGCCTGTGACCTCCTGGACTAAGCTAAAGATTCCACCAGGATGCCCGTGGCCCCCAGCCTCAGCTGCAGACCTGGGCTTCTACCGAGCCCCAGGGCCCTGCCCACCTTCTCTCGGTTGAAAGGAAGAGATGCAAGAGCCCGTTTCCTGTCTTCTGGGCCTCCCCTCATCTGTGACTAGATGAGATGCGATGCAGAGGGGAGGCCTGTGAAAGCAGCCATGGGGGAAGCAGCTCTGAAGGCCAAACAGATGATTTGGGTAGTTGTCTCTATACAAACAGACACACTTGTATAGAAAGGTCCTGAGAAGGAGGCCTCCTTGCATTCTGCACAAGGCCCTCCCCGCCTCTTTCACTCTGGTCCTCACCTTGGCTGGAAGCTGCATCTGCATAGCCTTCTCCTCTAGCTCCAACTTCAACAGTCTCAGCCTGGGACCCTGTTCACTTGGATCACATGGAATCCTCTCAGGTCAGTTCGTCATCCTCGGCTCTCAGTTTTCTCATATCCAAACCCCCAGACTATTTGCCCACGTGGCTTCCATCTTGGCCTGATGTTGGCAGGAATCCAGCATCTCAGCCTGCAGGACACTGGGAAGGAGCATTTGTCATCTCTGTTCTCCTTAAAAGGATGGATGGATTTTCCTCAATCAGGCACATGTGACACAGCTGGCGAGTTGGGGGTTGGTGTGGAGAACCAGCCAGCAGCGACCAGTGGCAGGACAGAGCTTTCAGCCCAGGAAGAGCTTAGTGTTTGAAATCACACACCACAAATTACATTCCCTTTACATTTGCCTGTGGAGGCAAAACTTTCCCCCTTTATCTTTCCTAAAGTAGATTCCAGGAGCTGGCCCTAGTGAGGTCCACATTTAAGTCAGGGTGAGAATAGGTGTCAGCAGCCGCTGGGTACCCAGTGAGATGAAGACATGGAACGGGCTGTCTCCAGGCAAGGGACCAGGAGAGAAATAGAGAGCTGAGATGGCAAGGGGCGAGCAGAGAGCAATGGCAGCAGAAAAGGGAAGCAGGATCCGCCACTGCTGGATCAAGCTAGAATTTGCAGAGCCAACTTCAGACAGAACCGTGGGCTCTGGAGTCTTGTCCCAGGGTACAGATCCCGGTGTGCCCTCTAGTTACTGTGCTGTGACCATGTGTGAGGTCCTCAGCATCTCTGAACTTGAGTTTGCTTATCGGTAAAATGGTACCTACTTTCTAGGACTGCTGTGGGCACTGAAAGAGCTGACAGGCGTGTGACCATGGGCACAGCCTCTGGCACACAGCAAGCATGCTACTCCACCTGAACATAATCATCGCTCTGCCAGGGACTTCTGTGAGATTCAGTGGTAGTGAAGGCAGGCGGACAGAGAAGCCTGGGTCCCGGTCTCTCTCATGATCCCAACATATTACCTTTGCATCGATGAGTTTAACTGAGTCACAGATGACCCCCTACCTTGACAGACAAAATCAAGAACTCTATCAAGGCAGAACAGCACGGCATAAACATTTCACCTTCCCTTGTGCCAGTAATAAATAACTAGAGTATTACTCACAGATATGCAGATGTCCAGACCAACTAACCTTAAGCCTGCAGAAGTCAGTGTTAGGTTTGCCCTGGTTTTCCTCAGGCCTGAGGCTTCTGTACACAGGCTCAGGCCTGCATTATCTTTGTTATTGTTGTTGTTCAGTCACCAAGTCATGTCCAACTCTCCTTGACCCCATGGACTGAAGCACACCAGGCTTCCCTGTCCCTCACCATCTCCCGGAGTTTGCCCAAGTTCATGTCCATTGAGTCGGTGATGCCATCCAACCATTTCATCCTCTGTCACCCTCTTCTCCTTCTGCCTTCAATCTTTCCCAGCATCAGGGTCTTTTCCAGTGAGTCAGCTGTTCACATTAAGTGGCCAAAGTATTGGAGCTCCAGTTTCATACATCATGTGAAATTAAGGTTCTGCTGCTTTTAGAAAGACAACCAAAAAGTCTGAAAACCACCACTCTAGGTAATAGTGTCTCTGGGTGCAGGTGGCCACCTTTGAGACCCCCTAGACGTCAGGTGTCTCCAGAGGGAAACTGCCTCTTCAAGAACGGAGGGGTTAGGGGAGGTGAACAGGAAGGAAAATGACTAAAATAAGGCCAAGTTCCACTTTTGATACATGTAGGTAATAAGCACTGAATGCATGAGTTAATTACTCATTTTAAGAGATCTTACTTTCCCACCTACAAGCCATTGCTTTCAACTTTACAAAGCCAAAACTGAGTTCATGGAGAGAGAGAGAATGTGTGTTTCATGGACCAAAACCTTTGAAAATGCATTTAAAAAAAAGAGAGTAAGGTCGTTAGATATGACTAGCCAGGCACTGACAGAGGAGTAAGAAAGAGGACCCTGCCAGAGGGCTCACACACGCCAACTTGTGGTTTCTCTCAGGCAAGAAGTGGGAATCCCCCCCTCTCCTGGCACTCCTGAGATTCCTCCTACAGAAATAGGTGCCAACGGGGGCAAGCAGGGCTGGTAAGAAGACATCTTCAGTAAAAAGAGGGAAAATATCTGCTTTAGGGCCCACACTCGCTGTCCAGACCCAGGGCTGTTTTAGCATCAGGATGAACTGAAGTATAACATTTAAGAGCCTTAGATGCAGAGAGCAGAAAACTGCTAGAGGGCAGCTGACCCACGAGGAAATCTCCTGAATGCCACCCTTTCAGCACCTGTTTGCCTTGAAAATATCATGTTTATTTTTAGTAGGAATACTGGGGAGAAGAGTCCTTTTAACTACTTAATTTCTGTGCTTTCTTAAAAGAACTTTTTAAAACCTCAATATTTTAAAATTATTCTTCAGCACATTTGTACCAGGTGTGTGTGTGTTTGTGTGTGTGTGTGTGTGTAAACTATAAAAACAAAAACCAACTAACTTTTTTTAAAAAGGGATTTACTAGACAGTTACAGGAGAAGGCAATGGCAACCCACTCCAGTACTATTGCCTGGAAAACCCCATGGACGGAGGAGCCTGGTAGGCTGCAGTCCATGGGGTCCCTAAAAGTCGGGCACGACTGAGCAACTTCACTTTCACTTTCCACTTTCATGCATTGGAGAAGGAAATGGCAACCCACTCCAGTGTTCTTGCCTGGAGAATCCCAGGGACAGAGGAGCCTAGTGGGCTGCCATCTGTGGGGTCACACAGTCAGACACGACTGAAGCGACGCAGCAGCAGCAGCAGCAGCAGACAGTTGCAAGGTCACTCACAGAATCAGGAGCAAAACCAATAATGTATAACACCTTGGGAAGGACAGGAACTAAGTGGCTCCTGAGTGCCAACTGGCGGCTTATCTTTCTAGAATGCTGGAAGATTACGAGTGGTTTTGCTCCCTTCCCCCAATTTTGGGTAGAATGATTGACAGTTCCCCACAAAGGTATTAAACGAAGTGGAGGTAATTCAATTCCTCCAAAGGAAAAAAAATCACATTTATGTTTTGACAGTTTACCATTTATGTGTCTTTTTCATGTAAGAAAAGTATTCAAACAAAGCTTTTTCAGTCAAACTCCCAAACTGCTGGGAAAAGCTGGGCATTCTATCGAAATAACAGTGGAGGGGCTTGTGAGAGGCTTGTATTCTTTCTTTTTAAATCTCATTCCATCTTAATACAAACTCTGGATTAGATACTGATTAATGTGGTACTAAGGGCTGCTGTTAAGCAGCTGTATGTCAGCAATCATCTCTGGCCACATTTAAATGATAAAGCATGGTGGGATTAACTGCACTTTTGAAGATTACCTCTTTATAAAAGTGTAAGTAAACTGGAGGTGTGCTCCAGGGGTGTCACCACCTCCTGTTTACTATCCACTGTGATTCTAGGGATTACAGCAAGGCTGGGCTCAAGCTGATGAATTCGGATGGGATTCATCCTTGTTTAACAAGGACAGAATTTGCTTTGTTTAACAAGGCGTTTTGAGACCTGGGATTTCCAGAGCCAATTTCCAGAGTGACAACCAAGCACTTCTTAGGGTCACACCAGGCAAGAAACTTGGCTGAACCTGGGGATGGGCTTGGCCTTCTGCCCTAGAGGAACATGATCAGGTGAGTAGGGCCCACGGACACCCCTCCTGCAGAGTACATACCCCAGCAGACCTTTGCTGTCTGGAAGGTCTTGGTTCATCCACCTGCCCATTCACTGGGGACAAAAAGAAGGAACAGGAGCTTCCCTGGTGGCTCAGCTGGTAAAGGATCCCCCTACAATGCAGGAGACCTGGGTTCGATCCCTGGGTTGGGAAGATTCCCTGGAGAAGGGAACGGCTACCCACTCCAGTATTCTGGCCTGGAGAATTCCATGGACTGTATAGTCCATGGGGTTGCAAAGAGTCAGACACGACTGAGCGCTTTCACACACAGGAGCCAACAGGGAGGGAAACTGACCATCACTGGATTTCTAATAGGGTGCAAGAATTGATTTTTGGCTTTTGGGGGGTTCTTGACTATAGAAACATTAATAGGAAAAGAAAAACACAAAAAATATTTTGGAAAATACTGAAGAAAATACAGTTGAAAAACAAAATTACCCATAATGCTTAGGGAAAGTCATCAGCATTTTCAGATATTCGCTTTAGGCTTCCCCTGGTGGGGGCTGTTGGGGGTAGGGGGGACGTTGCAGGTGTGTCATCCAAGTTGTTACCAATATGTTCCATGAAACAAATGGGGAATAAATAACTAAATTTATGTACATAATTAGGGTCATAATATATGCACATTTTTGCATTCTGCAATTTTCACTTAACGTGATATTGTATTTCCCCATGTCATTCCAGGCTTCAAAAACATTTTAAGAACTTGTAGTTTGATTATAAAAGGAATACAGCCCCTGGTGGAAAAACTTGGCAGCATACAGATAGAAATTTTGCCCTAAATAGCTCACCAAAAGACCATTAACACTGTTTGCATTTTCTTATGGTCCGTGTACTCACTCCTATTCATAGATTTGCATACCTGAATACATATGCATATATTCACATACTTTTACATACATGTATTTATATAACTTTGCACCCTCCTTTGTCACTTACATTATGTGGTGAGTTGCTCTTGTGACTTAGGACTTACACGTTGTTTATAAAACCTCAGCATAGTGACAAACTAATACTGAATTATAAAGTAATACTGCATTTTGCCTCCCTAATACCCAATTTGGGGACATTTCGGTTGTTCCTAATGTTTCACATGACAAATAATGCTGAAAAGAACATCTCTCCACATGAAACTTTATGTCTGTTGCTAATGTTTCCTGGAAATGTGGAAAATTAATTAAAAATTTGGCTCAGTTTTATGTTAGACTTAAAAGGCTGTCTTTGCTACCTACCCCCAGTGCATTTAATGAAGACTGAAATTCTCATCAAGTAAGGCAAATGGTTCCTGTTTTGATAGAATCCTTCCAGGGACGGGGCACTCACTACCATATGAGTCAGGTCCTCCCACATTTGGGTGTCACGAACATTTAAAGGTCCTTCATCAAAACAGACTTCGATGCTATGGAGAAACTACATACTGGGGACATGGGGCATTAGTTAATTCTTTTAGGGTTCTTCAAAGAGCTTCAGACATTTCTCTACAACCCCCTCCTCTAGGCTAGTAGAGGAGTTTGAGTTTCCTTCATTTGAGTTTCCAAGTCATTTGAGTTTCCTTCCAAAGCCTGGCTATTGGGGCCCCTCCCCAACATGGATCCTTTCCTCTGGCATGCCCCGATGCCCTCATCCCTCTTCCAGAGAGGCCCAGCCTTTCAGGGTGACTCGTTCACTCTTTCTCCAACTAGCAGGTACCTGGGGAAATGATTCTTAATCCCTCTGTAACTGATACAGTGTAGACATATCACAGCCACACGGTGGGGACAGTAGCTGCACCATGGTTAAGCTCACCAACCACCTTTGTCCCAGGACTGTCCCAGTTCTCGGTTCTGCTCCGTCCCTCATCAGCTGTGTGATTGTGGGCATGTTCCTGAACCTCTCTTGGCCACCGAGGTTGCAGAAAGCATGAAGTGAGATGATGATGCAAGTGCTGAGCTCAGGTCAGCATTTGTGCTCAATGCTGTGCAATCTACCCTGTTTGGTGACAAATTCTCCACCTGGGCAAGCTCAGAGCAACATGGAGGAAACATGCTGTTCAATGGGCTCCTTAGACTTTACTATGGCAAACTCTCTGGTCCAGGGAGTCTGGGAGCCCAGCATTCTGGGTTAAGTACCCTGTGGCTTTGAATGTGCCCACAGGCTGCTGTAACAGTGGGGAAGACCATGATGCGGAGCTGACCAGGCAGGACTGATGTGCCCAGACCTGTTTATCTGGGGCATCCCTGCTGGGGATATGGGGCCTGTAAGTCAGACATGCCCAGTAAGTGGGGAGGCTTCAGGCAGGGGTGGTTCCAGGTCACCCACTCAGCTTTGCTTCTCAGGAGCTGAGCAGTTTGTACAGAGTCATGTGTATGCATATGCACACGTGCACTCATGAGCGCATGCATGCACGCACACACACGCATACACATCCTTTTCAGAAGGAAGTTCCCAGCCCTGAGATCTCAAGACCTAGGATCAGCTCTGGAAATGGAACAGATAAAAATTCAAATATAAGAACAAAACAGAAGAAAATAGGCTTTGGTTTAGCATTCCAAAATAAATGGCACTTTTGCATGCTTCAGCAATTTGGTCAGAAACCAACATGTCTGTGAGGTCTGATTAAGATATAATTTTAGGGGAGGAATGAAGGAGACGTTGGAATTGCTCTGATGGCTACAGGGATGAGTCCTGCCTCTGCCCACTACCCCCAGTTGTGATCTGGGGTCAGATAACAACCATGAAAGAAGCAGCTGCTGTGGGCCTGGGATGTCTCTGTGAAGTCATCAGGTCCACAGCTCAGGTGACATCAGGGATAAGCCATGTAAGGAGGGAGGCTAGTTGATTAGATTTCATTAACTCGAGCTTCTGGATGGCGCTCATGAGATATCAGTCAACAGAGGCATTAAAATGTCTTTCAAACATTGTTTCAAGCATTGATTTTCACTTTCTCCCTGCTGTTTTTGTGGCTATTATTGCTGCTGAGCTGCTAAGATGCCGGTTTCATTGTTGTCTGTGCTCTGGGGTAACATAAGTCTAACAAAAGATGCCTATAGCGAGCTTCAGCAAATCCACCAACCCCTCTGCCTTCACAAGGTCATTCATTCTGTGAGAAGGGCCATCCCTCCCCTACTCTGAGTAAACTCCTATTCATCCTTTGAAACCCGTTTGAGGAAACCTAGGCGTCATCCATCTCTGAGAACTCCTCCATCTCACAGCCCGTCACCAGGTCTCATTCTTCTCACAGCCCAAATCCTTTCCGTCCCCCTCCATCCCCACCACCTGGATGCCAGCTTTCATCATCTCTCCCCAAGATACAGCTGGCCACCTCTGTGTACCAAGTAAATAGGAAACCAAGTATGTCACAAATGTAACCCTAATTCATCCCCCTAGCCGTGCTGTGCACCTCACTCAAGAGATGAGTAAACCATGGGCGTGTAGACCCATCACTGACGGTCCAGTGACCTTAGGCAGCTTTCTCTCTCCCTTCTGGGCCTCAGCTTTCTCATGTACAAAGTTGGGCTACATTGTCTCTGAGATCCCTTGTAGTTCTAAAACTCCACATCTCACAGTTCCTTCCTTTAAAAAAAAATGCCCCCAGTGGGATCGTATTTTCAGTTTTATATTTGGAACGGGGAACATTTCCAGATAAACATGGATCAAGTGGACGACATGACAGGAGAGGGAAGGGCCCAGCGGGAAACAGTTGAAGGAGTAGGTGTCGCCTGGTTTTGTGGCCAGGAAGCTTGGAGTGGAAGGGGTGACATCACAATAGCTTACACCCCTTTGAAAGAAGGTCACGTGCAAGAGGCCACACATGCCTACTCTTCCTTCAGAAATCGGATCCGAACTAATCATAGGAACTTTCCAACAGGTATGTTTCAATTGAATTTATAAATAACCTTCTAGATCTGTACTCCTGATAGACAAAAGGGCATGAGCCTTAGAAATAAAAAGACCAGGTAAAATAAAATGGCTCTGCCACCTCTGAAGACCATCTTCTTGAACTTCCTAAGCCTCAGTTTTCTCATCTGTAAAATGGGGCTAAAAGTAAACCTACCACAGGGGGATTATGGTGAGAAATAGAACACTCAGTATTCGTGATGTGTTAAGCACAGTGCTGGCAATCACAACTAGGTGTAGTTATTATTATTTATATTATTACTATCATTATAGTTATCATTAACTTTTAGCAAAAAAAAATAAGAAGACCATTTTTTTCTCATGGTCACTTAAATGTCCACACTGAGGTGAGTCCCTCCTTCACAAGCAGGTGGAGGTCACCCCTCCCCTGCGAAGCCCCTTTGGCAATAACAGACATGACCTCTAAACAGGCCCCAGAGAAGCATGGCCAGACCTTACTGCCAAAGTCAGATCTGCTAGGAATCCTAACTCATGTGACACATCCAAGCAATCCATCCACTTTTTGAAATCACAACCTCCCTGGTGGTCAGACAGTAAAGAATCTGCCTGCAATGCAGGAGACCTGGGTTCGATCCCTGGGTCGGGAAGATGCCCTAGAGAAGGGAATGGCTACCCACTCCAGTATTCTTGCCTGGAGAATTCCATGGACAGAGGAGCCCGGTGAGCTACTGTTCATGAGGTCGCAAAGAGTCAGACACGACTGAGCGCTTGACACTTTCACTTCACTTTCATGCCTGGTCCTGGAGGCAGCCTTTGGCCCTCTCCCCTCCTTGAAGGCACTGACACCAAGCCCACACAACCCTTTTGGGAAGCAGGGACAAGTCTATTCACGTGGTAAAGAATGTGTCCACAGCTACCGGAGGCAGAGAAGCTGTGAGAGCTCAGGAAAGCAGGTCATCTATTAACTGGCATGACATGCAGGTCCCAAAGAGGGCTGGAGACCACGCTGAGACCAGGGTCCTGTCTGAACTCAGAAGAGCACTGGCCCCAAGAAACAGAAGCAAGCAGCTAGGCAGATTTCCATATTATAAACTGTCTTCCACACTCATCTCCTCAGTTCTAAAGTCCTGAAAGTCAAATTTCCTTTCCCAGCTTCTCCAGGAGCCCTGGGACAGCGGTTCTTTTCTCAAGAGGAGAAAAATGAAGATGAAAACTTGTTTTGTGCTTGCCTGCTAAAACCCACACTTCCCACCATTCAAGAACCCTGTGGTTCATATGCTTTTCAGTATCTTTAGAAAATAAAGTTTGTTGTGATGGCAGGTGATGACAGAAACTTGACAGGTAAGTAAAAGCTATTTTTGCCCTGGGCACTCCTATTAATGTACCAGTATATCTAAATTTTTGAAAAAGCTTCTTTCCCCCTGCCTTTTCTTTTTAAACAATAGTAGTAGCAGTATGATTCAAACTTTATTTTATTTGAAGCCAGCCTGTTTACTGAACAAAGATCTAGGTTTTGGAAACCATGAACATCATGAATAGAGAAGTACATGGATTTTTTTTTTTTTTTTTTTAAATCTTGGTTAAGAATATGAGCTTTGCCACCAAGCCAGCAGAGTCTCAGCCCAGTTACAAAGCAGGATCACCCAGGTAGCTTTTTCAAATGCCAATATCTGACTCCACCCCAGGCAATTAAATTG
>NW_011494869.1:8039581-8128514 GCF_000754665.1 Bison bison bison | reverse complement strand
ATTGAAATCTTTGGGCATGCGACGCAGTGCAGATAAATCAACCAGACCCTGGCTCTCCTGATGTCAGCTGTCATGGGAACAGGCACCGGCTTCACCAACCCTAGGATGGAAAGAGTGATACACCAATCTCGTAGGGCTGCTGCAAAGATTAAAAGAGTCAGCTCACTCCTTTATAAGTGACGGGCTGACTCACAGCATGTGCCTGACTGCTCATAAGACTACAAGAGCAGCGAGCGCTGATACTGGGCCATTTGTGACACTGCGACATCAGAGCAGAGGTGAGACGCCCTCTTGCTGGACACTGTAAAGGTGGGGCCCGTGCCTGAGACCACAACGGTCCTAATCTATTAAATGGGAATAACAGCAGTATCTACCCCAGAAAGTTATATCAGAGATTCAGTGATACAGGTTAGGTAAAGCTTAACCCACTACATAACCTACCAGTAAATGCTAGCTTTCATTACAGGCAGACCTTGGAGATATTGTGAGTTCAGTTTCAGAAACAAATATCACAATAAAGCCGAGTCACATGAATTTTATGGTCTCCCAGTGCACAGGAAAGCTGTGTTTACACTGTACTATAGTCTGTTAAATGTACAATGGCCTGGTGTCTATAAAAACAATGTATGTACCTTAATTTTAAAACATTTTATTGCTGGATCATATGGTAACTCTGTTTTTACTTTTCTGAGGAACCTCCATACTGTTCTCCATAGTGGCTGTACCAGCTTACATTCCCACCAACAGTGTAGGCGGGCTGCCTTCTCTCCACACCCTCTCCAGCATTTACTATCTTTAGACTTTTTGATGATGGCCATTCTGATTGGTGTGAGGTGGTACCTCACTGTCGTTTTGATCTGTAGGTCTCTAGTAATTAGCAATGTTGAGCATCTTTTCATGTGCCTGCTGCCCATTTGTAGGTCTTCTTTGGAGAAATGTCTATTTAGGTCTTGTGTCCATTTTTGACTGGGTTGTTTGTCAGTTTTGTGTTTTGTTTTTTTTTTTAATATTGAGTTGTATGAGCTGTTTGTACACCTTGGAAGTTAACCCTTGTAGGTCACATGTCTGCAAATATTTTCCCCCAGTCCACATGCTGTCTTTTTCTTTTGTTGATGGTTTCCTTTGCTGTGCAAAAACTTATAAGTTTGATTAGGTTCCACTTGTTCATTTTTGCTTTGATTTCTTTTGCCTTGGGAGACTGATCCAAGAAAATACTGCTACAGTTTATGCCAGAGGATTTTTTGCCTATGTTCTCTCCTAGGAGTTTTCTGGTGTCGTGTCTTACATTGAGTTTATTTTTGTGTATGGTGTGAGGGAGTATTTTAGCTTCATTGATTCACGTTTTTGACATCCACTACTCCTTGAATGTGCATCGTGTACTCTCACCTTGGAGCCTCAGGGCACACTCTGCACGTGCCGCATCCTCCCCCACTTCTGGAACCTGGTCCAGACGCTTCTCTGCCATGATCTTCCTGCCAGAGTGGTCCCCATCTCCGCCGGGGCCCGTAGCACTGTGTCAATTACCTCAGTCGTTCTGATAGCCCATCCTGCTTACGAGGCATATCTGTCCTAACGGACTGTGGGCTCCTAGGAGCTGGGATTTGTCCTAATTGTGTCTGTCCTGGCCTGCTGCCTTCAGTAATTCGATCTAACACCTTCCGTTTTTAAGTGGGGGTTGGGGGGAACACATGTTTGTCATAAATCAACCCCTCTGACGCCTATGAGACGTCACAGACACACTTAACATTATTAATTCTCCACGAGGTTCGGCTGTGAAGTGTTTGGCAAACTGTCCCTGATGAGATTTTTGACAGCCGCTCCTGTTGGAAATCCAGGGCAGCAGATGGGTGTGGTTACCCGCATTTGGCTTCAAGTGTAGGTTGTGTCTATGTGTTTTTACAAACCACGACTTAAGATTTATGCTTAAAGAAGGGAAAGAATTCAAAATCAAGCTGTGCATTTTGAGGAGCTGTGTTAATGCTTTTAAAACAAAAAGCAAACTGAGGGTCATAATGAGAGTCCTGCAGCAGGGCCCCGGAGCCCTGGCTCATCTCTGCACCACGTGGGCTATGACCTGGAGAAGTTAGGTCCTTTTCCAGACATGTATTTTCTCAACTGTCAGGTGAGGAGATTGGACTGGAAGATGTTTGACTCTTTTTCTAGGCCCAACATTCCAGGACTCGTTGGATGCCAACTCAATGGAATTTGTTGATTCTGGGATTTGCTCTGTGGGACCAACAGGGATTGAGAAAGTTCTAAAGGTTCTTGCCCCTAGAATGACCTCTGTTGCTGACCAGAGGCCTGAACCTGAAGTCCCTTTGTTTTCTCAATTCATTTGTGGACAAATAGATTCCAAAATGTCTTTGCAATAAGGAAGATGCTTCCCCATAAGATTTGTTGTTGCTGTTCAGTTGCTGAGTCGTGTCCAACTCTTTGTGACTCCATGAACTGCAGCATACCAAGTTTCCCTGTCCTTCACCATCTCCTGGAGCTTCCTCAAACTCATGTCCATGAGTCAGTGATGTCATCCAACCATCTCATCCTGTCGTCCCCTTCTCCTTCTGCCTTCAGTCACTCCCAGCATCAGGATCTCTTCCAATGAGTCAGCTCTTCATATCAGGTGGCCAAAGTATTGGAGCTTCAGCATCAGTCCTTCCAATGAATATCCAGGACTGATTGCCTTTAGAATTCACTGGTTTGATCTCCCTGCAGTCCAAGGGACTCTCAAGAGTCTTCTCTAGCACCACAGTTTGAAAGCATCAAGTCTGGGCTTTAGGGAAATAGATCCGGTTCAATTTGTTTTGCAGAAATATATCCAGACTTTAACTATCTTTTAACTCCCAGAGGAATTACTAACTCCTAGACTGGAGCCCATCCAACTGCCTTATTTTACAAATGGAGAAAGTGAGGCGCAGGGAGGGGCAGTGACTCGTCCAAGGCCGTAAAGGCCAACAGGGCAGAGTGGAGGCAAAGATCCTGTTCTCCTGCTGCAGGGACTGTCTTCCTATGTGCCCTGTGCTGTGGAACTTAACGCAGGCAGGGCTGGGCTGGGGAACCCTCCTGGAAGTGGGGAGCCACTTGAACCCCTCATCTCATCCCTCCTGGGGTCAAGCAGGTCAGAGCTGGAGGGGCCTCAGAGAACGTCTAATGCTATGGTCCCCAACCCTGGGAGAAGCAGGCAGTGGTCCCAGGCCAGGAAAGTACTGATGGGATAGTATTTGGAGGTCAGGCCCCTGGGAAGTAATAGGGTTACACGAGGTCATAAGGGTGGGGCCTTTGTGATAGGATTACTACGGGATTGGGCTTCCCAGTGGCTCTGAGGTAAAGACACTGCCTGCAATGCAGGAGTCCAGAGAGAATTGGGTTCAACCCCTGGGTCGGGAAGACCCCCTGGAGGAGGAAATGGCAACCCACTCCAATATTCTTGCCTGGAGAATCCCACCAACAGAAGAGCCTGGGGGGCTACAGTCCACAGGGTCGAAAAGAGTCAGACATGACTGAAGCAACATAGCACACACCCGTGAGCGCACTATGGGATTATACTGCCCTTATGACGAAGGATCCCGCTTTTCCACCTGGGAGGATACAAGAAGACGCACCTCTAGAAGCCAGGAAGAATGCCCACCGCGGATGCCAAATCTACCAGTGCCTTGATCTTGGGCTTCCCGAGAACTGAGAGAAATCCATGTTTGTTACCTAAGCCCCCAAGACTGCGGTAATTTGTCTTAGCAGTCCAAGCTAAGACGCTAATCTTATACAACCTTTTCATTTCATAAATGAATAGACTGGATCCCAGAAAGAACGATTTTTTTTTTTTTTTTTTTAAGCCACACAAGACCCAGGACATTCTGCTGAGTGGTGATCCATGTATCTTTCTGTCTCACTCCCTTTCTAAAAGGTCAGAAAATTCTCCACCCTTGCGGGGACATCCGGAAAAGGCTCCAGCCACGCCGCTCCCCCGCCAAGGTGCTGGAATGCTCTGAGTCAGGAGGGCGTGAAAGATTTCCTGTTTTTAAAAAAGCTGAAATCGAAAAGTGCTGTCATTTTCTTTAAATACATTCTTTTGAATAAAACATCTATTCTGGATGCCAGCAGCAAGCTTCGAAACATGTTCAAGATGACATGATTGATAACAAGAAGGCTTTTTCAAGATGTTTCTAATTTCATCTTCCTGGTTAAAGAATGCGAACTTTCTAACATGATGTATGGCCTAATAAGAAGGTGCGCTCCGACCAAAGTTATTTATTTATGCTTCCATCTTTGACAGATGAATATTAACTACTGGGAAAATCGTAAAGCCAATTAGCAAAAGCTGAATAATGTCCATGTGAGAATGTGAGCGTAGAAACTCAAGATACTTCTCATCCAAACAGCAGAGCACAGGCATTCTCGGCCCTCCTCCAGGAAGCCACGTCCATGGGACAGCAGCTCCTCTCCCTCCACGGTGCCCTTGGATGGGCCTTGAAGAAGTCCAGTCTAGGAGCTGCTACTGGCATGTTTACCCTGGCTGCTGAATGCAGGAGCTGCAGAAAAATGTATTTCTGACCATCCTGCTCTTCAGCCAGCCGCCCTTCAGCACTGAGAGCAGATGAGAAGAACAAAGAGAGGCTGGGCTCCAAAGATGGGCTTGGCTGTCCTCTGCTTCCTGGAAGGAGTCGGCTGCAGGGAAATGCGGGTGATGAATGCCCCAGTCCCATGCCCCTTCATCTCCTCCTAATCTCATCTGCTCTTTGTGCCAAAGTTGCTCCCAGGAGCTGCAGGGTCAACAGACCCTCCATGAGCACCTACTATGTGCCACACACCAGCCATACAGAACACAGTCCCGGTTCTCCCGGGGCTCCCAGGCCCGCAGGCAGCACAGCAGGATCCCTCTGGGGGCTCATGAGCGAGCTTATACACTGAAATGATGCTGTTCCCTGTGCCTCGTCCCTGAAGCTGAGAAAGGGAGGTGGGGCTGAGGGCTGACAACAGCTTCCAAAATTAACAAGAGGTTAACTTCCCGAAAACAGACTGCAAATGTTGTGTTCTGCTTCCAGAAACAAAGAACAAACAACCTGAGACTTCACGTGGAAGTTGTAAATTATTCTTTCCCCAGCACCGTGGGCACCAATCTGCCACCTTGCATTTTGTAGCCCATTGCTAATTTTTAATAATTTCTTTACAACTGCTCGCTTCACATTATCATGATGCTATCACGGTGCAATTCAAGAAGGCAACAGTCTTTTAAGATGTAGAAAACATTCCTTATGACACTACCCGCCCCTACATATTTGGCCAGTGGTCAGATCAGCTAGAAACTGACCTGTATGTTTTTTCCATCACAAATAACCTGTCTTTCAAGAAAAAGGCCTTTCTCCCACCTGAATCACCCATGGTGATAAAAATCAAGCAGGCCTCTCATTTCCCTCTGTCCCCTGACCCTTTCACCTTGTCTGTGGGTCTCACTTGGAGAAGGCGATGGCACCCCACTCCAGTACTCTTGCCTGGAAAATCCCATGGGTGGAGGAGCCTGGTAGGCTACAGTCCATGGGGTCGCGAAGAGTCAGACATGACTGAGCGACTTCACTTTCACTTTTCCTTTCATGCATTGGAGAAGGAAATGGCAACCCACTCCAGTGTTCTTGCTTGGAGAATCCCAGGGACGGGGGAGCCTGGTAGGCTGCCGTCTATGGGGTCGCACAGAGTCGGACACGACTGAAGCGACTTAGCAGCAGCAGCAGCAGGGATCTCACTGACACGTGGAAATAGGTTTCCCATTAAGATTACCCTCCCCACTTTTTGAAAATTCCCAGGTGATAGAGCCAATTGCAGGAAGAAACGGAGGTCAGATCTAGGGTGGTAGAATCCTAGCCTATGTGAGATGAGCCTCGGAGACAGTCCCATGCTAGCTCTTCAGTTTTCCTTTTTCAGGGAATAAAACTACCTCCACCCACACATGACTCAGTATCAGGGCTCCTGCTCTTGGCCACTTGATCATTTTCACCAAACCACAATGCACTCAACATTTGAGTTTGCTTACTTCCCGGCCCCAATGTATCATCCTGGGACTCAATATCCTAAATAAACTGTGCAGAATTCCCAGGAACTGTTGAGAATTCAGTTCCACATGTGTGATTAAAAAAAAAAAAATCAGAAATTGCAGACGAGATATTCACACATGTGACTGTGGACAGCACATCTCTAAGCCCCTCTGAACTAAAATCTTTGATGTCCTTGGTAATCTGTACTCCAGAATGGAGTACACAGAATTTCCCTTTGTGTCCAATGCATGAGTAGAAATTTACAAAGTTACAAATTGTTCCTCCTGACTATATTCCTACCTAATGAAACGCAAGGGGTATAAGAGACCGCAGCAAAGGAATTCATCATGAAGCTGAATGCAAACACTGTTCTTCATTACTCAGCTGCATCTTCTTTGAGAGGGATTTCACCATAACGTGATTTGGACAAACCCACAGAACAATATTAAAACTATAAACCATGCAGAAGTGCACGTGATGGCAGGCGCAGGATCTAAGTTGGGAGCACTGAAAGTTATTATCTCCTTCCGAGTTTACTGTCATGATGTCTAACCACGGCTCATAACATTAATGATCACACCGTTCAGGCTTCTTTTTGTTTCTTGTCAAGAAAATAAAGTTGTCTCCTGTCATGTTAGAGAGTCTGAGTATCTTATATCAAAGACAACAAAAATATGTAATTTTATTTGTTCCTGTACCTATCATTTTAGCACAAAAGGACACTGAACTCAAGCTGAATTTCTTGTTCAGAATCCCATTTGTGAAGATCACAGCAGCAAATGAAGAATATTACATGTTACATGCAACAAGTCTTGCCCTTTTTTTTTCCCGCAGTTAGACTGTAGGAGAGAAAAAAAAAGTAGATGTTTATCACTAGAAATCACTTCCTAAAGTCTGAAGAATTATCCCTTTCATCATTGTAATTTGGTGATCAGCTCCATAAATGTGTATTAGTCAGTTCATGACTAATACACTAATGGGACTTTTTATTTGTCATGGAATTTGCAAAAAATGTATCAGCCCACTAGAGTTCTTGACACCATGTGGGTTTTCTGGATTTGAGCCTTGATGGTGCCCCAGGACCAAAGAAACGGGGCAATGATGAAATAAGCCACACAGAGAAAGACAAAGACTGTATGATCTCACCATATGAGATCAAACTCCGAGAAACAGAGAGGAGAACAGTGGTTACCAGGGGCTGGGGGAACTGGGAGATGCTGGCCAGAGGATACAAACTCCCCCAGTTATAAGATGAATGAATAACTTCTGGGGATCTATGTACAGGATGATGACAATAGTTAACAGTACTGTATTATAAACTGAAAGTAGCTCAAAGGGTGGACCTTAAATGTTCTCATCACACACACAAAAAAAGAAATGGTATTTATATGAGGTGATGGAGATATTAACTGGTCTTACTGTGGTCATCCTTTTACAATATATACATGTATCAAATCGTAACATCCCACACCTTAAAATTACACACAATGTTATGGGCTCCAAAATCACTGCAGATGGTGACTGCAGCCATGAAATTAAAAGACGCTTACTCCTTGGAAGGAAAGTTATGACCAACCTAGATAGCATATTCAAAAGCAGAGACATTACTTTGCCAACAAAGGTCCATCTAGTCAAGGCTATGGTTTTTCCAGCAGCCATGTATGGATGTGAGAGTTGGACTGTGAAGAAAGCTGAGCACTGAAGAATTGATGCTTTTTAACTGTGGTGTTGGAGAAGACTCCTGAGAGTCCCTTGGACTGCAAGGAGATCCAGCCAGTCCATTCTAAAGGATAGCAGTCCTAGGTGTTCTTTGGAAGGAATGATGCTAATGCTGAAACTCCAGTACTTTGGCCACCTCATTCGAAGAGTTGACTCACTGGAAAAGACTCTGATGCTGGGAGGGATTGGGGGCAGGAGGAAAAGGGGACGACGCACGATGAGATGGCTGGATGGCATCACCGACTCGACGGACATGAGTCTGAGTGAACTCTGGGAGTTGGCGATGGACAGGGAAGCCTGGCGTGCTGCGATTCATGGGGTCGCAAAGAGTCGGACACGACTGAGCGACTAAACTGAACTGAACTGACTGATGTCAATTTTATCTTAACAGACCCAGAAAAAGAGATAAGCAGATGGAGATGAGTCTCAGATGACAGGGCTAAGATACGTGGTACCAACATAAGCACTGGAACTAGGAAAACTTCTCCTGGTCCTGCCACTTACTGGGTCTATAACTTGTCGCAAGTTACTTAATACCCGGCTATGCTTCTGTTTTTCCCGTTTCTAAAACCAGGATAGCGATAGTATCTCCTTCATAGAACTGTGGAAGTCAGTGACTAGAAAACCCTAGCTAACAGGTCCTGGATCACAGTAATCATTCAATAAATGTTAGTTGTTTCTCTCTTCCTAATACCCAAGGAATCCTTTTCTCCTGGCTCTTAATCTGCCTTTGATATCTTCTCCATTGGCTTTTCAAACTTGAAAGTTGTCAAATTTCATGAAATTGACAGGTCAAAATCTACATGTATTGTTAAGACTACTAATGATTCCAAATTCCCCTTCAAAAATATGACTACATTTTATATTACACATGCATGCAATGCTCACAAGCGAAACCAATACATAATTTCAAAGAGCCTGAGAAACTTACTAAATGCATGGAAGCATTTGATGTGTATTTATTTTCAATGAGAGAAAATGCAATTATTTTGATAGCTATGAGAAGTGTTTCTGTATAAAAAGAAATAAGCTATCTTTCTTGCTCCACTCCAAAATAAGAGAAAAGAAATGGGGCAACAATACCATGCCCTCCCTACCTCTTTCTCTTCATTTGTTTGTTTTGACCTCACCAGTAAAACAGAAGGCATCATCAATCAACTCTCTTCATGGTACCTTACTAAATCCACTTTCAGCGGGTCCCCACTTTCCCTTCTTCCTTCTGCTCACAGCTCAAAAGAGGCTCTGTCCTTCCCACCGACCAGTCACTTTACTTGTGTCAGGACCTCACTCCCTCAAGCCTCTGACCTGCCTTCAAATCTTCAATGTCCAGACCTCCCTCCCTGCATCCTGCATCACCCACCATTCCCTCACCCCCACCCTCAACATCCCCATCCATGGAAAAGCATGTACCTGAGCCTCCCATCTTGAAACAAGAACTCTCTGTTTTATTCTCCTTTTTTTTTTGGCCACACCCCATGGCCTGTGGGATCTTGGTTCCCTGACCAGGGGTTGAACCCAGGGAAAGTGCTGAATCCTAACCACTAGACCACCAGGGAATGCCTGAGAACACTCCTGACTCCACGCCCCCATCGTCTTCACTCAGGAGACGTCCTCAATCCAGCTCTGCCCCTTCACCACCCGCTCAGAGACAACCAACTGCCCTGGGACTTCTGCACCCACAATTCCATAGAAACTGCCCCTCCCAAAGTCACCAGGGCACCCCCTTCTCTGCATGGACCACACCTGAGCTTGCAGCCCCAACAGCTTCAACTGCAGGCGCCTGGCCCTGCCCGAGGGCCTTTCCTGGTCCCTGGAGAGTACTCAGCTCACACAGGCAGACCAGAGGGGCCGGGGGTCAGTACCTCTTGGAAATAGTCCTCAATCCATGGCTGATGGGAATCAGTGGATGAATAACCCACTCCCTCACTGTTTTGGATGGATAACCTTGAGGGATGTTCTACAATATCTACCAGAGTTCCTGCCCTGGGCTGAGCCCCACTGTGATTGTTTAATGTACTCTTGGTCAAGGGTTGCTATGGACTGAGTTGTGTTCCCCACCCAACCCCTCAAATTCATATGTCAAAGTCCTAGCCCCAGTGTGATGGTATTTAGAGATGAGGACCTTTGGGAAGTGATTAGGTTCAGATAAAATCATGAGGGTGGGGGCCTCACAATGGGGTTAGAGTCCTGATAAGAAGAGACATCAGAGAGAGCACTTTTGCCTACCCTCCCGCTTCCCCTCCCTCCCCAACTTGTAAGGAAGTGACCAACTGCAAGCCAGGAAGACAGCCTTCAGCATCATGCTGACCTCAGACTTCCAGAACTGGGAGAAATAAATTCCTGTGATTTAAGCCAGCCACTCTATAGTATTTTTTGTGGTGGCAGGCCTGAACTAAGACAGGGTTAGAAGAAACACACCAAAGCCAGCTGATTTAAGGAGTGAGGTACAGGCTGGAGACGCGAATCCAGGAGGCCTCGGCACATAAACAAGTTGATGAAACAATAAAAGGGGGATAAGACAGACACTTTGTTTCTCACAGGGTGGCTGGAGAATTGAAGCAGATGCTACCCATCCTCTGCTCAGCACCTGTGAAGGACACTTATCACAGGCTTGGGAAGTGGGACTGTTGGTACTCTTCTTATTTGCAGAAGATCACATGAGGATACCTTCTTAGAATCAGAAAATTTTGGATGGATCATTCAGCTCTTTTGCAGGTATGCAAATTGAAGCTAAGGCAGGAGAACTGACTTCCCTGACATTTTTCCACCATTAAAGTTTGTTTTTATATAGTCAAAGCTATGGTTTTTCTAGTAGTCATGTATGGATGTGAGAGTTGGACCATAAAGAAGGCTGAGCGCTGAAGAATTGATGCTTTTGAACTGTAGTGCCGGAGAAGACTCTTGAGAGTCCCTTGAACTGCAAGGAGATCAAACTAGTCAATCCTAAAGGAAATCAATCCTGAATATTCACTGGAAGGATTGATGCTGAAGCTCTAATACTTTGGCCACCTGATGCGAAGAGCCAACTCATTAGAAAAGACTCTGATGCTGGGAAATATCGAAGGCAGGAGGAGAAGGGGATGACAGAGGATGAAATGGTTGGATGGCATCACCGACTCAATGGACAGGGGTTTGAGCAAGCTCTGGGAAATGGCGAAAGACAAGGAAAAAAAGCCTGGCATGCTGCAGTCCATGGAATCTCAAAGAGTCAGACACGACTGAGCGACTGAACAACAAAAGACCCAGCACAAAAGAAGGAAGGTGACATTTAACTGTACCTGATGATCAATTAGACAGGAGGGCACCAATAAACATTCTCAAGGCCAAGGCTGATGAGCGTAGGTCCTGATTCTGTGACTGCTTCCCTCGTCTGATGGGGGTGGCTTCTCCTCTGATTGAAACTCTCCTGACTTGGTTTCCATGACATCGTGCTCTCCTGATTTCCTAACAAAGAAGAGAGAGAAGAAAAAAAGAAAAGGCAGAAGGGAAAGTGACTTAGGGTGGGTCCCTTAGAAGTGGAGCCCATGGCAGGATCGGGGTGCCCTGAGTGGAGGCGGAGGGCTCTTAGGATAGGCAGAATGAGGGAAGCAGCACAGAGGAGGAGCTAAGAAGGATGTGACCTTGAGCAGAGGCTATGCCTAATCCCATGGGGAGCCCTAGAGCATGAACTGCACCAAAGGTGGTCCCACCTGGCAGAAGGAAACCAGCCCTGTGTGCCTCGGTTAGTCGGTGCCTGGAGCCACAGCTGGGGCGGGAAGAGGGCAGTGCAGGGCACCAGCTTGTCAAGCAGCCCCTGTTTAGTGGAGGGCAAGTCTGCAGAGAAGGGGGCAGCTGTGAGTCATCAGCACCCAACACTCATGGCCGCTGGGATGATCCCCAGTTACAGCAGAAGAAAGGAAGGAGGACCGGGGGAAAGAAGGAAGCAAGGGTGCATTCAGTGATCACCAGGGCAGCTTTGTAGAGGCCACAACAATTCTCTTATTGCAATCTTCCCTAAAACCCAACCAAGTCTAAGTGTTACTCGCTTCAGTTTATTGATGCAGAAAATGGTGGGGTGGGGGGAGAAAGGGGATGGAGTATTATCTGAGATTTTGAAGGAATAATGAAGTGACCCCCACCCCCAGAAAATGACCAACCAATGTGAGAAAGTGTCAGACTATTCACCTTTAAAGAGCAACCTACAGAGCCCAAAGGCTCTCAACAAGCCTTAGTCCTAGGATTAAGGAGCAGGTATCAGAGATCTGAATTCCCTGTACTCCTTAACCTTTCTAGACCTCAGCTTCCAAGCCTGTGAAATGGGCGGGACATGGACTGACTGTGGAAGCCTGAAGGGTGGTCTCCAACAACCTCCCCTGGCCCAGTCTCTGGACCCAGTGACTATCCGCTCCCAAGGCAAGCAAAAGGGACTGTGCAGATATGATTGAATAAAACATCATGAGATGGGGAGATGAGCTGGATTATCCAAGCGAGTTCTAGATGTCATCACAAACACCGCAGCAAAGGGGGATTTGACACGGAAAAGCAGGGCGAGTGAGGACACAAGATTCAGAGAAAGAAGATGCTAAGTGTCTGGCTTTGAAGAAAAAGGCCACAAACCAAAGAATACAGGAAGAGATGAGGAAGTGGATTCTCTCCTTGAGCCTCCAGAAGGAAGTAGCCACAGAGCATGTTGATTCTCAGCCCCAACGACTCTGTCTGAGCTCCTGACTTATAGAACCGAGAAAAAATTTGTGTTGTTTGAAGCCATCGTGTCTGTGGTCATTTGTTGTGGTAGCGACATAAAAATGAAGAGTGAGCATCATTTCACTCTTAGAAAAACTGTGACACAAGTTGATGTTCCCAAGGCCCAGGGTGGGGCCAGTTTGTTAGTGGAAACAGGGGTGGGTGTGTGTTGGGGGGAGGTGGGAATAGTTACAGCTCTAGTTGCCTGAATCACAGCTGCTGGAATCCACCACTTGCCCGGGAGGCTTCCTGAACCTTCCCACAGCACAACATCCCCCTCAGCCAGGAACTGGATGGACTTCAGGAAGTGTCCATTTGATTGGCTTTGAGTTTTGGGGTTTGCACATCAAGCATCCTGATCATGAATAAGGTTGAATATGGAACTGGGCAGTGATGGGGGTGGTAACCCACAGAAAGATGAGCAGGCCTGGGAAATGCGCACAGCACCAATGAACAGACGTCTGGAACACTCAGGCGACTTCACGGGGCTCTGGGGCCCCAGCTGAGAGCAGGATGTGGAGTCGAGGGAGGGGAGGGACGCCTCTCAGCCACAAGTTTGCCCTATGAGTCCAGATAGTTCCCCGAAGCCTACTCTCTGGGATTCCATCTCCAGTCTGAGACAGCAGCGGGTGACCTGGGTGAGCCCCTGGGAGCCTGCCTTCTCTAATACTGGGTAGTTTCACATTCCTAGTCAGGCCTGCAGCCAGGCTGGCTGACCCCACTGGACACTCAAGATTTAGAGGATTACAGAGCCAAAGGCTCAGGAAAAGCAAAATCCCAGGGCCTCCCAAAGACAGTTAGAGAGGCAAGATGAAGAATGCACTGTCAAAATATTTTGTCTGAAAACAGACCAAGGCAGAGTGCAAAATGCAGATTGCACGTCCATCCCAAACAGACAGAACCGGAACGAAGGGTGCAGCCCTAAAACAGACACGTTTACAGAAACAGGAGAAAGTCTTCCTCCAGAGGCCTGTTTTATCCAGAAAACACATAAATCAATTCCCAGGGGGACTAAGGTAATAAAAACAGCGTCAGGGGCTCTGGAAGCATCTCAATGACAGTACTGACCAGTGACCTTCCAAAACTCTACCTCAACAGCCTGGGAAGAGAGATGCCTCTTAACCAGAAAGGAAGGAGCTGCATTTACAGCAAGCCCTGTGACAGGCAAAGGAAGCTGAACTTGGAGAGGAAAGCCACAAGTTCAAGGTCAGAAAGCTACAAAGCAGCTGAGATGGGATTCAGAAGCAGGACTGTTGAACCTCAAATCCCCCAAGTCCTGAGCCACCGAGAAAACTGAAGAGATGAATTCAGGTGAATTCCTTAGAGTAGGCCAAGCTCAGTAACATTTCATTAACAGAAAGTTCTGGAAGTTCTGGGCACCTGCTTAAACTTTGTGATGATCATGGTAAAAGGAAGTTATCATGCTTATCTAAAGCCAAAGGCCCATCAGTCTAATAAGGACAAAAACAAGGATGGAAGGACCAAGAATGGCCTAGGGTGGTCCTTCAGACCCCTCTGAGGCCAATAGGCACTGGCCTGCTCTCAGGAAGTACTTTTTATGAGTCACTGCTGATGAGGTGTGACTTTCCCCTCACAAGAAGTGTTCAAACAGAAAGTGAAAGGGTCTGCTGCTCAGTCATGTCTGGCTCTTTGTGACCATGGACTGTAGCCCATCAGTCTCCTCTGTCCATGGACAGAATTCTTTCCAGGCAAGAATTCTGGAAAAGAATTTGTTGCCAAAGAGTGGGTTGCCATTTCCTTCTCCAGGGGATCTTCCTGACCCAGGGATTGAACCCAGGTCTCCTGCATTGCAGGTGGATTCTTCACCATCTGAGCCACCAGGGAAGCCATTCAAACAGAAGATCTTTCCAAACCACTTGATGATATCAACCTCCTCCTTGGGATTTCAGGCCTTTCCCATCTGCCCTGCCCCCACCCCCATCTTAGCACACCACTTTCCCACCAGCATCTTCTCTCACACTTGAACTCCTAATCTCTTACTCCTCAACCACACTGACCCGTCTGTTGAAATGTCCATGAACCTTTTCTACACCTGGGGATTCCAAAACGCTTTTATACATCTGCTCAAAAGCCTCTCCTTGGCCAGCCACACTCTCAAGCTATCTGGGGACATTTCCTTTACATTCCTTTGCCACTGACTCCATGTGCCTCCTTCCCCACCCCTTTGGAGACCAGCTAACAGTCATGCCTTTGTTCCTCCATCACCCAGCACCAAGCTTAACTCGAGGTAGGCCTCAGTTCAAGAGTTTTGTATGAAAGTAGCCAGCTTATGTGGCTTGCACTCTTGAGCCACCTTCCCAGAGGGAAAACCCATGCCCTGACACACACACAGCCCTGCCCAGGCCAACCCAGAAGCCCTAGGCCCATGGGGGGAAGCCAGGAAACTTGTGGTCAACTTTGAAACTATGACAATAACAATTTTATTTTTAAAAGCTTAAAAACTCAGAGAAGAAACCATCAGGAAGCTCTATTCGGGGCCTCTGGGCTCAGTAATCATAAAAGTCAGTGATACCTTAAAAATGAGACTACTTTCCTGATTCTCAAGGGGCTCATAGAGGTTGGCTGATACCCTGCTATTTGCATATGATATCCTCGCAGACATTACAATGCATCTCCGCAGCCTTGCTCTGAATCTCTGCTATTCCAACACTGAAGACGCTTCTCTGGCAGATGGCCATGCAGACCAGACGCTGAGTACAGTCCTAGTCTTTCCTCACAACAGGAATGCAGGGATCTGGTTCTCGGCTGGGAACCCACTGATGGACGAAGACACACAGCCCTTCTCCTCCCAGACTGAACATGGGAAGCTGCCTGGGGCCCCTCGGATAAAACCGTGTCCAGCTGAAAGTCTCTGATCAAGTCACCCCATGGAAAACCCCAGCAAGCTATCCCGGGGCCTCGGGGACACAATCAGGGGTGAGCTCCGAGTAGACACCAAAGGATTCAATAAGAATGGAAACACTACACTTGCATAGACTTTGCTTATTGAAAATGGCTTTCACACACCCCATCTCATTTAGCCCTCCCAGGATGGGTCAGAGGAGATGCCATTGGTCTCTCCCTGTGTGACATATGGCGCCTGAGTCCCGGAGAAGGGGAAATGACCTTACCCAGACCAAGTCTATCGGTGTCTTGAGCAGCAGCATCCTTCTCTCCACATTCTCTCTCCACAATACCCAGCCCAGGGCTTGCGCAGAGTGAGAACTCAATGCAGCTGACCCTTGAATGACATGGGTTTGAACTGCACAGGGGCCCCTGGGTCAGGAAGATCCCCTGAAGAAGGGAATGGCTACCCACTTCAGTATTCTTACCTGGAGAATCCCATGGACAGAGGAGCCTGGTGGGCTACAGTTCATGGGGTTGCAAAGAGTCGGACACGACTGAGTGGCTAACACTTTCACTTATATATGGATTTGTCTCGATATAATACCATAAGACTACACAATCCGCCACTGGTTGAACCTGCAGATGCTAAGGACCATGCACAAGGATGGCTGATTATCAATCATACATGGATCTTCAGCTACACGGACGGCCAGCACCCAAATCCCCTCCTTGCTCAATGGTCAACTGTAAAATTTAACTGAGCTCATTTAATTGCATCCCTGCAGTGAAACAAAGAAAAGACGGCTCTTGGTTTTGGTGCCAATACATTTTAAGGCATACAGGAGAAGGCATTCAGATGTGGCGGGGAAAGAGTGACGTTCTGAATGCCCCACGGACCACCCAGCACAGGCATCTGCATGTCTCAAGAACAGAGCCAACTGTATTCGCTTGACCTCAGAACCATCCACCTTTTCCCCAGAAGATCACACAGGGGCCAAACGGCAGGAGCAGGTTTTGAACCCATGTCGCCTGACCTCAGAGACCCTGCATTATCTCCCAGAGGGAGTCTGCCTGGGTGCCCAGCCTAGCCCCAATCTTCCCTTTCAATGACCTTTAACTCCTTTCATTTCTATCTCCTGACTTTCAGGAATTGGTCTCTTTTTGCTTGCCTCCACTGAAATAGTCTAGGTTGAATAACTTTACATCCATTTGTAACTGTTGCTGTTCAGTTGCCAAGTCATGTCTGACTCTTGGTGACCCCATGCACTCCAGCACATTTTCCTGTCCCTCGACATCTCCTGGAGTTTGCCCAAGTTTATGCCCATTAAGTCAGTGATGCCATCAGCCAGCTCATTCTCTGTCTCCCCCTTCTCCTCCTGCCCTCAATCTTTCCCAGCATCAGGGTCTTTTCCAATGAGTCGACTCTTCACATCAGGTGACCAAACTATTGAAGCTTCAGCTTCAGCATCAGTCCTTCCAATGAATATTCAGGGTTGATTTCCTTTAGGATTGACTGCTTTGATATCAGTGCAGTCCAAGGGACTCTCAGGAGTCTATTCCAGCATCACAATTCAAAAGCCTCAATTCTTCGGTGCTCAGCCTTCTTTATGGTCCAGCTCTCACATCCGTACATGACTACTGGAAAAACCACAGCTTTGACCATATGGACCTTTGTCGGCAAAGTGATGTCTCTGCTTTCTAATACACTGTCTGGGTTTGTCATAGCTTTTCTTCCAAGGACCAAGCATCTTTGAATTCCATGGCTACAGTCACCATGCACAGTGATTTTGGAGCCCAAGAATATAAAATCTCCACTGAGTGTGAGTTAAAACATTAGCTCTCCATGAGGACCTGGGTTTTCAACCACCTTCTTCTATGACCCCTGACACAGAGATTCAGAGGGCCCCCCCAGAGGGGTGATATTTCAGGCAAGGCCTGTTCTGGTGGCCCTGCCCAGGAAGCCCACTCATGGATCTGGCAGGGAGCAAGCGCCGGGGAGTTTCACCAGGGCTGCCTCACAGGAGCACAATTTTTAAATCCTTGTGAGCAGTGATCCTGAAGCACAAAAAGCCCGCTTATCGCGGAGAAATAGGTGGGGCAAGTTCAGGCACAGGGCCGAAGAGGAAATGCCCAGCTGCGATCTCGTTGTGCATCTGATCAGCCTGCCACACGCATCCCAATTCCCCCAGGGAGAGCAAGGAGGATGCTGGGCCTGTTAGCTTGAACACTCCACTGGGGAAAAAAAAACTTTCCATGTGAGGGAGTGCACAAACTCATCTCTCTCTTTTCCCTCCTCACAGCAAAGCAGAAGGCCGTCTCTCACCCGCGGTCTCATTATGCTGGCATTAGCTCAGGAGAGGTGTGTGTGTGTGTCAGTCAGGAGAGGCCGAGGCATGCTGCTGCAACAAGTGCCCCCACTCTCCCATAATTCACCCCACAAAAGGGACTCGAGCCCTTAAAACTCCTGCCCAGAGTGACCCATAAGCGACTCACTGGCCCAGATCAAGTCAGAGGCCCTGCTTAACTTTCATGGGTCAGAGAAGAACAATCCTATCTTTAACCCAGAAGGAAACAGAAAATATTTGGTGAATAGCATGACTACAGTACTATGAGAGTAGTGACAGTAAATGATAAAATACTCAAAGAAGCTGACGTTTACTAGTATTTACCACACACGAGGCATTGGACAAAGTATTTTCTATCCTTTCTTTCATGTAATATTCACAACAAGGTAGATATTAATATTCACCCACAGTTACAGATAAAGAATGGAGGCTCATGATTTCAAGGGACTTGCCCAAGTTCAGAGGGTTAGAAAATGGTGGATCTGGACTTGAAAGCAGGACTTTAAAGCTCCTCAGACATTGCTGTCAATCACTTCACTAGCCAGTTCCCATACATACATATTTAGGGTCCTCCAGAATGGTGGCTGGAGAAGGCAATGGCACCCCACTCCAGTACTCTTGCCTGGAAAATCCCATGGACAGAGGAGCCTGGTAGGCTGCAGTCCATGGGGTCGCGAAGAGTCGGACACGACTGAGCAACTTCACTTTCACTTTTCACTTTCATGCATTGGAGAAGGAAATGGCAACCCACTCCACTGTTCTTGCCTGGGGAATCCCAGGGACGGGGGAGCCTGGTGGGCTGCCGTCTATGGGGTCGCACAGAGTCAGACACAACTGAACTGACTTAGCAGCAGCAGCAGCAGAATAGTGGCAAGGCGCCTATACATACTTGAGACAGTCAGAAACAACTTCTTTCTTGTCTTAGCCCTCATTATATGTGGCAGGTGGTCCCCAGGTCCAGGAACAAAGTGCCTTCCTTTAATCACAAGGATTTGGATTTGTCTCTCATCCAACCACTGCCCGTGGTGCACCAGACCCCACACCAGGCAGGTGTAACCGCCATGTGCCCTAATTCTCAACATGTGCCTGGCAGGCAGGTCTCTTTCCCCATTTTGCAGCTAAGTCACTCGAGGCACACAGTTAATGACAGCAGAGTTTTAAACCCAGAAATCTGACTGGCTCTGAGGCTCGTGACAACCAAGGAAAGCCTCTTCATGGGAAGTCAGCCCAGGCAGGTATGTAATTACAGAGGTCTGGCCAGAGGGTGGAGGTAGGAGGGGGGCCCTGAGTCCATAGACATGTGGGTGTGCTTCTCCACCCCAGCCTCGCTATTTCTTACTCCAGAGGGAGTGGCCACTAGGCAGGGTGGACTCTGCCAAATTGTTAAAGGGCCCCACTGGTGATCCTTTCCTCTTGGTACAGCATCTCTGCCTCTAGGAGTCTTTGGAAGACAAACCATTAAGTAAGCGCCAGGCAGTGGAGTACAAGGAAAGCACGGACCGTGGAGCTTAGTGCCAATACCATCTCTACCACTTGGAAGCTGTGTGACTTTAGGCAAGTCACGTAACCTCTCCAGGTCATGGCTGCCACAAAATGACAGAGTTAGGCTGTATCTTCATGAGAATTTCATCCCTGATCACGAAACTAACGATACTAATAATACTCTGATGACCTCAAGCAAAGGCCCAGGGGTGGAAAAATGTACAAGGGTGAGTCAGTGGATGAAACTCCATGGGAAGGCTGAAGGCAATCAATGGTTACAAGCCACTCTTCTGTTAGGGGCAGCTGTACTGAGCACATGGCCCTCGTTACTGCATGTGGTTCTCTCTAGTGCCTGTGAGAGAAGAGCTCTTACTATCCACAGTTTACCAGGCAGAAATCAATAGAGCAGGACTTACCCCCAGGCCTGCAAAGACCCAAGTATGTATGTGGATAGCTGAGTGTGTTTGCCTATAGGAGAAAGACTTTTAGGGGATCTTTTCCCCACTTCTTTTGGTTTTTATTCTAATTGCAAAAATAATACAAGCTCATACTAAATTCTAACAATGTTTATATTTTTTTAATTTATTGTTTTATTAAAGGATAATTGCTTTACAGAATTTTGTTGTTTTCTGTCAAACCTCAACATGAATCCACCATAGGTATACATATATCCCCTCCCTTTTGAACCTCCCTCCCATTTCCCTCCCCATCCCACCCCTCTAGGTTGATACAGAGCCCCTGTTTGAGTTTCCTGAGCCATACAGCAAATTCCCATTGGCTCTCTATTTTACATATGGTAATGGAAGTTTCCATGTTACTCTTTCCATACATCTCACCCTCTCCTCCCCTCTCCCCATGTCCATAAGTCTATTCTCTATGTCTGTCTCTCCATTGCTGCCCTGTAAAGTTCTTCAGAACCATTCTTCTAGATTCTGTATATGTGCATTAGAATACGATATTTATCTTTCTCTTTCTAACTCACTTCACTCTGTATAATAGGTTCTAGGTTCATCTACCTCATCAGAACTGACTCAAATGCCTTTTTATGGCTAAGTAATAGTCCATCGTGTATCACACATTGGAATTCCATTATGTACTACAACTTCTTTATCCATCCATCTGTTGATGGGCATCTAGGTTGCTTCCATGTTCTAGCTATTGTAAATAGTGCTGCAATGAACAATGGGATACGTGTGTCTTTTTCAGCCCTGGTTTCCTCGGGGTATATGGCTAGGAGTGGGATTGCTGGGTTATATGGTGGTTTTACTCCTAGTTTTTTAAGGAATCTCCATACCGTCTTCTATAGTGGCTGTATCAATTTACATTCCCACCAACAGTGTAAGAGCATTCCCTTTTCTCCACACCCTCTCCAGCATTTACTGTTTGTAGACTTCTTGATGAGGGCCATTCTGACCAGTGTGAGGTGATATCTCACTGTGGTCTTGATTTGCATTTTTCTAATAATGAGCGATGTTGAGGATCTTTTCATGTATTTGTTAGCCATCTGTATGTCTTCTTTGGAGAAATGTCTGTTTAGGTCTTTTTCCCACTTTTTGATTGGGTTGTTTGTTTTCCTGGTATTGAGTTGTATGAGCTGCTTGTATATGTTGGGAATTAATCCTTTGTCAGTTGTTTCATTTGCTATTATTTTCTCCCATTCTGAGCATTGTCTTTTCACCTTGCTTATAGTTTCCTTTTCTGTCCAAAAGCTTTTAAGTTTAATCAGGTAATATTTACATTTTAAGTGAGTGTCTTATCCCCTCCTGGCCAATTTTACTCCAAACAGGGGTAAGCTCTATTAATGTTTTCATGAGGTTCCTTCCAGGTTTCTCAATGCCTCTACATAGGATTATACAAAGTAGGATTTGTTCATCATTTATGTATGGCCTGCTGACAATAGTGATAATAGCCATATTTACAGAGCCCTTCCTGAGGCCAGGTTCTGTACCAGGTTTGAGGATAACTGTAAACAACAGACACTGTCCCCCTCTCCCGCCGGTGGGCCATCAGAAACACTCTGCAGCTTGCCCTGCCCCACTTACCAAACTGCAGATTACCCCACTTATCCCACTTAGAACCTGGGCCATCATCCAAATCATGAGGTCTACCACAGTTTTTAAAATGGAAAATCTCGTTGTGTTTCATAAGTGTATTGCTCTTGGTTTAAGCAATCCCATCCTGATGAATGTTTAGGTTATTTCCAATTTTTTGCTCTTACCAAAAAGAAAAAATCCACATTTTTAATACACTTACGCTAGCACTTACATAAATTTTATGGGTTCCTTGAATGTAAATGTTTATTTTATCTAGACAATAGTCTTTTCATGGTGGGAAGCTGTGGGGTGGGAACAGCAAGTTCCAAGCAGGACTGGGGAGCACCCTCTACCCCTTAAGGGAGTGGGCAGAAGTCACCAACAGCATTCTTTCCTTCGGTACAGAACTGAACTTGCAATAGAAAAGGTACATCCTGACCTTGAAAAGTCCCCTTCAGCACTGCTGACTTCCCATTCACAGGCACGCCATCAGGGCATCGCAGTGAATGGCCTCCACCCACTGCGGTGATGGGGAAAGCGCAACCAGGAGGTGCCTCAGGTTCAGGCACAGGATTAACAGCCATTACTCATTAGCACACAGTGCCAGAGCTGCTGACCCGTGGCTCCTATGCCCTGATGCTCAGGAAGCCCAAAGCCAGCTCTCTGGTCCCCAAGGGTAGGGCTCTTCTGTCTCCCCCACCCACAGCTACGCTGAACCTGACCACATTGTTGGTGCTGTATCAGCTCCCTGGAATGACCTGATGACTCACAAGGCTTCATTACACCCAGAATGCACACATGGTGGCTGGGGCTCTGAAAGAAACCATCCTCCCCAAAGGAGAGGGCCCGGGATTCTGCTAGGAAGACATGGCAACTGTGTTGTGAGAGTACTCCCAACTATTCCAGCAGTGGGGGTGGGTCAGGGGAGGCCTCCTGGAGAAAGCAACAGTGGAAGTGGGCCGGAGGAGTGCAGAGAATCTGGACAAGCACAGACAGGCGGAGAGGGCCCTGCCAGGCAGGGGAAGGACCCAGAGGGGTACAAACCCTAAAACAGTGCCCAGCGCCTCGTCAGTGCTATGCAGGGGTGTGCTAGGGCCATGGCCTGCCACTAAAGGAAAGCCACTGCATGCTGCCAGCCGGGATTTTACAACTTGAAATAGTGGCAGTCCTTATACCAAGGCAATCGGCACACACTGTAAATCAGGGCTTTCCTTTTTCAGCCGGTTTACCAACACGTGACTGTGTGTATGTGAACTCTATCATCACAGTACACTGCAAAAGCATTTAAGCAGGCGGACGACACGGTCAGGTGTGCGTCTGTAAAGGGGTCACTCCGGGGCCAGCGTGGGAGGGACAGTTTTTGGACAGGAGTGGAAGCAAGGAGGCTCCTCCAGTTGTCCAGGTGAGCAATGCGGAAAGGAGCCAAGAGACAGAGTCTATTTAAGAGGGAAAATTGATGCCTTGGTGACTGGTGGGATGTGAGGTGCGGGAGAAGGGAGGTGCCAAGGCCGACTGAGCTTTAGATGATGAGCAGCCCTTCTCCACTTGGCACACGTCTGGCCTTCTCCACATGACCTCCCACCTCTCCAAAGGAGGAAGAAGATACATGAGGCTGTTTCTAGAAAACCCCGAGGGACTGGTCTGGTGCAGGCTGGCAGGAGAAGGGAGAGATCTCCATCTGAGGGAAGCAGTTCCCTCCTCTGCCACCTCTCTCCTTCCCCATCTTCTCTCCCTCCTCCTCACTCTGCGACAAACCCTCATAAATCCGGGGCACAGACATTCATGGGGGCCTGGCCAGCCCCAAACAGCTGCCTCAGCACTGCTGGTCCAGCCCACCGTTTGCATCTCTGCCTGGAACTCTGGGTCCCGCAGACACAATTGCCTAAAGTTTATGAGCAGTGCCTGCCATTAAATCTTCGCCAGACACATCTTTGAAATAATCCTCTCCCTGAGCTGGCTGCCTTGGGGCATAAAATGTGGGACAGTTGAGGGGGAAAGGAATGGGCTGACTGCAGAGAAAGAACACTGGCTGCAGAGATGTACGGGGGGCAGAGCGTGGAACCTCTCAGAACCTCAGTATCCTCCTCTGAGAAGCCGAGCTATGCTCTCCAGCTCAGCAGATGGTTTTAAGAACGAAATGAGGAATGGAGGAGTGGGCCCCCCACAAGGAGCAGGACAGCAGGAGGCATCCACTCTGTCGAGCTGACCAGGAGCAAGAACGTGGATTCCAGAGGCAGACAGGCCTGTCTCTCCTATTCTCTCCTGTTGGCTCTGTGCTGTGTGCCTCTGGGATGTTTACCTAACCTCTCTGGACTGCAATCTCCTCCTTTATTTGGTTATTGTCTTGGGCCGGCCAATCAGCCTAGGCTTCAGTTAGCCTAATCTGTAAAATGGAGTGATGCTGTCTGCTCATCACAGAGTTTAGGTGAGACCCAGCCTCACAGAAAAGCACTTGAAGAAGCCCTCACTCTAGACAGATGCAAGATATTTTATGTATTTGGCCAAGGGAGGAAGACTCTGTGAAGCATGGGAAACAATATTTGCTGCTGCTTCCAAGTGAAGAGAGCTAACACCACAAGTGTCCCTCGTGTCAGCACCCTGAACACACACCTATTGAACCCCTGCTCTCAGGTCACTGGCTACACAGACGTGAATGCACAGCCCCTGATGCTGAGGGCCCCATGCCCTGGGCCACACAGACCAGCTGACATGCTCTGCCAACCAGCAAGCTAGCCACAGGGCAGACCACATGCCCAGGAGCACAGGGCAGGGCAGCTAACTTTAGGAAAGCCTACCCAGGAATGCCCAATCTGCTAACCAACAGATAAGAGAAGTTAGCATTCCAGACAAAAGGAATAGCAGCTGTGTCATGGCTTGGGCTCCCCCACAAAGTAGATCCAGAGATTAAAACTGGGTGTGATGGGATGTACTGGGGTGATCCAAGGAAGCCAGTGAGAGAGCGGGGAAGACAGATGTCTTAGCTCCGGCGGCTACAACAAATCACCTTAGTCTCAATGACTTACGAACAACAGAAACTGATTTCTCACATTTCTGGAGGCTGGAGGTCTGAGATGAGAGTGCCAGCACCACTGGATCGGGGCAAGAACCTGCCTCGGGGTCAGAGTGCTGACCTCTCTCTGTACCCTCACGTGGCAGAAAGCAGAGGGAGTAAGCAGGTTCTCTTGGGACTCCTGTTGTCGTTCAGTTGCTTAGTCAAGTCTGACTCTTTTCAGCCTCACATATTGAAGCACACCAGGCTTCCCTGTCCTTCACTATCTCCTGGAGCTTGCTCAAACTCATGTCCATTGAGTCAGTGATGCTATTATTCAACCATCTCATCCTCTGTCGTCCCCTTCTCCTCCTGCCTTCAACCGTTCCCAGCATCAGGGTCTTTTCTAATGAGTCGGTTCTTCATATCAGGTAGCCAGTGTTGGAGCTTCAGCTTCAGCATCAGTCCTTCCAAGTAATATTTAGGGTTGATTTCCTTTAAGATTGATTGGTTTGATCTCCTTACTGTCCAAGGGACTCTCAAGACTCTTATAAGGGCACTAATCCCTTCATGGGGGTGCATCCTCACAACCTCATCACCTCCCAAAGGCTCTACCTCCTCATCCCATCACACTGGGGAGCAGGGTTTCACCATATGAATCTGGGGGTGGGGGCACAAGCATTCAGTACAAAACACCAGAGAAGAGAGGGAAGTATCAACAGGCGGGTCCCTGTGGAGGCAGCCAGGACACAAGCCCCGCTTCCAGGGCCCTCTGAGAACTCGTTAGAGCACAGCTTGGAACTGCACTCTCAAGGCCCTGGCAGGCTGGATATTTAGTCTCCAATTGCCACTCCTCATGGACTGCAGGTGATCCCTGTGGCAGAGGTCTGGTCACCCCCACCTCACCCCCCACCACTATCCTACCCAGACAGCAGGCCGAGTGTCCTCCTCAGACCAGAGAAAGTCCTCAAGCAGAGACACCCAAATTATTGAGGTCCAGAGCCAACTGAGATGCGGGACTGTCCATCCCGGGGGCAGGTGCCCTGGGGACAGACGGAGGGAACAGGGCAGGGCTGGGAGAGACACAGACGAGCGGTGAGTGAGGGGTCCAATCAGGGAATCCCAGCTCTGTCCATCAGACCCCAGGGTGACAGGGCGAGAGAGAATGATGAGAGAATGATGCAGGAAGTTTTGTGTAACACATGATGGAGTCTGAACTTCATCCCGGAAGTAACAGGGAGCCACAGGCAGGATTTGAGGGAGAAAGCAGCAAGTGTTCAGATATGTGATTTACATAGACCTCTCTGGCTACCTTCTGGAAAACACATTCCAGCCGGAAAGCCTGGAGCCATGGAACCAGGCAGAGGAGAAGGGGACGTGCTGGGAGAATTGAAGCCAGATGAAACAGCCCCCCACTGCCCGCCCTCCACACCTGATGGAGGCCTCGCTGGCCCCTTCCTCTTGGTCATAGCCCCCCTCCCAGCAGCCCCAGGCTGACTCTGGGTCCACTGGGCAGTGGGCCTCTCTGTTCCAGGCCCCTCGGGTTGCCATTCTAGTGGTGGGGCCCTGCCTCAGTTTCCCTGCCGGGACTCCGGTCCTGAGGAGTATGAGAGCCTGTCACAGACCCCTAGCCCCACACCTGGTGGTCCTGATGCCTGAACCCAGGGGCAGACAGGAGAGGGCAGCTGCTCAGATGGTCACGGGTATAGGGACAGTTCTCACTGGGTCCCAAACTTGGTCCCTCTAGCATCCCAAACCTGAGCTGTAGCAAGCACCCCCTCCTGAGAGTGCTTAAGGGTAAGAAGTCCCTATTGCATGGAGCGTTGTTTTTTGTCACCGGTTTAAGGGGCCGAGCTTGTCCCAGGTGCCACGCACTGTGCTCCCTGACAGGGCTTCCGCTTCAGGGCCCTTTCCTCTGGAGTCACAATGCCTGATCCTGGGGGCTAGCAGAGCTGTGGGGAGGGGGCTGACCTGACCTGTGAGGCCAGGCAGCTGGGGACCGCCTCCTGCCCTTCCTCCCCCACCCTGACCTTGACTGTCAGGTCAGAGACCCCTGCACCGGCCCCAGGCCCCCACCTCCCTTCCTCCTCTCCCCCTGCAGAGAAAGCAAGAGCCCACCTCTTCACCAGAATCCCCAGAACCCCTCTGTCTGCGGGGAAAACCGCCTTGTCACACCGTTTCTTTCTGACCATAAAAGTACTGCCTTTCTTTTTATCCTTTTAATAAGGTTACAGCCGGACTGGGGTGGGGGGCGGCGGGGGAGGCAGATTTTGGCTTCAGGCTACATCTGCCCTTCATTTAAAACCACCCTGACTCCCACCAGGCTGGAAAACAAGTCTCTGAGCCTCTCTTTTATAGTCTTTGTTAGATCCAAATCCAGAGTTATTTTCGCCAACAGATTGTATCAGACTGGAGCCCGTTTTCCTCCAGAATCTAACCCTCTTGCTTAAAAAGCAAAACTTACCCGCTGGCTGGCACACCAACCACCCCAACTCCCACCCAGCCCAGGCTCCTGGGAGCGGCCTCAACTTACAAATGCCTTTTAAGAAAACCTTTTCTCTCCTCCAGGCAGCTTCAGGCTCCCTCCTCCACCCCTAAAACCCGCAGCGTCCACATCCTCTTCATTTCTCAGGCCGGCATGCAGTTTCCGATCAGAAAATGCGTTTGTATTTTCCACTAAAAATATGTGGGGGGTGCAGGGGGGAGTTTATTGTTGTCTTTAATTACACTGGGTCGCTTGACAAAGAGCATGTGGACAGAGGCACATTTAAGGGGGAAACTGTCATTTCCAACAGAATAAAAGAAAAAGTAAGGAAGTACCTCCAACCCAGGGGGGCTCAAGAGGGGGCTTTCCTCCCCTCTCCTGGCTGTATTAGGGCCCTGATAATCTTGTCCTGTTATTAATTTGCCAGGTTGGCCCCAGACCCCAAGGCCAGGCCCGCCTGCAGGACAGGCAGAGCTAAAAACAGCTCCAGCCTCGGAGAGGGGCCGGGCTGAGCATCTATAATCCTTAGCTTTCTCCTGGCCCTCCCCACAGACTCCACTTGGGAGGCTGGCGGCATGGAAAGCAAAGACATGCTTTGATTTGGAGAGAAGGGGAAAGCCAAGGTTGTTTGCAGGTGTGGAGACAAAAATCGTCCAGGCAACCGAGGGGGAAATGCCTCCTGGTTGCCACTGGTGCGGTGCGGCTTGGTTTTCTACAGGGCGCACACAGCGCAAGAGGAAGGGGCATTTGTGGGCGCGGGGAGGGGGTGCCGCTTGCCTGGAGCCTGGAAGTGGGGTGGGGTGTTATTAACCCATCCCCATGCCCCAGTCACAAAGGAGCCCTGGCCACAGCTGTGACAGGTTTCCTGCTATGAAAGAAAGTTCGCAGTGGCTAATGGAGTCCCTTAGATCCTTTGTATATTTCATTTGCGCTGGGTGGGGGAGGAAGCAGGCCTGAATTATGCACATTTGGCTGAAAGTTGCCCAGACCTTCGTTCATGTATGCATTCCCTGAGCCCATATTTATTATTAATAATCATCGCACCATTAGCAGGCTTTCATTGTGGACCAGGTGCTGTGCGAAGCACTTTACCTTGGGCATCTAATTCAGGCTTCCCTGCAACACAGACATTATCACCCCCATTTTATTGATAATGAAACAAGCTGATGAAAAAGACAGTGATTTGCCCCAGCCTGTAGGAGCAGAGATCCAAAGCCAGACCTGACCCACTCCAAAGTCCCAGCTTTTTACCATGAGGATCTCCTACCTGCCTGTGTGGTCTCTATACCTGGCCTTGCGGTGGTGCTCGAATAAATGTTTGATGAAGGAAAGGTTTCTGGAATGACATACTACAGGTCCAGCCTGGCCTTACAGATACTAAAAACTGGCTTCTATTCTCACCTCTCACTACAGGACTCCTCCGTGTCAGTGTGTGCATGTTAGTCACTCGGTCATGTCTTGACTCTTTGCAACCCCATGGACTGTAGCCCACCAGGCTCCTCTGTCCATGGAATTCTCCAGGCAAGAATACTGGAGTGGGTAGCCATTCCCTTCTCTAGGGGGGTCTTCCCGACCCAGGGATCAAACTCGGGTCTTCTGCACTGCAGGCAGATTCTTTACTATCTGAGGCACTGGGGAAGCCAGAGAGGACAGCAAAGGGTGGCCGAGAACTCAGGCTGAGTGAGCTTGCACCCAGGCCAAGAAAGGGCTGCCCAGCGAGGACTGTTAGCAAAAATGGCCCAGTTCTCTCCCCATCCTGTGACTATGTCCTTTGCAATGTGATTTAGCAGTTCCTCTGAACTTGAGACAGTGGCTATTTCCCCATTTTTGAATCTGGGCTGCTTCTGTGACTCGCTTTGATTAACAAAATGCAGAGAAAGTGATGGGCTGAGCCTAGGCCTCAAGAGGTCTGTGGCTTCTGCTCTCTTTCCCTGAACCTTGCCATCATCATGTGACAGCCCCGCTGGCCTGCTGCAGGATTCGAGGCACGTGTCCCAGTCTCCCCCATGACCCTAAGCGACAACCATCCAACCACCACTGGGGAGTCCACTATGGACCAGTCTACCTCCAGTCAACCTGGCCCCTGACCACAGACAAATGCATGAGTCCAACCGAGACTAGAACTGCACAACTGCCCCTAAAATGCAGACCCAGAGAATCGTGACCTAAATAAATGTTGGTTTTTTAAAGCACCAGATTGGGGGGTGGCTTGTTACCCAGTGAAAGCTAACTGACACATTGCTTATCTGGTTCCTAGAACCACAGGACACATGGGCAGAGGCAGGAACAGTCCTGATTTCCCAGGACCTGCCAGAATGAGGCTGTTAAACCAAGGATGTTTCTGAACTCCTAATTTGGCCAATAACCTTTTGTTTGTCTCTTTGCTACCTCCTCCCCTGTTGGATCTAATTTTGAAAGGAAGAAAAGCTCACAGACAGAGAAGGCAGGCCGAGATCTATCAGAGGGGAGAAGGCAGGCCGAGATCTATCAGAGGGGGTTAGTGTGGAGGGCGGGAACATGACAGCCTTAGTTGGGTGTCCTAACCCCCTAGCACCCACAGTCTGTGCCCCATTTTTTTTCATCTGTGTGACATCAACCTTTTGGAACATACACATATCAGAGAAGATGCTGTATGGGGAAGCCTGAGGGCCATGGGAAGAGGAGAAGCAAAGCGAGAGACACCCCCCTGCCCCAAACTCAACCCTGCACAAAATTCCTAGGGCCACTGTTAACAAATCAGCACAGACCTGGTGGTTTCATACAATACAGCTGTGTTCCTACACAGGTCTGGAGGCCAGAGGGCCACAGCCAGGTATCAGCAGGATGCGGTCCTTTTGGGGACACTGAGGTAGGACCCCCTCCAGGGTCCTTCCTAGCCTCCAAGGGTTCTCAGCCACCTTGGCCTCCCTCAGCTTGTAACTATACCAGTCTGCCTCCATCTTCCCAAGGCCTTCTTCCTGGGTCTCTATGGGTCCTCTCCTCTGATTATAAGGACACCGGGAATTGGGGTTAGTGCACACCCTAAATCTAGGATGCCTTCATCTTGAGATTCTTAACTAATTATACATGTGTGTGTGCTAAGTCACTTCAGTCGTGTCTGACTCTTTGCGACCCCATGGACTGTAGCCCACCAGGCTCCTCTGTCCATGAGATTCTCCAGGCAACAATACTGGAGTGGGTTGCCGATGCCCTCCTCCAGGGGATCCCTCTGACCCAGGGACTGAACCCACATCTTTTAGTCTCCTGCACTGGCAGGCAGGGTCTTTACCACTAGTGCCACCTGGGAAGCCCAATTACATTTGTAAAGATCCTAATTTCAAATTGGGTCACATTCTGAGGTTATGTGTGGACATAAATTCGGCGGGAGGGGCACTATTCCACCCGCTGCATGCCCCTCGTTGCTCCTGAAGGAGCATGGTCTGTGGGGCAGCATCAGAGGAGGATCCCCCACCCACCAGCCCACACCCGGTCTCTAGGTGGCACTCATGCTCCAGCGTTCATCCTGGTCCAGCACAAGCCTGGGATCTAGAGAGGCAGCCCCATCACAGGTGCTCCCTTGTGGCCATCTGGCTGCACAAGGGCAGAGCTTGTGCAGAGCTCACACTCTGAGCTTCCACCCCAGACACACCAGTGGCTTGCCTAACAGCTCTCTTATTTCTAAGGAAAAACAGAAACCAAGATGAAAGCTGAAAACAGAGCTTTTATTCCTCAAATCCAAGAACGGTCGCATGGACCACCTGGAGCGGCCACAGGAACAGTGAGGACAGACGCACAGCCACCAAGCTGGCATTTAGCCACCCTCTCTCTCATTCTCCATCATGAATGCACAGAGCAGGTTCCAGCAGTAGAAACACATAGGACCACTCAGGGGCGCTAGCCCAGGAGAGAGGGAGAGCCCTCTCAGGGAGGCAACATCTGAGCTGGTGCACCGGGGACTCTGAGCGCATGTAGCAGGCGGCGAGGGAGCAAGGCAGTCGTAGCCAAAGGAGTAGCTTGTGCGCATGCGCGGTAGGGGCCTCTGAGGCCCCTGCACCGCAGAAGGGCGTGGCCCTACAGCCGAGGGTGTGAGGAGCACTGATGGGCAGAAGCAGTAAGCCACAGTTAGAGGGGTGTGCACGATCCAACCCTGGGTGCCCTGGGACCTGGCAGCGGAGAGTGACAGTAGACAGGACCCATGCGCTGTCCAGGCCCTCCCCCTGCAATTCTGGGAGGATGTGGATTCAGACAGAAGCTGTTAGGAGACAACACTAAGGGGTGTGACTCACCCTGCAGGAGCCGGGTCACTAATTCCCTGGTTCAAACCTGACCCCAGGAAAGAAAACGTCAGGAGCAACAATATAACAACTTCCCAAGTGCTTCCCAGAGGCCCATCTGCCTCCCAACCCAACTCCCTGTTTCTGGAGAGAAGGCTTAGGCAAACCTTATCAGAGGAGGCAGTCTTGCCCTTGCTTGGACCCATTCTTATCTCATCCCTTGACATTCCACACAGCCCATAGCCAGACTTTCTGAAGCCTGAAATAAACCTCAAAAATCCCAAATTCTGGACTCCCCCATGCAAAGTCCAACAGGCTTGCTTTGCCTGTAATCCCATCTTGACCTCTGCTCCCTAGACTTCACAACTCCAAAGCATGAGGCCAGCTTTCTTAGGAGGTCTCTAAGATTGGCTAGGAAAGATGATCCCTCCCACTTCAAGTGATATCAGCTCCTGGAGAGGTAAAAAGAACTCAGAGAAAATTATGCCTCCCCACCCTCAAGTTCTTTTTAACATTAATACTTGAGATTTTTTTAATGCTGCACCCCAGCCACGGAATCTTTGTTTGAGAATGTCTGCTACTACCTGGTATCACTCCCTACAAACTCGGGGATCTCTCAGCTCTAGATCTTGAACACAGGTCCCAGAACTAGCAGTGAGAGAGTTGGTCTTGGCCAGGCCTGAGATGTGAGGCATGGGGACCTTCTGGATGGAGGATGACCCACAGTGGAAGGCACTGCTCCTGGAGGCAGGTTAGAGCTGCACCATAAGAGGGCAACACCTCGGAGGAGGAAAAGGAGGATGACGGGGGTGCCCCAAATCTGCCATCATGGCTGGCCTTGGTGACCAACACAGAAAACAACGGTCAGATTCACCCAGTGTGTCCCCTACCCTTGCACAGAGTACCCTCTGCCAGGCACATCACACCCCCACCCCATATAGAAATCTCTTCCTTCAAGATGGAGCTCAAGGGTCACTTCCTTGAGATGCTCTCATGACTCCTCCAGATCCAGTTACCTGTCCTCTCTTCTGCACCCACACACCACATGCAGCCTCCTCTACAGAAGTCAGCATCAGTTGAGATGTCTAACCTCTATCTCCTCAAATACGGGTCACAGACTACTTCCTACAGGGCCCCAGACTTATTCTTTGTTGCATCCTCAAGACTTGTTATGGAGCCTTGGTGCTCAGCAGATTGAGGGGGCAGGGGGAGAGGAAAGCGAAAGAAGGAAGGAAAGGAGGGAAGGATGCATTCAAATGATGAATATTTGTAATTTAAAGGAAAAAAACAACAACATATGAACTGCATCTTTTATCTCCTTGTCAACATTCCAGTAGGAAATCTTAATCACTGCTGAGCTTGCTCTCCAGCATCCAGGAGATGCTCCAGGACCCTCCTGATGCCTCTCTCCCAAGAGGAAGGTCACTGGTGAAGGCCAGGGTCTCTGCAGTGTTCACAGGGAGGTTGTCTGTGTATAAGGAGAGACGTTAAAACCTTGGAGGAGGCCCCTCCTGCCCCTTTAAAAGCAAAGAGGAGACAGAGGGGAGCCCCTGGAAGTGAGTGCAGCTCACAACCAGCTACCTCTGTGCTCAGCAAAATAACCCTTCCACACTCACAGGGCCCCATCTCGAAGGCATGGAGACCAGGGCCCAATATTACCATGACAGCGCCTTCCCTTCAGCATCTGTGACCCCCGAGGTCACCAGGGTAATGGGATGAGACGAAGACAAGGCTGAGTCTCAGCAGGCGGCAGGTTTTCTTGGTCCCACCTGCCCACCTGTCAAGCAGGGAAAGGCGGCACACTGCCTGAAGCCCAGCTCTGGGGGAAGTTGGGACGATGGCTGACATTATATCAGAATCCTCTCTCTCTCGTGACTTTAACCCTCCCCAGGGTTTCTCTGAGATTAGCTCCTCTCCTATCACCATTGCAACTCACATCCCCTGGTAAGGTTCAAGGAGCAATGGGAGCAAGGGGGGAGAGCGTCAGGAGGAGCAATGCGAGAAGGAAACACACAGATGTGCAGCCTCCTCAGCCAGCACCCACCCTCACCCTCCGAGGGCCCACCTGGTGATCTGACCTTTTCCTGTAGGTTCTTGGCACCTTGGATCACATAGCACCCTCCCATGAACTGGGAAGACGTTCCCTCTCCTTAATATCCCGTTATCTGTGGAGGGTGACTGTTGCTGGACCAGGGAAAGCTGTTCAGGGCTCCTGCATAAATAATAAGTCCTAGAAGCTGAGCGTCGGGTTGCTCTAATTAACACTTCTTCTCCATCCATCCTCTCCCACCAGGTGAGGCCTCACCTCTCTGTCAAAACACACATGCTGATTTCTCTAGCAGCAAGACTCAGTGAAGACAGCACTCCCATGGTGCCTTAGAACACAATCCCTGCTCAGCACGTAGGTCTCCATAGTTCAGAAATGTCTCTGACTTATTGATCCTGGATATGGAGAAATTCCCAAGAAATAACCCTTTGCTAAGATTTTAGGCAAAGCCTCGATGCTTTCAAGGGGCTCTTCAAATGACAGTTCATCCCAGGAGGAAACTTCTGAGGCCCAGCACCAGAGAATGACGGGTCAGTGACAGTTATAAGCCAGCCCCACCCCAGCAAGCACTGTGGGTTGCCTTGGTGACACAAAGGTCAGAAACGGGATGAGGGAATAAAGTGCGGCAGTGGGTGAAGAGGTTTCTTAGATAAACTTTAGTGAGACATCAACAACTCATCTTTCACACTGCTGTCAACATTCTGAGATAACCGCTCTCCTAAGGCTGTGAGAGCACCACCCCCCCTCTCTAGGCCCCTTTCCTCTGCATTTAACTCAAGGACCACAGAAGCCACTGTCTCACTAGAAAAGGGCGCTGAAACACATGTGAGGTCCATAATGACTCTCTTTCATGAGTGTCAATAGATAAAGCAAATACTAAAATTCTCAGAGGTGTCCTTGTATTAATAGATGTGAGGAAAATTACAGGAGCCTTGTTCTGTGGCTGCGAAGCTTCTGAGACCAGTTGGGCTGCAGGCATTTACTGCAAGAGGTGGTGGCTCTGCAGGGAAAGGAGACAGGTCTGGGTCTGACCTGGAGACCACAGGGTTGGGGCGTGGGGCAGTGGGGCATGGGCCTGCCCAGATGTCAGGTCCTACTCTCCAGCACGTGCTTCGCGGAGCTGTTGTATTTCTGTGTGAGTGGGAATCTGCAGGCCACAGCTCCCCCAGGCACCCAGATCCCCATTACAGAGGGCCACTCAGGGATGCGGCCCAGGCCTCCTCTTCTCTTTCCATCAGAGACAAGGCTAAGAGTCACTTTTCCATCAACTGCTGTGATACTGAAAAGCTATCTGGGTTCAGCACCCAGGATCTCACTGGACCCCCGGGAAAAAGTGGGCTGGCCTTGTTCTCTGAGGTCAGTGGTTTTCAAACTGCTCTAAAGATTCCTGAAAGTCCCCCCTTCACCACCCCAGACAGGCTGAAGAGAGGGAAGTAGCTGGAGGCAAGAGCTGACAGACCCCAGCCCCCTTCCACCGCTCACCTTGCTTTTCTGCATTTTACTGAATATGTCTGCATGGGGATTTTTGTTTCAAAACTAAATGCTACTACCTTAAAAAAAAGTTAGGAAATCCAAGTTTTAGATTTCCAAAGGAAAACAATGAGCCACTCTGGTTTTTACTGTCCCTTGAGCATTAGGGTTTTGTGATTGTATTGTTTTTTCTTCATTATTATTATTTTTAAAAATTATGAAAGCTGGGCCATAGACCAGTCTCTGCAGACTGTCCCAAACTCAGGCCTGGGCTCTGCAGGCTGATTCACGGTCACACAATGATCTGTGTGCAAAATGCCTGCCTTTGGCAATTGTGGCTTAACTTCTCTGGAAGACAGTGCTAACCCGTGTGTGTGTGTGTGTGTGTGTGTGCATGCGCATGCATGTACACATGCACACTCACTGTGTGTGCAGTGGTGGTAGGGAGTCCATACTTTAGGAGCATCTACTTGAACGTTCTCCCCGTGTGTCCCCAGGTTGTTCCCTGAATTCTCTCAGTTCCAGAAATCCTCCCCAATTCTCGGAGCCAGTCCTGGTCTGGGAAAGAATGAGGAGGGTCTCCTGCCCATTGTCCTTGAGGCCCACAAGGCAGAACTGGAGCACCTAGAAAATTATCAAGAGGTTCCCTGAGCCCCAGGGCAAGGAAGACCCTGTGTCAATGAGAGCTGTCGGGAAACAAAAGCAAGAGTTCCTTTGCATGGAGACTTGACTCCTCCCAGCTCCTGACCCAGGGCCCTGTCTGCCCCCCCCCCCGTCACACCTCATTAGCTGACAGTGTGGTGAGGGAGGCAAGGATGGATCTGAGGGGATCCAAGGGACCTCCCTGGTGGCTGAGATGGTAAAGAGTCTGCCCACAATGCAGGAGACTGGGGTTTGATCCCTGAGTCAGGAATATCTCCTGGAGAAGGGAATGGCTACCTCCTCCAGTATTCTTGCCTGGAGAATTCCATGGACAGAGGAGCCTGGTGGGCTATAGACCATGGGGTCACAAAGAGTCAGACATGACTGACTCACTTAACATGCCTTCTTCAAGGGGGCAGAGGGATTCTGCCTCTCCAGCTCAGACTCCTGTTGACCAGAGAGCAGCCAGACTCCCACAAGAGACAGAAGAGGCGCTAAAGAAAGGGGCTCACCCCAGGGAGATGCAGGAGCCAGATGGGACTTCCTGCCATGATGTCTTGAACCCAGCACTGCCCAGACTACTTGGCAAAGAGTCCTGCACCCCCATTCCTGGCCAGGTCCTCGGCCCCATCCAGGGGCAGGCTCGGGCTCCCCAGGAGCCCCCACGTTCAAGGGAAAGTCTTGTGTGGGAGAGGAGTGTGAATGTGAATTTTGGCAGCACTGCTGGTGTGTGTGTGTGTGTGTGTGTGCATATCTTTGTTTCCCAAAATACACAGGGTAAACATGCCAGGATAAAAATAGATTCTGAAATGAATGAAATAAGAGTGGCACTGCCTCGCGTGCAGGTGTGAGTGACTGTCCCACGTTATCCGGTCATTCTTCAGAAGACAGAGCAAATGCTTCCCCAGGAGAAGACTGGTCAGGGGGAAGGGCCAGAACTGCCACAGCCCAGCCTCTGACGCTGGGGAAGCGCCTCCAGGCAGCAGAGCGGGTGGGTGCCAGACAGGCACCATGCCCTCAGTCACCAAAGAAACCTGTCCCCACTGGGCCCCGCATGGGGCAGCACAGCTGCGACCCTGCAGCTCCCTACACAGGATGGAATCTCTACTCCTCCAGGCACTGTAGAGACATCCTCCAGGGGCCTTTTCTATTTCTAATCCAGAGGCCCTTTGATAAATGAGAGGCTAGAGAAACAAGTAAATGGAGGCTTCCTGCTTGGAGCTGAGGACTCTTTCCCACCCAGGAGTCCTGATTTGCATCAAGATCAGTGTCAGCCTCAGTCCTAGTGAAACCATTAGGAAAGATGGACTCACAGAAAACATGTTCTCATTCATCAAGTGAGCCAGCAAATCTTCATGGAAAAGAAAGTAAATGGAGCCCTCCATTCATTCACGAAATCCATTTACCAAAGGTCTGGGTATTTTTGAGATTCTGTGCCAGGCCTGGGGGATATAGTATCTCAGTCCTGGCCCCTGTGTTGGAGAAGCAGGTTTCTACATCATTGGGTGGATATTGGTGCCATTTTCTGGACTGGGACGCTAAAGAAGACCTACCCTCTTGAGAAAGGAAGGAGTTGGGTTTTGTCATGGACACACTGAGTTTAAAGAGCCTGTAAGATGCTCAAGCAGAATGACCAAGCAGGTTCGGGTCTGAGCAGAGAAGAGAGGACAGAGCCACGGAGGCCTGTGACAGCCCTGAGTATAGGTGGTGAAGAGGCTCTGCAGTGGGTGAGCATCCCTGGAAGAACATAGATAACAAATCTGAGAAACACCAATGCTCCTGGGATAGAAGAGGGAGGGAAAAGTCTGAGAAGGAATGTCTGAAAAGCCAAGAAGAAACCCGAGAGGGCTCTAGGAGGAGGGAAGGATCATCTGAGTCCACGAGTGCAAAGAAGTAAGTAAGATAAAGATGCTGGGGTCTTTATTAGGGTCACTGGAGACCCTAATGAAAAGAATGTCAGCGCTGTGCTGAGGACAGGGTCCAGCTCTAGTGGACTGAGTGCGAGATGGGAGGAGAGGCAAGGGGCCTGAGCTGGAGAGCAAGTGGGGTCAAGGAGGAATCATGGGTGGGTTTTGTTAGGATGGAAAGAGTTGGCATGGTTCACGGTTGCTGAGAAGGATAGCAAGTTAAGAAGAGAGAAAGGTCACAAAAGGAAAAGATGGCCAAGCCCCGGCAGGAAGAAGATGCTATCTGGCCTGTGTCGTAAAGGAGGAGAGATGGTGTGGCTGAGAGAGCCCAGAAGCTCTTGTTTACTGTAAGGAGGCATTCCTCACCAAGGCCTGGGACAGAGGAGGAACTGGAGCAAACAAAGACTTTCCAAGGGCAGGTCACCTGCCCACGGTGCAGAGCTAGAGAATCCAAACCCAGACCCATGTGGTTCTAGAATCTGTGCTCTGAATTCCACACACATACACACCCTCCCCCCGGGAAAAAGGATAGCTTAGTGTCCCCTCTGGATCGTTTTTCTGAGTTTCCTTTTGAAAGTCTTTTTGGGGGCAGAAAAGGAAGAGAGAAACGCCAGGCCAGCTCTGTCATTCTGCTCCAGCTCTGAGGAGGGGAGGAGCCAGGGGAATTAACACGGCTTCTAGCGTTTCCTTAGAACAGGCTGGGAGTCTGCGGGGCCCTTCCCCTGCAGATGATAAAGCAATTCATAAACACGAGACATGCAGGGGAGAGAGCACTGAATCTCGGGGGCCCTGCTAATTAAAAAGCCCTGTATTACATTACTTCCTCAAGGACTCATCTTCTAATTTTTAGGATTATGGTACATTGATTAATTTATACAAGTTTTTAATCCCTCTGTGCTTAATGAAATCCAGGAACATGGGAACAGGAGCATAATTGAGCTTCATATTATTTTATTAGGGAGAATGATGGCCCAATGTGTGGCAGAGACATTTTGTGAGGGTGGAGAGGCAGCGCTCATGCTGTTAACCCATTGCTTCTCAAATGCCTGCAAGGACAGTCCTTTGGGGCAGAAATGGAGGGAGTTAACCTTTCTAAGCTGTGCTGTTCTGTGGCTCCTGGTGGCCTGTATGGAAAAGCACCTCCTCTTTGGCACGAGGTGCTGTGCCCACCATGGCAGGACCACCTTCCATGTCTGGTCCCCACATTTCCACCACCCACCTGCTCCAGACTGTGCCATCTGCCCCTGACACAGGCTCACCTCTTGATTCAGGTTCAAGTGCCACCTCCTCTGGGAATCCTTCCCTGAATGAGAAGTTCATCTGGAGCAGAAGACCCTGCATCTCCTGTGCTCCCCAGATTTTTCAAATCAAGAGTGCTCCCAAGTTTCCTGCAGGCCTGAGAGCCTAGGTCTCGGTCTTGGGAGCTTCTAGCTTAAGGGAATTTACTTAGTTATTTCAGATGACTCCAAGACCAAAACCTTCACAATGAACAAAGTGGCTGAGGAACGGGGTGGACAGGTGACAGGTTGGGGACACCTCCTCCGTAGGGCCTTACTTCCCCATCATCAGGGTTTGCAGAGGCCTGAACTCAGGGCCAGTGGACTTGGGCTCCTGCCCTGGCTCTGCCTTTAAGCGTGTGTGACCCTGAATGAGTTCCCTTCTCTAGGCCTTGTTTTCCCCAGCTGTGAACTCAGGCAAGCGACATAATTCCAGCTCCCAGGACCTTCTCCCACAAGATCATTCAAGAATTCCAGAACGGGCTTCTGGTCCAGGGCCCTGGAGTTTGGGTCCCACACCCTCTAGAGGGCAGAACTGGAGTTGCAGGTGTGAAACCAAAGGAGAAGGCTTCCAGGTTGACCAGAGTCTGGAAGATTCCAAGAAGAATCCTTCACCCCAGAAGACTGACCCAACTCTGGTTCCTAAGGAAGCAGAACCCAAACTGTGAGTTTCATTTTGATTCTTGCTTTCTCTATCAATTCATCCTGCTGAAAAGACACAAATTTCACTCTGTCTCTGCCTCTCTCCTCCCCATGGAGAAAAAAGATGGTTCATTAAAGACAGCTTCAAATCAGAGAGAAGATAACGGGGATTTCCTGGGGTCTTGGTGTCCCTAAAATCACAGCCTCAAGGCAGCTCACCGTTCATCAGGGAGAATGAGAGTAGAAATGGCAGCTTAGCCTCTCTCTGAAACTTTCTTCAAGCAAAGTTGGCTGCCCGCATAGAAGCCTCTCTGAAACAGGAGGGAAGGGGGCAGGGCACAACCTTTGAAAGAATGACATAGCCTGAGGACACAACATCAATTGATGAGAACCAAATGGGTCCAAGACGGCGGACGAGTCAACTTCCACTAGACTTTGGGCCTCATGGAGGCTCAGTGTAACACGCCGGCAAGCTAAATGAGACTTGTCACAGGTGCCGTGACAGCTCCAAGGACAACCATCAAAGACCAAAAAGTGGGTAGTGGAACTTCCAGTTCCTAGAACTCTCCGCCCCTACCCCCAGGGGTGCTAGTGGTAAAGAACCTGCCTGCCAATGCAGAAGACAGATGTAAGAGATGTGGTTTCAGTCCCTGGGTTGCAAAGATTCCCCGGAGAAGGGAATGGCCACCCACTCCAGTAATCTTGCCTGGAGAATCCCATGGACAGAGGAGCCTGGGGGGCTATGGTCCATGGGGGTTGCAAAGATTCAGACACAACTGAAGCCACTGAGCACACCCCACAATAGTTGGAATAATCCACCCACTCATTAGCCTATGAAATCACCCAGCCCATAAAAGCTAACCACACCACATTTTGAGGCCACTCTCACTTTCTGAGATGGAGTATGTTTCTCTCTAAATAAATCCACTTCTTACCTATCACTTTGTCTCTCACTGAATTCTTTCCGAGATAAGATATCAAGACCCTGAGCTTTGTTAGGTTGTGTAACCAGGTAGGTAATCTCAGTTGGAGGACCATGGGTTTTGTCCCATGGGTTCAAGTCCCAATCTGAGGTGAACGGTGTCATCTCCATGGGGTTTTTTCAAGGAAACTGATGGCTGTCTAAAATTATGCTGCCGTGAGATGGCTGAACAAGGAACTTGGTGCTTGTCTTGTGAGAGTGTCCATTCTCTTGTGAGAGAATCCATTCCCGAACACGAGTCAAGGTCAAGTCATTCTATGCCTTTATTGTGCAGATGAGGAAACTGAGACAGAGAGAGAGAGAAAATAGCTATGGTTGAAGAGATCTAGGGTCTTTGACGCCCCCCAAACCCGGCTACTTTCCACTCCTGAAAAGTTTCTGAATGGGGATCTTGAAATAAATTAGGCCTCCATCTACAGCATGCTATGTCCAAAGGGAAACACAGAATACCCAGCAAAGGGCTAGAGGGGACATTTATCCAAATGACCATCTTCCAATCAAGGGTTGGATCTCCACCCAGGGTTCACAAATGGATTCCAGGATTTTCTGTCATTATAATAATAAAACTGTCTGTTTCGATTTTATCCCTTAAAAAGCAACAATCAAAATTATCAGTCAAGGGACTTCCCTGGTGATCCAGTGGTTAAGACTCCACGTTGCCAATTCAAGGGGTGTGGGTCCAATCCCTGTTTGGGGAACTAAGATCCAATATGCTATGTGGTGCAGCAAAAGAAAAAGAAATTAATTAAAAAATTTTTCAGTCAAATGTGGGAGTTTTTTTCTTTAAAGCAGAATGCTTCAAGAGCCTTTAAGCTGTCCAGGGAGTCCTGTGCAGAGGTCAGCAGAGGCCAACTGGACATGAGGTCAAACACCAGGCAGAGGTCAAACACCAGGCCCTCTCACCCTGGGACGTGGAAACGTGAGAGCAACGTAAAGGGAGGCAATCCTGGAAAATGCACCTTCAGACCATCTCAGCCAGATCTAGAAACTGCGTTCATCTGAACAAAATTCTAAAGGAACTTATCAAGAAGTCTCCACAACTTCAAAAGTCATTTTCTGAAGAGGAAAGAGAGTAACTGTTCTGTCCAACTGACTTTTTATACTTATTAGAAATAAAAAACATCTACGGCCCAAAGTGTCTTATTTAGTAGAGGCAGGCTTGCAAACCCTCTCTCTTATCGTGTTTTGGAAACAGGACACAATTTACTTTTAAGAACAATTTTAAGAGAAATTTCAGGCATGTTAAATGTCAAGTCTTAAAATCAGTGTATACCTATTTCTAATGTTGCAATGTATTGTTCAATTTTGGATCCCATTAAATATGCAATTAGGTCCCAAATCTAAACATGATATCAAATGTCAATTTTTAATCTAGTTGCTAACAAATCAAGCTTTTTTGCTTTGTAAAACATCATTTGTCTCAAATTAGAGAAAGATCTAAATTTTCCTGTTTTTATATTATGAATATTAGTTTCCATTTTGGAGAAGGAAATGGCAACCCACTCCAGAACTCTTGCCTGGAAAATCCCGTGGACGGAGGAGGCTGGTGGGCTGCCATCTATGGGGTCGCGAAGAGTCGGACACAACTAAAGCAACTTAGCAACAGCAGCAGCAGCAGTTTCAATTTTATTTTAAATGGTTTTAAAACACAATTATTATAATATCCTGCAAGCTGTGCTGCTGGAGAAGGAAATGGAAACCCACTCCAGTATTCTTGCCTGGAGAATCCCAGGGACGGAGGAGCCTGGTGGGCTGCCGTCTGTGGTGTTGTACAGAGTTGGACACGACTGAAGCGACTTAGCAGCAGCAGCAGCAACTGTGCTGCACAGTCAAAAAGAAAAAAAGCACACCACTGGTGCAGGCACTCATTGGAAGGTGGCTGAGCTCACGTAGCAGGGCAACTATACGCATACCCATCCACCTTGCCTGTTGCAGAATCCAAGAGGCTGTTACACCTTACTCACCGACATCCATTTCATAAGGTAAAATGTACAGGGCATGATGTTTTGAAAGGACAGGTTCAAAATTCCATATTAAATTTGACCTAGTGGTTAAGAGCACAAACTCTGCCACCTACTGTGTGACCTTGAGCAAGAATCCCCTCATCTATAAAATGGAGATAATGTTCTCCATTGTGAGAATTAAATGAGATTAAAATATGTAAAATGTTTAGAGAAAGGCTTGGTTTCTGCTGCTATTCATGCTTCCGTGTAGCATTGTTTAGTACTATTATTATCCTGCTTTAATCACTCTTATTAAGATGACTAGGTCTTTTACAGCTTAGTTTGTAAACAGGAGTCATCCCTTGTTTGTAGGACTTAGGACAATTTTCAGTTTCTGCCTAATGCTCTTAGGTGATTTCCTAATTTTTTTTCCTAATTTTTTTTTTAACAATGAACACATTTATTTCTATAACCAGAAAAAAAAAAAGATTTTTAAATAAAAGAAAAAATTCAGTTATTCCCCACAGAAAGCTCCCAGCCCTGCCTGGTCTCAGAGGAAGATCTGGTGTTCAGTTTGCGACTGACTGAGTTTTGTGATCTGGTGCTCAGTTTGCAACTATCTTTCAACTGAAATGATCCCATTTTGCAGATGGATGAGAAAACTAAGGCACAGAAAAGAGCATTTTGCCCAATGTTGCTCAGCCAATTGGTGATGGAGCTCATACTAGAACACAGGTCTCCTGACTCCCCAGCAATGTGAAAAGGAATTCAAAGACCTGCTTCCTCTACAGTGAGTTCTTCATTACTAGAAGCAATCAAAAACCAAGGCTCACCTCCCAGAACAGCTACAGTAAAGATTCCCTCTGCATGCATGAAATGCCCTCTAAAGATTTCTCTAATGCTGTGATTCTATAATATAATGCTAGATTTACCAGACTTTAAAAAACCAATCATAATGACAACACCTCCTGACAAAGTGTAAAAATTTGGAAGAGAAGAAAAAGATCTCATTTACAGTGAAGAGAAAGGGAAAGAACTGTAATCATGGCAGAAATAAATCTTCTCAAGACAGAAAGCTCTGAAAGAAACATGATTAAATTCTGTGCTTCCTGCTCCACCCCTTTTCCTTCAGTGGCTTTGCATGTGTGTGGAAAGAATACTTAATGTGAGACCTACCCTCTTAACAAAATTTTAACTGTACAATGTATTGTTGACTACGGGTTCAATGACAAACAGCAGATCTTTAGAGCTTATTCATTTAGCTCGACTGAAATAGACAAGATGCAGAAACAGACTAAACGTCCAATGACAGATTGGACATTGATGTCCAATGTCACACAATGACATTTCTCTGTCTGAATATATATGTTCATATACACACACACACATACATACACAAGAATATTATGCATCCTTTAAAAAGAAGGGAATACTGCCATCTGGGACAACATGCATGAAACTTAAAGACATTATGCTAAATGAAAGAAGTCAATCACAGAAAGACAAATACTGCCTGATTCCACTCACATGGGATATTTAAAATAGTCAAATCCATAGAGCCAATGGGTGGAACGTGGGTAGGGAACCCAAAGAGGCAAACAGAAAATATAACATGGCTCTGTATCGCAATTATCTAAAAGAAGGGGGAGACTCAGTCCTCTCTGCAGCTCGCTATTGGATGGTATGTGTTTTCAAGAAATGTACGGTGCACCCTTCTCTCTTTAGAACCTTGGGCGGGAATGGCTGCCATCTTCTTTGCACAAAGTGTCCCTTTTCATGGTTACAGAAAGCAACACGGGGCACAGGTTTATGATTCCTCATTTTCAACTGAGGAAACAAACGCAGAGAAGTCAAACCACTTGCCTAAAGTCCAAAAGCCTTGACTCCCCAGTGATTACCTACTGGGCTCCACAGAGATGCTAAGGAGAGACCAGAGAGCTAGAGACAGCCTCCAAGGGTGAGGCCCCTTCATCTGAGAGAAGCTAGAGACCACTCACACTCAGCCACCCTCCAATCTGCCGTGGCTTCCCAAACCATTCAACCCCGCTGGCACTGGTATAGACAAACTAGAGTGTCTGGTGCCAGGAAATCATAACAGAAAACATCCACAAAAAGTTCTGTCTCTGCTTCCCGGTCTTCTAGAAGCAAAAGAGACAAGGAAAGAAGGACCATTTGATAAAGAGGCCCTCACTCCTGGAGACCTTGAGCAGGGCTTCATGGATGTGGACAAAGAAGCAGTTTTAGGCAGACACAGGGACACATCATAAAGTAATATGGAATCACAATAAGGAAGCCATTTCTTCTTTAGGAGTCTCTTGTGTTGTTTTTAAGTATATTATGATATGCTTCAGTTCAGTCCAGTTCAGTTGCTCAGTCGTGTCCAACTCTGTGACCCCATGGACTGTAGCACGCCTGGCATCCCTGTCCATCACCAACTCCCAGAGTTTAGCCAACTCATGTCCATTGAGTCTGTGATGCCATCCAGCCATCTCCTCCTCTGTCGCCCCCTCCTCCTCCTGCCCTCAATCTTTCCCAGCATCAGGGTCTTTTCCAATGAGTCAGCTCTTTGCATCAGGTGGCCAAAGTATTGGAGCTTCAGCTTCAACATCAGTCCTTCCAATGAACACCCAGGACTGATCTCCTTTAGGATGGACTGGTTGGATCTCCTTGCAGTCCAAGGGACTCTCAAGAGTCTTCTCCAACACCACAGTTCAAAAGCATCAATTCTTCAGCACTCAGTTTCCTTTATAGTCCAACTCTAACATCCATACATGATATGTTTAAGATACACAAAAAGGTGTAAGAAATACTACCCAGTCACTCAGGTATCTATTATCCTACTTAAGAAATCAAACCTTATTAGTATAGCTGATGTCCCCTGTCCCTGCCCCCCGTTCATCACTCTAACCTTACCTCCACCCCCAAATGAACTGCTCTCCTGAACTTGGTGTCTATCATCACATGCACTTCTTCATACTTTACTATATACACTTGTGCCCCAATAGGATAAATACAGATATATAAAAAAGAGATTTATTTTGAAGGAGTGACTCTTGGAAATATGGAGAGTGACAAGTCCCTCCATCTGCCATCTGTAAGCAGGAGGCCCTGGAAAGCCATCAGGGTAGTGCTGATCCAAACCAGAAGGCCTGAGAACCAGGAGAGACAACAGTACCCCTCAGTCCAAGTTTGATGGCCTGAGAACCAGGAACACTGATGTCAAGGACAGGAGAAGACAGATGTCCCAGCTCAAGCAGACAGAGTAAATTCTCCTTTCCTCCGCCTTTTTATTCTCTTCTGGCCCTCAGTGGATTAGATGATGCCACCCACTCTGGTGAGCACGCTTCTTTATTCAGTCTGCTACTTCCCAGGTGGCGCAATGGTAAAGAACCCATCTCATACAGACAAGTTCTTCAACTTACTTCTTCACTCAGCCTCATGTTGGTGGAACTCATCCATGTTGACAGATGTCACTGTAGTGGAGTCACTCTCATTTCCTTAGAGAAGTTGGCCCATGTGTCAAATCCGCTAGCCATGTTTTCATACATTATCGAACACATCACGCTGTTCATATAAGTATTGTCTATAAATGCTTCCCACTACAACAGCAGGGTTGAATAGCTATGATAGAGACTGCATGCCCTTCAAAGCCTAACACATCTTCTATCCGGCCCTTTACAGAAAAGGTTTGCTGACCCCTTCTGCAGAGCATTCCATTATGACAATTACTCAGCTAATTTATTCATTGTTTTATGGTTGGAGACTCAGGGTGTTTCAATTCGATGCTATTGTACACTGTGGTCAGGAATTGTCTTGCACACATTTGTGAACTCACATGAGAGTTTTTCCAGTTTCCATCTAAGGATGGAATAACTAGGCCTAAGGGTTTATGCATGTTACACTTTTCTGAAAATTCACAATTTTTTTTTCTCCTAATTGCTTTTACTAATTTATACTCCCAGCAGCGATGTAAAACAATTCTGTGGCACCAAATTCTCCACAACATTTGGTACTGGGGCACACTGCTGTCGTCATTCATCTGATGGGTATGAAAGAGCATCTTATTACAGTTTTCATTTGCATTTTTTTCCTGATGACTTGTGAGCTTGAACTGTAGTTGCTTATCAGCTGTTTGTGCTTTTCCCTAGTTTGCCCGTTCGTGCCTTTGGCCCACTTTTCCACAATGGTGTTTGTTTTCTAGCTGATTTACAGTAGTTCTTTCCACATTCTCCTGTCCTTTATTCGTAATATTATTGCAAGCATCTCCTCCTAAGCAGTTGGCTGCTCACTTTCAAAGGTGGTCTTTTAATAATAGAGGTTTAAAATAAATATTTGTTAATAAAAACTTTTGACCTTTTTTATGGCTTGGGCTTTTGTGCCTTGTAGCATAAGCATATGTGTGTGTATGTATGTGTCTATGTATATATATGTATGTGTGTGTGTGTGAGTGTGTATGTGTGTGTGTATATACATATATATGTGCTTGTGTATATGCATACATATATATATATATATATGTATACACACACACACACACACACACAAACACAGGGGCTTCCCTGGTGGCTCAGTGGTAAATAATCTTCCTACAATAAATACTGTAGGTTTGGTTCCAGACCACCTCAATAAAGTGAATATCACAGTAAAGTGAGTCACACAAATATTTTGGTTTTCCAGTGTACCTAAAAGTTATGTTTACACTATACTATAGTCTATTACGTGTGCAATAGTATTATGTCTCAAAATGTATATATATACATTCCTTAATTTAAAAATGCTTTATTGCTAAAAAAAAAAAAAGTTAACTGAGCCGTCATCAAATCATAATCTTTTTGCAAAATAACATCAAAGATGACAAACAAGACAACAAATATAAATAATAATGAAACATTTGAAATATTGTGAGAATTATCAAAATGTGACAGACACAAAATAAGCAAATGCTGTTGGATAAATGGTGCCAATAGACTTGCTCAGCACAGGGTTGCCCCAAATCTTCATTGTAAAAAACACAACATCTGCAAAGCTAATGCACGATAAAATGAGGTTCGCCTGTATGCATGTTTAACTTAAGGAAACAAAGACAAAATGTTTTCTAAAATTATTATCCCAACAGGGCAATGTCCCAGAGATCTTAAGGCCCAAGATCCACTCTGATACTAGATATTTTCACACTTTTAATTTTGCCAATTAAGTGGACAAAATTAATCTCATTGCAACTTTAATTTGCATTTCCCAGATCACTGATGTTAAAGAAAGGTGAAATATCTCCACGTATATATGGGCCTTCTATGTAGTCTTATATGAAGACGGTTAGTTCATGTCCTTTATTACCCATTTTAATTTGGTAGTTTGTAGTTTCCTTTTTGATTTATAAGCTCTATTTCATATTCTTGATACTAAATCTTTTTAGGCTGTGCATACTGCAAATATCTTCCCCCAGTTTATAACTTGTCCTGTCATTTGCTTTAAGATGTCTGTTGAAAAACCAAAGTTCGCAGTTTTAATAAAGTCACGTTACCAATCCTTTTTTAATACTCAGTGCATTTTGTATCTTGTTGAGAAATCTTTTTCTACCCCTAAGGATACCCAAGGTAAACTATTGCATAGGTATAACAGGAGACAGTACAAAAATGCTTATCACAGTATCATTCATAAAAGCAAACATCCTAAAAACAACCAAATGCCTATCACTGGGAGAGCAAATAAAATGGGAGATACTCACACATGAAATATTATAAAACAATCTAACTACTGTGCAACATAATTATATGGAAAAATCTTAGCAATATAATATAAAATAAAGTAATTCCCAGAAGATTGAAAACAGCATGATACCTTTCTAGAAGTTAAAAACAATTAGATCAAAACATACACTTTTAGGAAAACTGATTGGAATAAAACTATATAAAGAGAAAATAAACAGAATAACAGGCATGTGGTTCAGAATGACGGTTTCCTTGGGAAACAGAGACTAGGGGATGGGACGCAGGGGGCACCCTTTCAGGTGCAGGCTATTATCTCAAGGCCCTGGTTTTTGTTTCAGGTGGTGGTTTCATAGGTGCTTACTGCATTATTAATAATAGCTGAAGGTAGCAAAGTAAAAGCAAACCAGAACAAGAATGATAAACCAAGGATTATGATTAATCCAATTTTATGCACTCAAATTAAAAAAAGTTATTTCTACACTGAGCTCATGAAGATATCCTTCTAAATCATCACTAACGGCTTTTTAAGTTTTGTTTCTTAGGTGTTTAATTCACCTGGAATCTATTTTTTTTGTATGAGTTGCTAATCTGATTGGTATGAATAATTAATCACCCCCACGTCATTCATTGGTCTGCTGTGCCATCTCTGACACTAGTTGGTTTGTGCAGGTGCTTGTCTGTATGCTCTCTTCTGTTCTGCTTATTTATCTGGCCCCATAAGAATATTATACTTTCTTAATTACTATAGCTTTATAACAAGCCTTGGTGTCTGACAGAGTGAATATTCACCTTATTCGTCTCCAAGTGTCCAAAAGCTGTTCTTTGCCCTTTGTTATCCCATATCCAATTTAGAATAAGCCCAAGGAGTTCCACAAATACCTTGTTAGGAGTTTTATTGGAACTGTTACTAAATTTATAAGCTAATTTGGGAAGAACCAACAACTTTTCAATATAGAGGTCATATTATCCTTGAACATGGTATAGCTCTCTGGCCATTTAGGTTTTCTTTCAGTGTTATTTTCTTTCCTAGATCTAATACAGCTTCCATTACATTTACTCCTACACGCGTCACTTCTGTGCTGCTATTGTAAGTAGTGTTTTAATGGCTTCTTGCTAATGGACAGGATACAATTGATTTTGGGATATTGATCTTATATCCAACAAACTTAATGAATTCTCATTAACTCTAGCTATGATCTTTAAAGACTCTTGGGTTTTCTTTATAGATAATCACGACTGTCCATAAAAATGGTAGTCTTGTTTCTTTTTTCTAATCCTTATGCCTTCTGTATCATATTCTTCTTTTACTATACTGGTTTAGACTGCCAATATAATAGTGAAAAGAAAAGATTAAAAAGACATCCTTGTTATCTTCTCAACTTTACAATAAATGTATATTTATTTATTAAGTATGGGTTTAAAAAAAAACAGATTTTTACATATATACTTTGTCGGTTTAAAGAAGCTCCCCATCACAGTGGCTGTAGAAGCACAGAAGAGAGTGTGACTGTAGGTCCCAACTTGCCAATTTATAGCTGTCATCCCAGGATAATCAGTCATGGTGCCCCCTTTCATCCTCAAAAGGGTTTTAGTTTGGACAATGAATTATATTCTCCCTCTAATAGAGGGGATGATAGGTTATGGTGATGCTAGTGAGGCAATCTGACCTATGATTATAAGACAAACAAGAGGACCTGACAGTCTGGAGTTTCTGGAATGTTCTTTGCCTAACTGGGAAGCTTCCAACCTCATATAACAAAGCAATCACTATCTACTCCTCCCGTCTGCAAATTCATGAGGCGACATGCTCCAGGGACAGCCCCGACATCACCCAATTTGCCACACAAGAAGCAAGAAACACACACAAAGTAGAGCAATTATCTTATCAAAAACCAGAGCGATCGGCAATCGGAGAATGAAGCTGACAACAACCTGGCCTGTCACATGCTCTATTTTGTCACTTACATCCCCAATATAAATGCAAAAATGTGAAAACCAGGCAGAAGATTAAGTGGCAATGGATCCATTCTGATGCTGGGCTTGAGCTACTTACTGAGACATAAATTATGGTGCTGTCACCATCACCCTTCCTGTTTGCAAATAAATGTTGTCATCTAATTGTGCAAGACTTGGAGACTGGTTAACAAATTTCTCAGAGGAAGGGCCCAGTGGCAGCCTGGATTCCCTAGATGCCCCGACTCCATCTCTTTGTTTGAGTCATCTCTCCAAAATGCAGGTCTTTTTGTTTTGCACAACAGGCACTGTTATCCCATCTTCCCATCCTTTATTGGAGATTAAACCACAAAGACATGATGGACTTCTTGACTAATTCCCTTAAAGAATCATTAAGGATGAGAGACGGAGAGGAGGCAGCCTCTGAAATAAGTGATGAAGGGAAGTTTCTTTCTTGATACAAGAGGGATCACCAAGCAGAACAGCCAAGGATGGGCCGAGAGATACAGCAGAGAGCATCTTCTTGTCTTGACTGGGCCAGAAAGAGGAGTAAGATAAAGACACAGGGAAAAGCCTGGGAACAAAGCCTGGAGTTCCTGGTACACTGGGAGGTGTGTTTCTGAATCTGTGGACACCCCATTTGCTGCCTGTGCCCAGGACATTTCAGGAATGCCAGCAGCAGTAAGGGCAAAGTGGCAGTGACTCTGGCTGGGTCCCAGCGCACATACTTATCCATTATCCAGTAAGCAGCTACTGGGACCTGGCTTAGTATGGATTCTCCCAGAAGCAGACCCTCAGATAAGAATTCAAGTGCTAGCCATCTGTTTGGGAAGTGAAGTAAACATCCGGACAGGAGCACAAAAGTTAGTGAAGAAAAGGAAGGTGGCCAAGAAGGGATGAGTTATCAAGTTCCCCCTATGGTGACCTCAGAAACTCACTGTATAGCCTGTGCCTTAGACTTGACTTATCCCTCCAAAGAGGGGAAGAAGCTAGGGTATGGGGTATTTTACACACTCAGCCATTGACTGATGGCTGCTTTTCTTGTGGTGTTAATTTTCCCACTTCTGGTCTTCCATTCAGTGGGACAAGGTAGGCTTCAGCAAACTCAGAAAGTCTTCAGGCAAAGAAATGTAGAAACTGGCAGCTGGGAAGCAGGCCAAGTGACCTTTAAACGATAAGCATTAGGAGATAAGGGCAGGGTTTCAATGTCTACTTCTATGCAGTGAGAACCTGCTACATGCTGTAGCTACACTCACCAACAAGTGAGAAACGGTCCCTGACCACGTGACACTTGTTGGAGGCAAAGAGCAGGCCACCTGTCCCCGTGCCTCTTCCCTCCTCTTCCCAGGGTAGACTGGAGCTTCCAAAACCTGTCCCTGGCGGTTCACCAGGACTCACCTCTACCTTCTCTGAGTCCCTGACTTCTGCCCTGTCCTTGGTCTTCACCTCCATCCCTCCCTCTCTCTGTCCCTCTCACCCAGGCTCTGAAATGTCTCCTTTCCCCTCACGTGCAGTATCTGAATATAGTAATTGTGATGAATGAGACCATTTGTTAAGCATATACTGTATACTCACCCCTGGGTTAAGGGACTTATGATTACTATCTCATCTATCTGCCAAACAACCGTGACCTCATGCTTGTGTTCCCAACCTTGTTCCTGCTTCATCCCACCTGCCTGATGGGATGGGACCTCCTTGGAAAGCACCATGACCTAACTCAAGTGCCCACAACCCTCTGCGCTTTGCATTTGGCCAACTACCTAGTCCTCTACCTAGGTGAGCAGGGCTGTGTTTGCCCTGACCTGGCTCCATGATCTGTAGTCAAGGTCCCAACACACCCTCCACACCCCCAGGAGGCCCCGCTGGTCCACTCCAGTGAGGAGCAGCCCGTCTCTCAAGGGTGAGCCATGCTCAGCATCCTCCCAGGTTAGGATCCCCAGAGGCCGTTATTCTTAGTTACTTCAGACAAATGCCAAATTTTGCCTCCCTTGCCTCTCTTCTACCTTCGCAGCCTGCAAATAGGGAATTGGACTGAATCAGTAGTTCTCAAACTGCAGTCCAATAAGTCATGATTCTCCTTCTCAGGGATTAATGCATTATCTTGTCTCTGATGATGTATTTTCATGGTGTTTCCTAGACACATCGCCCGGATGATAAAGAAGCAGTTTTGTGGTGGGGATTCGAGTACAGTGGCAAGGCAGTAGGAGACAATTTGAGGCAGGGGATATGTTTGGCTGCCCCCTCATCTGCTGGTGCATCAAAGGAGCTCAGATTCAGAGCCTGGGAAATTTAGGCCAAGAAGGGTCAATGGCAACAAAAGGAAAGATAATCGCTCTTTATTGGGGGGTGAGGGGAAGACAGCAAAAAGGAAGGCCAAGCCAACCTGCTTATCTGGCATTCTGGCAGGATGGCAGACCACCAACACAGACACTTCAAAAGATCCCTGGCTCAGCTCCCCAGCCCCTCCCCCGAGGTTCCTGCAGCAAATACATCTCCTCATTTCCCTGCACTTTTGAAGTCAAAGTGTGGTCTGGTTAATTAGATGTTAGTGGGGGCCCGGGGGCGCTGGAATCCAAACTCAATAAATTTCATTTCTGAAAGACAAAGAGGTCAAGTGCATATTAAACTTGAGCGCTCACGGAGCTCTGCCGGGCCATTTATTCAGCCGGGCTCCTCACGGTTTTAGCAGAGAGAGCGCCAGGCGGCTTTTGGGAGGCTGGGTGGGTGCGGAGGCAGGCCTGGAAGTGTGCCCATCTGACATTGTGGAAGAAGGGGGTGGGGGTGGGGAGAAAGTCATTCAAATGTTTTCAACAGAAATAGCTCAGTCCCGCAGTCAGAATTTGAAATTTCTGCCAATTTCCAACTCCTTTCATGAGACGAGCCCAGTAAACAGCCTGGCCCTTTCTTTAGCCTCCTGCTGAAATGGACCCCTCCCCACAGCTTGGCTGTCTCTTGCAGGGAGGTCAGTACTGGACACAGCCCCCTCTAAGCACAGAGGGACTGGATGCTGCCTCTCACCACACTCTGCTGTTTCCCAAGTTATCTCAGAGCTAGGGCTACAGATCTGGAATTTCTCCTGCCTGTCCTTCTCTCCCCAACTCTCTGACCTGACCCACAAGGGAACAGGCACATGCTACTCCCTAGTTCAGGGCCTCGGGCCTCTGTGCTGGAGGAAAACCAGTAACCACCAAATGTCCATGTGGCGAAAGCTCTTGCTACTGGCAATAAGCCTGGGGTATGGCAGGCCGCGGAGGCAGACACCCAAGGTCAATCCTGGTACCTCTGCTTCTCAGCTTCGATGCTTGGGCTATAGCTACAAGTTTTTCATTTTCCTTCATGGGGGAGCCCCACCTGCTGCCTGGGTCAAGATTCTGATCAGCATTCAGCCAGCTTCGTGAAAAGAAGAGAGACTTTCTCAGCAACGACTAACTTGGCTAGAAATCTGTCCCACACATGCAGAGTTCAAGGCTGAATTCTTAGGAGGGCATTTTGCAATCTCTCTGTTGTTTTGTTTTGTTTCCTTCCTTCCTTTAGTGTGTTTTGATTGGGGAACGAAGGTGTTAGTCACGCATGAGGTGTCCGCATTTAGAAAATTACTGACTTGACAGTTTAATTACATTTGGAGGCCACTAAATAGGATTGTTTCCCTTTATTTAGACAGCCTGGATCTTCTTAGTCATGATTTGGGAATATGATAATCCAAGTGTTGCTTTATCTTGAAAACTTACCAAACCACCCCAGCAACCTCTCCAAGCAACGAAATGTCATGGTGAGAAACTCTAGTTTGGATGTTCCTAAAAACCCCTATTTAAGACTTCTTTGTCTGGCAAAACCCACCATCGCGCACTGCAGAGCTGGGTGGGTGGGAACGTCTCTGATTATGGCTCTCCTGTTCTATTTCTGCAGCATGAAGTCGCTGGGCTGCAATCCACCTTCATCCCTGCACCCTGGGTTCTCCACACAGAACTGCTGTTTTTGAGAGAGGCCATTCTGGGGTCTTTTTTTTTTCCCTTTTCAACTTTATACCAAGAAGCAGTCTATTGTGGTAGAAACTGTTCTGCTGAACCAACCTAGCAGCCTGGATTCAAGGCTTGCATTTACCACCAGCATCATTGAAAATTCAGATTTCCCAAGGTAGAAAAATCTCTATGAGCTGTTTCTAATTTAATCACCTAAATTTTTTAATTAAGAAATTTGGAGACGCCATACCCGATGATCAACTTGGTGTATTCCATCTGCCTGCTTTTTTGCTTTCTAAAAATAATTTGCCAGGAACTTCAGAGCTGTGCCTGAGAGGCAGGCAAGCAAATCAGTTTTGGAGGAGTTTCTCAGACAAAGATCTTCCTTGGCCTAGTGGGAGGGGTCAGCCCTCTAGAGGAGTGGGTCAGTCCTCTAGAGGAGTGGGAGCCCAGAAACTTGGAAGGCAGGAGAGATGGCTCAAGTTCAAAGAGTCCCCTTCCCAAAGGAATCCCAAGACTCCCACTGACAGCCCCATGGGATGTGGCTCAGAGCCTAGATCAAGCCTTTTCTGACACTGGAGAGGCCCTTTTCCACCAGCCCGCCCACCAGGACAGAGACTTCTCTCAGGGTAAGTAAAGCTGGGCACTCAGCTACGTGGGGGTCCTCGCCCCAGAGAGAATCCTCTGGTATTTCCACAGACTGTCCCAGGAAGCTTTGTCTTGAATAAATCTGATTTTCTATACTAGTTGGGAGAGTTCAATATAGTATCCTGTCCCCAAGTAGAAAGTCAGCCTCTCCTAGGCCTGGGCACCATGGAAGTGCTCAACCAACTGCAAGTAAGTGTCAGAGTTCCAGCCGCATTCTCAGCAGAGCCTTGGGCCCCCAGCCTTCAGCTCCCATCTTTGCCCCTTACCTCTCCTGTCTCCTCATCTATCAGGCCCTGATCCTCTGGCTTTTTTTATCTTTCTCTGTGGGCCAAAGGAGACTGTGTGGGATGGTGAGGTTCTGGGAACCTGACCTCTGAATCTTCTAGGTCACAGCCACCACCCACCTCACCACAACGCCCTGATGGGGATGTGAGCTCAGTGGTCAGAGATAACAAACAGATGCTGTGTATCTGCCCCACATTTCCTGCCGGCTCCTAATGAACCAGACTGGGTCATTAGGACGGAAACCTTTAATTAAGTTAGAGGCAACAGGCGTGGTTACTTTTCCCCTTTCCTCTCGACTCTCCCCACCCGCCAACTCAGATATCAGCCCTCTAAATGTTCATGGCCTGGAGAAGGGGAGCCAGGAGGGTATGAGAAAGAAGACATTTTTCCTAAATGTTACCCAAACCAAAATGTTCTACTATTTCTCTCATCCCATTCGATGACCCTAGATGCTTCTGGCTAGATAATACTTTGCAATTCATTTCTCTTCTACAAAAACATTATTTTATTAAATTGCTCTTCAAAAAGTGATTGCACTCCTGCCAACTGTAACAAAGTAACTGATATCAGACTAGCCCCTAGCCCTCTTGCTGTCAATGACTAGAAAACTGTACAAAATATATGAGCCAACTGTTTTCAGATATTGGATAACAGAAGGAGGGAAACGAAGGAGGGCAGTAGGGGCCTCATGCTGCCCTGGCTGTCTATGTGAACTTGGAGTCTAGACCCTGCAAAGAGATGGAGCCCAAGCAGACCACGGACATCTCAGCAAGCTGAGGACACGAAGACTGGAGTTCTGCTGAGCCAGCTGGAATCCGAGGGGTGAAATACTGGAGAGGAGGGCGTGGCATAAAAAAAGGAACTTGAAACACACACATAAAGGTTTTCTTAAATCTTTACTCAAATATTAAGCTGCACTTACACAGGACAAGATGCCAAAAGGCTTGACTAAGAACAACTTACTGAGGAATAGTGGTCTGAATGGAGATCCCACAGTTCTGGGAAACACAGCAGTTCCACCCACCCAGCATTAAGTCCCTGAAAATCCTGGCCATTCAGAGACTTTAGAGAGAACACATCTGACCACTCTCACCAAGTGGACTATTCTTTTGCTGTTGAGTCTCTAAGTCATGCCCAACTCTTTGTGACCCCATGGACAGGCTTCCCTGTCCTTCACCATCTCCCGGAGTTTGCTTAAACTCATGTCTATTGAGTTGGTGATGCCATCCAACTATCTCATCCTCTATCATCCCCTTCTCCTCCTGCCTTCAATCTTTCCCAGCATCAGGGTCTTTTCTAAGGACTATTCTAAAACAATCCTAAGAAAGATTTTTATAAAGGTTAAAAAAATTAAGCTGAGGTGTTTTGGGTTTTTTTTACATTACAATTAACTACCAGAAAAAAACCTACACTCCTTAAAGGAAAATCACAGAATACAATGCGCCATCCATAATTTCCAATATATCAAAAATTACTAGTCATGTGAAGAATAAGTAACATGTGACCCATAATCAAGAGAAAAATACGTCTAAGGAAACAGACCAAGAATAATTGAAAGGTTGAAATTAGCTGACAAGTGTTTTGAAACAGCTATCAGAAATACGTTCAAAGATTTAAAGTAATTAGGGAATAGATTCAGAATTTTAGTAGAGATACAGAAACTCTTAAAAAGAATCAAAGAGAAATTTGAGAACTTCAAACTAAAATATATGAATTGAAAAATTCAATGGATGGGCATAAAAGCAGATTGGACACTGTAGCAGAAAAACATCAGAGAACTTAGATGGGGTAATAGAAACGATATATCCAAACTGAAATACAGAGATTTAAGGAAAAAAGAAAACAGCAGACACGTAGCATCAACTGATCTTTGACAGAGGAGCACAGGCAATTCAGTGGAAAAAGGAGCTTTGTCAACAAAAGCTGCTGAAACAACTGGATATCTACATGCAAAAAAAAAAAAAACCCTGAATCTAAAGACAGACCAACATCTTTCACAAAAATTAACTCAAAACTATAAAACTCCTGGAAGATGGACTTTACTGGTGGTCTAATGGTTCAGAATGCATCTGCCAAAAAACAAACAAAAAAAGAATGTATCTGCCAACCCTGGGTACGTGGGTTCGGTCCCTGATCTGGGAAGATTCCACATGTGGCAGAGCAACCAGCCTGCGTGCCAGAACTACCGAAGCCTGTGTGTATCTAGAACCCATGCTTCACAGCAAGAGAAGCCACCACAGTGAGAAACCCACACACCGCAATGAAGAGAATGCAGCCCCACTCGCTGCAACTAGAGGAAGCCTGCAAGTAGCCATAAATAAATAATAAAATACATAATTTCAAAATAAAACTCCTGGAAGGTAATAGGAGAAAATCTAGGTGACCTTGGGTTTAGCAATGACTTTTCAGAGACAGCACCAACAGCACGATTAAGGGGGGAAAAATCACTAAATTGAACTTCATCACAATTTAAAACTTCTGCCAGCACAAACAAAAACCAAAACACTATTAAGAGAAGAAATACAAGCCACAGACTGGAATAAAATCACTGAAAACACATATCTAATAAAAGAATGGTATCTAAAATATACAAAGAACTCAAAATAAGAAAACAAACAACCCAATTTTTATAAAGATCTGGACAATTTACAAAAGAAGATATGCAGATGATGAATAAACATATGAAAAGATGTGCAACATCAAATGTCATTCAGTTCAGTTCAGTCACTCAGTCGTGTCCAACTCTTTGCGACCCCATGAATCGCAGCACTCCAGGCCTTCCTGTCCATCACCAACTCCCAGAGTTCACTCAGACTCATGTCCATCAAGTCAGTGATGCCATCCAGCCATCTCATCCTCTGTCATCCCCTTCTCCTCCTGCCCCCAATCCCTCCCAGCATCAGAGTCTTTTCCAATGAGTCAACTCTTCGCATGAGGTGGCCAAAGTACTGGAGTTTCAGCTTTAGCATCATTCCTTCCAAAGAAATCCCAGGGCTGATCTCCTTCAGAATGGACCGGTTGGATCTCCTTGCAGCCCAAGGGACTCTCAAGAGTTTTCTCCAACACCACAGTTCAAAAGCATCAATTCTTCGGCGCTCAGCCTTCTTCACAGTCCAACTCTCACATCCATACATGACCACAGGAAAAACCATAGCCTTGACTAGATGGACCTTTGTTGGCAAAGTAATGTCTCTGCTTTTCAATATGCTATCTAGGTTGGTCATAACTTTCCTTCCAAGGAGTAAGTGTCTCTTAATTTCATGGCTGCAATCACCATCTGCAGTGATTTTGGAGCCCAAAAATAAAGTCTGACACTGTTTCCCCATCTATTTCCCATGAAGTGATGGGACCAGATGCCATGACCTTCATTTTCTGAATGTTGAGCTTTAAGAAAACTTTTTCAATCTCCTCTTTCACTTTCATCAAGAGGCTTTTTAGTTCCTCTTCACTTTCTACCATAAGGGTGGTGTCATCTGCATATCTGAGGTTATTGATATTGCTCCTGGCAATCTTGATTCCAGCTTGTGCTTCTTCTAGCCTAGTGTTTCTCATGATGTACTCTGCATATAAGTTAAATTCTATTAAAAAAAAAAATGGAAGAAACAAATGCATATTGCTAAATGAAAGAAGTCAATCTGGAAAGTCTGCATTCTATATGATTTTAACCATATGACATTCTGGAAAAGGCAAAACTATGGAGACAATAAAAAGATCAGTGTTTGCCAAGAGTTTAGGAGGTGGGAGGGAGAGACGAGTAGCTGGAGCACAAGGAAATTATAGGATGAAGAAACTATTCTGTATGATATAATAGTGGTAGATACATGTACATCTGTCAAAATCCATAGAATGTACAACACAAACAGTAAACCCTAACATAAGACTACAGACTGTGGATGATAACGACACACCAATGTTGGTTTATCATTTGCAGTAAATAAATCATTCAAATATAAGATGTTACCAATAGCAGAAACTTTAAGGTGTTAATAAGGGAGTGGATGAGAACTCTCTGTACTTTTCACTCAACTTTTCTTTAAACCTAAAACTGTTCCCTCTCAAGAAAAGCCTATTAATTTGTTTAAATAAACAAGACTTCCACGGCCTCTGGAATAAATCAGAAGTCTAAAGAAGAGGAGAGAGAGATTAGGATTTACAAAAACAAAAACAAACAAATAACAAAACAAAAACAAACAACAAAAATTAAAGAAGTAATAAAGCCAAAGACTGTTCAAAACTGATGAAAAATGTCAATCCACAGATTCAAGATGGTCAACAAAATCCAAGTAGGATACACTTGAAGTGAAGTGAAGTAGAGCGAAAGTCATTCAGTCGTGTCCAACTCTTTGTGACCCCATGGACTATACAGTTCATGGAATTCTCCAGGCCAGAATACTGGAGTGGGTGGCCTTTTCCTTCTCCAGGGGCTCTTCCCACCCCAGGGATTGAACCCAGGTCTCCCACATTCTGGGCAGATTCTTTACCAACTGAGCTATCAGGGAAGCCCCCAGGATAAACGTAATGAAAACCAAATCTAAGCACACCCTGAAAACCAAAGAGAGAGAAAATCTTTAAAAAGAGCCAAAGGTGGGGTGGGTCACATTACAGAGAACGCAATTACATGATTTATCACTGACTCCTCATCTGCAACAATGCAAAGCAGAAAATAATGGAGCATCTTTAAAGTGGAAAAAAAACTGTTAACTATAATTCTAAATCAGTGGAAACAGCTTTAAAATGAAAATACAAAAAACATTTTTAAATAAACAAAAACTTTAAAATTTTATCACCAGTAGACTTGAATGCCAAAACAAATCCTTTTTTTTTCTTTAGAAAGTTATTCAGGCTGAGAGAAAATCTCTCTAAAATTCAAAAGTGTTACAAAACCAACAACGTATTTCAACAATGTATAATGGAAAAATAAAATATATGAAAACAGTAGCATAAAGAATAGGATAGATGTACACTACTGCAAGGTTTTATTATTCAGTAAGTGGTTATTTATAAGTGATATAGTATTAGCAAATAAGTATAGATAAAAATTCACTATAAAAGATAAAATGTAATATCAAAAAATGCCCAAATAAGGACTTCCCTGGCAGTCCAGTAAGACTCACTGCTTCCATGGCAGGGTTCACTGCTTCAATCCTTGGTTGAGGAACTAAGATCCCACATCCCACAGTGTGGCAAAAAAAAAACAAACAAAAATGCCCAATTAATCCAAAAAAAAAACAGGAAAGAAGGAAAAGAATAACTAAGACAAACAGAAAACAACTGGAAAGATGGTAACAAATACATAATACAAATAATCATGTTAAATGTAAAGGGTGAGATTTTCAGATTAGATTTTTTATTAGGCAAAATGCAATTACAACTCTTTATAAGAGATTTACTTTAAATATGAAAAAAGAAATGACAAGTAAAAAGATGAAAAAATATATACCATGCAATGATACAAATTTATCAATATCAGAAATGAAATAGAAGACATCACCATCTACACTGCAACAGAAAAAAGAAGGGAATATACTAAACAATTTATGCCTCTAAATTTGATGATTTAATGAAATTAACAAATTTCTTATAAAACAGAAATGACCAAAACTGACACAAGAGGAAACACAAAATAAAACTAGCCCAATGGCTACTAAAGAAATTGAATTTATTATCAAAACCTTCCCACATAGAAAACCCCGGATGCAAAATGCTTCACTGATGAATCATATAAAAACACTTAAGAAAGAATAATTTTATGTAATTATATGTAAACTCTTCTATATAGCAATTCTATATAAACTCTTCTAGAAAACAGGGGAATAAAACACTAACAAACTCATTTGTAAGACCAACATGGCTGTGATACTAAAACCATTCTAAAGGAGAAGTATAAGAAAACCACAAACCAACATCCCTCATGAACATAGATACAAAAATCCTTAACAAAATGTAAGCAAATTGAAAGCAAATTGAAATATATATATATATGCTGTGCTAAGTTGCTTTAGGCATGTCCGACTCTTTGTGACCCTATGGACTGCAGCTCACCAGGCTCCTTCGTCCATGGGATTCTCCAGGAAGGAATACTAAGGTGGGTTGCCATTCCCTTCTCCAGCGGATCTTCCCAGCCCAGGGATCGAATCCACATTTCTTACTTCTGCATTGGCACGCAGGTTCTTTACCATCAGTGCCACCTGGGAAGCCCCATATATATGTCTGTGTGTGTATATATATTAATACATCATGATCAAATAGGTTTATCTGAAGATGACAAGATTGATTTAACATTCAAATATCAATCAATGTGATGTGGCATATTAACAGCCTAAGGAGAAACTGCATATAAGTATCTTAATAGAAGCAGAAAAGGTACTTGACAATATCCAATACTTATTCCTCCTAAACGTGCTCAGCAAACTTGGAATAACAATGAAGCTGCCTCAATCTGACAAAAGGTTTCCCACAGTAACCTTGCAGTTAATGTCATCCTTAATGGTGAAAGACTGAATACTTTCTCCCTAAGGTAGAGAACAAGGCAAGGATGTCTACTCTCACCGCTTCAACATTTTTTTGGATGTCTGAATCACTGCATCAAAGCAGGGAAAGGTGGGGGAGGGGTATATAGACTGGAAAAGAAGGAATAAAACTGTTTATGTGTAGGTAATATAGTTAAATGTGTAGAAAATCCTAAGGAAGCTGACGAAAAAAAAAAAAAAACAGAACTAAAAAGTGAGTTTGGCAAAGCTGCAGAATACAGCCTCAACATAAAATAATCAATTGAATTTCCATAATCTAGCAAAAACAATTTGAAATTATAATTTTTAAAGTAGTGTTTATAAGAGCATCAAAAAAAACATAAGGATGAAATATCCTTATGAGGATTATGTATTATGAAATACATAAGAATAAATTTAACCAAATATATGCAAGAACTGTACCCAAAACTTTGATGAGAGCCAGAACAAAACAATTTTGAAAAAGAAAACAGTTGAAGGACTTACACTACCTGGTTTCAAAACTTACTATACAGCTATATTAATCAAGAAAATGTGGTATTGATATACATAGCTAGAACCAGGCAGTCTGCATTTAAGAACATGAAAAAGTACTCAACATGATGATTCATTAGAAAAAGATAAATTAAAACTATAAGGAGATACTGCTATATACTCAATAGACTAATACAAAACTAACAATATCAAACTTCCAGGAAAGGATGTAAAGCAATCTGACCTCTCATACACTGCTGATAGGAGTGTAAAATGTTACAAACAGTTTGGAAAACTCTTTGTCAGTTTCTTATAAAATTAAGTATATGCCTATACACCTACCCTTTGACCTGGCAATTCTAATTCCAGGTATTTATTTATCCAAGAGAAACGCAAACTTATGTCCACAGTGGGGGAAAAAATACACTTATACAAGAACATTCATAACAACTTATTCATAAGAGTCAACCCAAATGTTCATCAACAGGAGAATGGATAAACAAACTGTGATATATCCATACAGTGGAATGCTACTCAGTAATAAAAAGAAGCCAACTATTGATACATGCAGCAAAGTAGATGAGTCTCAAAAACACTGTGCTGAGTAAAAGCCATGCACACACAAAAAGAATTTGCAATGCTAAATTCCATTCATAGAGAGTCATAGAACAGGAGAAGCTAATCTATGGTGAAAGAAATTAGAACAGCGGTTGCTTCTGGTAGAGGGGCTAAGCAGGGAATGGCAGTGGGGTGGGGGCACACAGCGGCTCCCTGGCGCGATGGAGGCGTCCTATGACGTGAGAAGGGTCTGGGTTACATGGGTGGAAGCATTTGTCAAACCTGATGGAGCTGCACAGTTAAGATATCACTGTGCATGCCCGCACCAAATGAAGCATTCTCTATGCAAATTACACTTCCATTTTTTTAAAGTATTTTTTAAAGCTTCAAAAGCAAATGCTCAACACTTCCTGTGAAATAACACAGGATATTAAGAGGACACCCCAACTTCATTTTTCCCCTTGCATGGGCCACCTCTCATGTAATGAATGCTAACAGCAAGGGTGTCCTTCCACACCCCTCTCCATGCTTCTAAGACTCAAAAAGTCAAATGTACATGCGTGTAGGAACGGGTGAGACATCAGTTCATTTGCTTTTTAATATGACTTTCCTAGGGTGTCAGACGGAGAAGGCACTGGCAACCCACTCCAGTACTCTTGCCTGGAAAATCCCATAGACAGAGGAGCCTGGTAGGCTGCAGTCCATGGGGTCACGAAGAGTCGGACACAACTGAGCGACTTCACTTTCACTTTTCACTTTCATGCATTGGAGAAGGAAATGGCAACCCACTCCAGTGTTCTTGCCTGGAGAATCCCAGGGGTGGTGGAGCCTAGTGGGCTTCAGTCTCTGGGGTTGCACAGAGTCGGACACAACTGAAGCGAGTTAGCAGCAGCAGCAGCAGGGCATCAGAGGATGTGATGGGTGGACGGCATCACCAATGGACTGGACATGAACTTGGGCAAACTTTGGGAGATGGTGAGGGACAGAGAGGCCTGGCATGCTGCAGTCCACAAGGTCACAAAGAGCTGGACACGACTGGGTGGCTGAGCAATGCATGTGTCTTCCGCTGCTTGCTCCTATCATCTAACCATACCTCAGGTAATAGCTACGCAACATCCCATTCTATGGACAAGCCATGATTTATCCACCTACTCATGAATCTTCACTCTCTCCACCCCAATAATGGGCTGTCAGGCTCATCCCAGTTTTTGATATTACAAACAATGCTGCAAAAAATGCCTTCATCATATACCTAATCTCCCTGGTGCTTTTGTTTCTATAGGAGAATTTCCCAAAGAGGGAACAGTGAATAACAAAAGATAAGTGAGTTATTTGTTTTAACGGATACTGATGATTACTTTTCACAAAAATGTTGTAGAAATCCCATTTAGTGTTCAGTCTGATATATTTTAAGTTTCTGCAGACTGGCTTCAAAAATGAAAATAAGTTGTGAACATCGCATAATAATCATTTAGACAATTCATTATTCCTTGAAGAGGAAAATCCAACAACATAGTTAAGCTCACAAATAACTAAGTTATTCTAGTTAAATATCTCCTGAGAAGCAGGATGGTGTGACGGTTGAAAACTGAAACAACCCTTGCCAAGGTACTGCCCAAGCCTGACTTGACATCATCTCCATGACCCTGAATAAGTTACTTGATTTTTTTGCACTTGACCATCCTTGTAAACAAAAACGTAAATAGTAATAGTACGTATATCATGGAAGATTTAATGAGGGTAATATGAAGAACCTGGCACAGGAGAGTGAGAGTCTAATAGAAAGAGTTCTTTCAGTGTTTGTTATTACTGGGTAAGTGGCTTATCTTTAGATCTCCATTTTCCTTATCTGTAAAATGAGGACAATAACACCATTTGTATCCTAGAGCACATAAAGGGATCGGAACAAGGCTAGTCTCTTCAACAAAACTACTAATGCTGTTGTTTAAGCGCAATGCTCACATAGAGGAACCAGTTTGTCACCCGCGGGCATCTAACTGTGGAGTGGATGCCCATGACCTCCCCAAACTCAGGAGAAAGCTAAGTTCCTGCTAGGTTCACAACGCTATTGAATTCTTGGAAGGCACGCAAATCTTCCAGCCTACAGAGAGAAATCAATAGGCACCCCTGGGAAGATTTATTTCCCTCCATGGTGAACAACGCACATTCATCTCTTCCTGTAGCCAAGGTGCTCTAAGCATTTAAGCACCTTAAGCAACTCCCCTATTGGTGGCTCACCCAAGGGGTGGACTTCCTCCTTCCAGGATGCTTCTGCAGCTGTGGACTTCAGGAGGGACATGTGGCCAGTAAACACCTTGACAACTAAGGTTACATGACCTGAGTGTTGGGAGAGTCATTCATTCAAGGAACCTACAATGATTGTATCCAAGGGCCAAGATTCTGAACTGAAAAACTGAAAAATGGATGGCTGTAGGAGATGTAGATTTCTAGAAAAGAGAGTCCCTGCCTTGCACAATGAGCCAAGAGCCCCACACTGGGCCATGTCCACCATTCCTGGCCCCGCCAGCAGAAGGTACCTGCATCATCAATTTGGAGGTTTTCAACTCTGTTCATTAACTCAACTGTGAATGTTAGCTAATTTTTTAAAAAGCTCTAGGTAAGATCAATGATTATATGAGGAAAAAACAAGCATAGAGAAGCCCATTTTATCTCTTTACCAGGATGGAACAAACAAACTTGGCTTTGGTTTTACTAAAGACTCCTAGTGATGCTTTCAGCTGAAAGCTAAATGTCCTTTCACCTGGGGTCAGAAATACCAGCCCAGGCAGACAAATAAACTGATGGCTGTGGACCTGGGTTCAGGGAAAGAGCTGCAGAGAAATTTGGAGCCGTGCAGGACTGGACACTCGAGTTGCCCCAAGGTGACCAGATCACGTGAAGCTCTTCACACTGACCCAGAGCACATAGCACTGATTCCCACAGGAGGATGGATCGTCCCCACCAGTGGAACACTCACACCTATGCCCAGAGAGCTTTGGTCCTGCTATCAAAGGACCACGGAAATCCAATCTGCGGCCACCAGGCTGTGTGTAGAATCTGAAGAGAGGATGATGGCTGCTCTTGGAAGATACTGGATCCCTCTGTGCGTAAGCCTCGTGAATACACCCACTTTCTAGTGTGCAAATACCCCTGATGGCCAGGAGAGGGCCAGGGCCACTGATGGAGGACCACGTGCTTCACCCCCAGAGGCGGATTCTGCTCCACCTCTAAGGTCAACCCCCTTCCTCTAAGCAGCCCTCCTTTCCATGCAATGGAAGGGCCAGGAGGTCAACAAGGTGTGTCCACCTCAGAGACCTTCTAGCCACAGGCACAGAGTGATTGTAGGGCTCATGTAAAACCTGAGATGGCCGTGTTCTGTATTTGAAGCCCATAAAATCTAGTCATGTCTTAACAGGCTGTCTCTGTGACATGTTTCAAGTGTTATAATGTGTGTATGATAGGGAGAGGGGGTCCTAGAAAAAAAATCAATTACCCAGGTCCTTGATTGCACTATGAAGAAAATACAATAAAGTCCACCAGACAGCATGAATAATCAAAATGAAATAAAACATTAAAAAAAAAAAAAAGTAAAAATGCATTCCGTATGTTTCACATAACATTAAAGCTGGATCACGGTCCCAAATTATCTGATTAAAGGCTCATGAAACACCAGCAAATTGCTTATTGATTACAGACTGAATGATTAAAAGAGTCTTTTAACCATTATCCCCATCTCCTTCCTCCACCATCCTTGCCTACTTATTCTCCACACTCACTCTCAGAGAGACCTTTTGAAACTGTAGTCACTCACCTGCTTGAACTACTTCTCTAATACATCAGAGCTACAGGGTGAAAATCCAAATGTCTGAGCATAGAGTTGAAGACCCTGCCAGTCGAATCTCATCCCCCAGAAACCCTTGCCTCGCACCCTCTGTCCCAGCCTCCCCACAGACACCTCTCTATCTCTGAAAACCAACATCCGCCCCCACCTCGCCCCGGTACCACTCTCTCCATCTTTTCTACCGTTAACTTCCTGTTTATCGTTCAAACTCCAGTGTCACCTCACTTCCAGCTTCTCTGCTACGTTCTTCAGAGCTCCAGTTCTGTACTTCTCACACCACACATTCTGTTGCAATTATGTGCCCTCCCATGTGTTCCCTACTTATCTCTTATCCATCACCAATGCGGGTAAACACTGGTGGGTGGATGGGTGAGCTGGATAGTTGAACAAATGAATAGCAAACAGAAAAGGCACAGCTAAGGTAGAAAAAGGTACTGCAGTCCATGGGGTCACAGAGTCAGACATGACTGAGCCACTGAGCGACTGAACTGAACCAAAGGTGGAAAAAAGATAAAGATTGGATAGCTAGATATCGGGATAGATAGCTAAACTAAGAATAGGACAGGCTAGGCGAGGCAAGGCTAGAACAGAATAGAACAGATAACATGGATTTCCTAGGATTTCGCTATTCCTCCTCTAAGCTCCAAATGATTCATGCATTCAACTTTCTAGAAAGGAAAAAGGGGCAAAAGACATGGGGCACAAATCGCTGACCCAGTTTTTGTTTCCTTTGAGTGAAACCTACTTTGACAAGTCTCAGCCTGCAGGGAAGCTCCAGAAGACAGAAAATCTCAGAAGAAGCCAGACCTGGGCTTCCAGACACACAGGAGGATTTCACAGTTGAAGCCGGCGTATCTTTAGAAAAGTCCCTCCCACTCCACATACCGCATTTCAGGGACAAATCGATTAAGAGTCCTCAAATATTTATTGAGATTCAGGTCAAGCCACGCTTGCTGCCCACCAAGCCCTGGCCAGGCTCTGTGCTGGAGTCAGGGCTGCAAACTGAGGTGGGCTCATACATTCATGTGCCATTTCTTGCCAGCTACTTCTCAAACATGCCCCCCAAAATTACCATTTTAGCGGCCAGAGACTAGGCACAGGTCCTCACTGACATGTCTCCTTTCCTATGAAGATCAATAAAATTACTAATATTTAAAATAGGCTGAGCATTTGCCAGGGACCCTGTTTCATGTGTTACATGTATTATCATGTGAGGACAACAGATCCACAAAGAAGGGATCAATGTTAGTACCTCCCCATTTTATGGATGATGACAGCAAGGCGCTGAGAGTTTCAGTAGCTGAATCAAGGTCCACAGCTAGTTAGTAGAAGAGCTAGGAAGCCAACCCATGTAGCCCAGGTCTACAGCCCACTCTTTAGCCCTGTGTTAAGTAATTAAAGGGCAAGAATGCATTTTCTGTCATGGGACTAAATGCAATTACTCTCATTTTCTACCTTTTAGAAATGCAACCCATAAATATGTTTATTTTTCCTGTGGTGCCCCTGCCACTGGACACATTGTTCTGGGCAATCAAAACAGAGAGAAGGGAGCATTGGAAGACCTCCGCTGGGGGCTCTACAGTCCCCCTTCCCCAGGCCCACCACACCAGCACCCAACCTTAACCTGCCTTCAAGGTCAAGAGGTATCATTGCACATCATGTTTAAGAAAGTCTCCAGATCAAAAATTAAATACAAAGTTACCATATGGCCAGGACTTCCCTGGTGGCTCAGACGGTAAAGCATCTGCCTACAATGCAGGAGACCCAGGTTCAATCCCTGGATTGGGAAGATCTCCTGGAGAAGGAAAGGGCAACCCACTCCAGTATTCTTGCCTGGAAAATCCCATGGATAGGGGAGCCTACCGGGCTACAGTCCATGGGATGGCAGAGTCAGGCATGACCCTACCGGGCTACAGTCCATGGGATGGCAGAGTCAGGCATGACTGAAGCAACTTAGCGTACACACGTGCATATGTAGAGGGGTGCGATTGCTGGCCATATGGTAAAGAAAGAACAGTGAAGTCGTTCAGTCGTGTCCGACTCCTTGTGACCCATTACTGTAGCCCGCCGGGCTCCTCTGTCCATGGGATTTTCCAGGCAAGAATACTGGAGTGGGTTGCCATGCCCTTCTCCAGGGGATCTTCCTAACCCAGGGATTGAACCTGCATCTCCAGCATTGGCAGGTGGGTTCTTTACCACTAGCACCACCCAGGAAGCCCACTCCTCTACATATAGCCGAGAGAAATGAAATGAAAACATAAGTCTTCAAAAAGAACTGTGCATGAATAGTCATAGCAGTACTACTAATAACAGCCAAAATATTGAAGCAATCCAAACACCCGTCAACTTATGAATGGATGAACAAAATGCAGCATATCCACACAGTGGAATATTATTCAACCATATAAAAAATTAAGCAGTGATACACGCTACGTGGATGAACCTTGGCATCATTCAGTTGCGTGGAAAAAGTCGGACAAAAGGTGCCACATACTGTACAGTTCCATTTATAGGGAATGTTCAGAATAGACAAGTCCACAGAGACAGAAAGTACAACGGTGGCTGCCAGGCCTGGGGAGGACAGAGGAACGGGCAGTGACTGCTAGTGGGCATCCGGCTTGCTTAGGAGGTGATGCAAATGGTCTGGAATTTGATAGTGATGATGGGTGTACAACTTGGTCAATTATACTCTTCAAATGGATGGATTTTATTTTGTATGAATTATATCTCAATAAAAAAATACTTCTTTTACAATTAGCAACTTCAGGGACTTCCCTGGAAGTCCAGTGGTTAAGACTGGACTCTTACTTCTAATAGGAAGTAATCACACTTACTTGTGCTTCCAATGCAGGGGATATGGGTTCAACCCCTGGCTGGAGAACTAAATTCCATATGCCATGCAGCCAAAAAAAAAATGATCAACTGAATTAAAAATCTGCCTTGAAATTATAAGAGATTCTAAGTACAGGAAACTTGATAGATGCATTCCCAACTTTAACTAAATCCCTAAAAATATATACACTATTACCAACAAAGAGCAGTGAAGCTGGAAAAAAACTGCAATAAAACACCAATAATATATATATTTCCATCAGTCATGCTAGAGGAAAGATTGAATTATCCCATCTTATGTCTGTAGAAAATTACTATAAATTTGTTGCCATATGAAGAGACAATGATAATAAACAGCCAAAGATTATAGGAGAAAAATATCAGAGACATGGCAAGAAAATAATAAAATTATCTTTTTTAAGTTTCTATCATGTTTGTTGCATTTGTCAGGGTCTTTTTTAAATGAGTGATTTGTTATATCTCTTCTTGTTCTAAATAAAAAATTTACTTTCAAAACAATAAGGAACAAGATGAGGAGGTGAGCAGAAAGTCCTTCTGGGCTGGAGGTAGCATCAAATCCGTATGTATACGGCTTCTTCTTTTCTATCTCTTCCTTCCAAGCAGTCAGGGTGGAAAGACCTGTGGCAGGGACATGGTTTTCCATCCCTTTTGCCTGTTCTCTCCACTCTATCAGGACTCCAGACTCAAGGGCCACCCAAGACCAACAAGCCAGGGATAAACAAGCCACCCCAGAAACGGGGACTCTCCTATTCTGACGCTCTCAAAACTTCTCTGCAAGGGTCTCTGAGTGAAGTTTTTTCTCTCAGCAAGGTCTGTTCTTAAAAGGCACATGGACAGAGAGAGCTACTCTGATGTCTCTAGAGTCCACTTAGATTTTCAAAAGGAGTTCTTCACAGCAGAAATCGATCTAGTTCTTGGGGTTAAACATGCCTTAAACAATGTAACAAACTTTCCTTCCCTCCCCCTTCCTCTTCCTCTTAGTCCTCCCCTTCCTTCTTTTTCTTCCCCTTATCTGGGAAGAGCTTTCCCTCCTGGACATCATAGAAGGGAGACTGGATAGAGATAAGGATTCAGGAATTCCTGGGTCCCCTGCTGCTACTGCTGCTGCTAAGTCGCTTCAGTTGTGTCCAACTCTGTGTAACCCCATAGACAGCAGCCCACCAGGCTCCCCCGTCCCTGGGATTCTCCAGGCAAGAACACTGGAGTGGGTTGCCATTTCCTTCTCCAATGCATGAAAGTGAAAAGTGAAAGTGAAGTCGCTCAGTCGTGTCTGACTCTTCGGGACCCCATGGACTGCAGCCCACCAGGCTCCTCCGTCCATGGGATTTTCCAGGCAAGAGTACTGGAGTGAGGTGCCATTGCCTTCTCCGGGGTCCTCTGGCTGTGATAAAATATCAGACTTGGCACAACTCCTCACTCCCTGAAAAAGGAAAAGTGTGATCCCAGTCTGGTGAAGAGACCTTGCCAGGTCCCATCCCTAGATGGGTCCTTGCCAGGATGAGGCCTCCCTCAATGTAGCAGAGAGCTAAGTCTAGAGAAGACAAAAAAGCGATTATAAAAGTGGAAAGTGGAGGTGAGGACCCACCAGACAGACACTGGAAGAGCTTGAATGCTAGCAGTTCTCTCCTCACGTGACCTAGGGTTTTATATTCTAACAGTATCCCTTAGCAACACACACATATGCCCCCAGCCAGAAATGCTAAAACCAAAAAGAGAAACTCACTGCAATTCTACTACCTGCCCACCCCTTTCCATGTCGAGTCCCGGAGACAGACACCAACAACTGGGAAGAGATGGATGTTGAAGGATAAATGTCACTGATCCCATTAATTCTCCAGGTCACTTTGCAGATTTCCTCTGTTCTGAGATGGATGGTTGATGCTATGCTCATAATAATGACCATCAAACCTCAGCATTTGTTTAACATTTTATAATTTATGTGAACTTATTTGATCTGCAGAGCTTCATGAAGTATGACACTATCAGTCTAACAATTGCATTGATAAGAAAACGGAGACCCAGGCAGGGGAAGTGATGGGCTGGCCAAAGATTGCCAACTTTGCAAGGATTATTTTATCTAATAAGTTATCTCAGTCTCCCTAATAAGAATTTAAAAATCTCCCAAGTTTAAGGAGTCAAATTAATCTAGCCTGAGGCTTTCTTTGGATGCCTTTAATACAGGGAGGGTGGGGGTTGCCTCCAAATATAGTTCAGTCTTGGGGAAAAGACCACCTGCCACCTTGCCCTTCAGACAAAGGCAGACATAGGTTTTGTATAAAGTAGATCTTCAGGACCTCAAAATCGACAGAGCTCTCTCCTTTAAGAACCACAGATTTTATTAAAAACAAACAAACAACAACAAAAATAAAAACCTATTGGGGGCCAGCTCTCTTTCCAGACAATAGGCTCCTCTCCAGTCTCAATCACAACTCATCTTAGACAAAAGAGAGCAAGAACACCCACAGAAGACCACACGGGGGTGTCTGTCTAAAAGCTGTCGCCAGCTTAGTAGCAACACATTCCAAACATCCCAACCACTGAGGGCAGGTCATACAGCTCTGAGCCCGTGCTCTTTCTGAAGCCCTACGTGAGTAGGGACGTCCCCCAGGGTCCTCAGTTCCTCTGATGCTGCCACGCCAAAGTATCCAACAAGCTGGGAGGTCCAGCCTACATCCATCCAGAGAAAATCAGATCCAGCTGGGAGAGCAAGGCAGGGAGGAGACGGGAAGCCACAGATATGCGAGCAGTTCCAGACCCAGATCAGGAAGTGGGAGCAGGTGAGCAAGCCCAGAATCTCTGATAGAAGCAGGACAAAGGAGTATGTACCTCCTTTGAGGTACCTCCCCAGATTCAGCCCTCCTAGGCTAAAAAGGAGGTGGAAACTGATGCCAAGCCAGTGGCTTGTCATGGGAGAGACCACAGTGGCAGCCTTTCCAAATAACATGTTCCATTGCTGACATATGATCTTTTATTCTCGGGTTCATACCGTCTTAGTCCATGTGCATCGCTGTAACAAAACCAACTTGGTGGCTTATAAACAGCAGAAATCTATTTCTCACAATTCAAGAGGCCAGGAAATCCAAGATCAAGATGCCAGCGGATTCAGTGTCTGGTGAGGACCCGTTTCCTAGTTCATAGAGGGATGTCTTTTTGCTGTGTCTTTCGCAGCAGCTGTAAAGGAGCTCTCTGGGGTCTCTATCATAAGGGCACCAACCCCATTCATGAGGGCTTTTGATCACCTCCAAAGGCCCCACCTCCAAAGACCATTAGATTGGGGATTAGGTTTCAATATATGAACTTGAATGGGTGGGGGGTGGGAGAGACAAGTCTATAGAGGTATCATTCCCCAAATCCAGAACAAAAATATATTTGCCAAATCTACTCCATCAATCAGAACTTCTCTGACATTAACAAATTCTACTTTTTTTTAAATGGTAAAACCCCCAAGGAGTAGAAACAATTATGATTTGTATAAAGTTTTTTAATCAGTGAAGGCATCCCGTTTAGATTAACCATCATGAAGGACTGTGAGCTTCCATGGGACAGAGGGGAAAGAGATTTATAAGAGATCCTCGGCATAGCAGGAGCATTCAGAGTGGAGGTTGGGGAAGCCTGGAGTCAGGAACCAACAGCCAGGCCCTTGAGCCAGACCTCAGGGAGATGGGAGGGTGCCAACGGCTGTGTCCATGCCCCATGCTCTAGGGTGTCAGTCATGGGGGTCAGACTTGGTGCCACTGAACTCCTCCCACAGTCTACAATCATCAAGCTAGCAAATGCCTGCAGCTGAGGAAAACAGTTGCTGGACAGGATCACTTTAATCATAATCCATCCACACTTCCTCGGCTTGGTCAGGGCTGAACAGCTCACATACATATTCCCAGAGAATCTCCCCAGCATCCCAGGAGGGTGGTGGTATAATCCTCCTCTCACAGACATGAGAACTGAGACTTGGGAAAGTAGCATGCCCTGGGCCACGCAGTTTGTGAGCAGCAGAGCTGATATTTGGTCTAAGTCCACTTTTCTGTGAAGCATCTACTTCTACTCACCACTGAGATGTTCCACTCTCGCGGTACCTGGACAGAGTAGACACACATGCAGGCTGGCACTGTCGGGATATAAGTATCTGAATGAATTGGCAGTGGCCCTGAGAAAATGACTGCTTCCCTCCCATCTGTACCAAAAATATTATACCTTGGTCTTAAGGGAGAAGTGAAATGACCCTTGAGGGGAGTGCCTCGTGTTAGTTTCCCAGGGCTGCTCTAACAAAGCACTAAAAACTGGATGGCTTAAAACAACAGAAACATGGTCTCACGGTTCTGGAGGCTGGAAGTCCTAAATCACAGTGTTGCAGGGCCGTGCTCTCTCTGACAACTTTAGTGGAAAATCCTTCCTTGTCCCTTCCAGCTTCTGGCATTGGCCAGAAATCCTTCGCATCCCTTGACTTGAAGAGGCAGCACTCCAGTTACACAGCCAACTTCTTCCTGGGAGTCTTCACACCATCTTCCCTCTGTGTATGTCTGGGGCTGGGTCCAAATTTTCCCCTTTTTATAGGGAGCTCAGACATATCAGATTAGACCCACCCAAAGGACCTCAGGCTTCCCTGGTGGCTCAGATGGTAAATAATCTGCCTGCAATGCAGGAGACCCAGGTTTGATCCCTGGATTGGAAAGATACCCTGGAGAAGGAAGTAGCTACCCACTCCAGTATTCTTGCCTGGAGAATTCCATGGACAGAGGAACCTGGCCGGGCTATAGTCCATGGGATTGCAAAGAGTTGGACACGACTGAGTGATTAACACATCCACGCACTGAAGTCTTGTAGTGGAGTTAAAAATAAATGTTTAAGAACAAGGTAAGAATTAATAAAAAAAATCATGTCTTAACTACATCAATTATAATCGGAGAGTTGGTCATGTAGAATGCCAAGAGGCATCTTAGATAAGGTCCGTAAAGCCTCTGGGGCTTCCCAGGAGGCACTAGTAGTGAAGAATCCACCTGCCAATGCAAGAGACGCAAGAGACACATGTTCGACCCCTGAGTTGGGAAGATCCCCTGGAGGAGGGAGAGGCAACCCCAATCCCCTAGAGGCAATCTCTAGGATCCTGGCCTAGAGAATCTCAAGGTGGGCCACAGTCCATGGACTCACAAAGAGTCGGACACGACTGAGTGGCTAACACACACACACACTAAGGATCACATCTTGATTACCTCTGTAAAGACCATATTTCCAAACAAGGTCACGTTCTAAAGTACTAGGAGTTAGGACTTCAGCATAACTTTGGGATGGCGGAAGGAGGGGGACATCATTCAACCCATCATGTACCTCAAACTGTTAACCCTCAAAGTTCAACTTGAATTTGTTTACTGTCTGCTCCTGGCCCCCACCTACTCCCAATGTGAGAATAATTATGTCCTCAAGTCCTTGCAGTGCTGGCGATGGTCTGGATCTATGGTTAAGATACCCCTGTTCCCAGCCCTGACCCTCACCCCATCAAGCACCATCCCTATTGTTCTGCCCAACCGGATTTCTAAGAGGCGTCTTTCTAAGAGAGGCGTCTTTCCTGGCAACTGGCCGATTTCCTTTTCATTCCCACTTGCTAATGGCATCTGTCAGCTCCATAGCACTAACAGCCCCGGCGCCTTTCTGTCACAATCAGCTCTTTGTCTGCTGCTTCCGGTCGGGTGTCTACAGGCAGCTGGGGACAGTCAGCTGCTTTCCCCAACACTACTGTGTGCTTAAGAAGAAAAACTTAAGTCTTTTTAATTAACGACCATCTTTCAACATGAAAGTGGAGAGCATAACCGCTTTACCTCACTTCGCCTCACAGATGTATTCCTGAGGTAAGAAGAAGCAAGGCAAGGACTTCATAATAATACAATCCATAACAATGGAGTTTGTACTGCTCCTGAGCACTTTCTCATCCACAGTGTCTTACAGATAAGCAGGTTGGGGTGGGAGTGGGTAAGAATCCCCGTTGGGGTAGATGGGGAAACTGAAGTCAGCGTCTGTGGTTAAAAAACTGGTAAGTGGTCTCCTGGGCCAGGTCTCATCCTATTCTGCCACATCTCTGCTGTCCACAAGTCTGAGAGGGAGTTCAGTATTTCTACAAACACTGAGTAAGGACAGCTAGCTTCCAAGGTGGCCCACGTTCTTCCAGCTGCACTAGCTTTCAGCTGGAGGAAAAACTAGTTTCCATTGTGCCCCAGGGCCTTTGCACTTGCTTCCAGCAGTCTTCCTTCCAGAAGTCAGCTCATGTGTCAGCCTCAGAGAAGTATTTCTCTCTTTTTTTAACTTTTCTGAGAAATAATTGACAGATACAATTGCTGCTGCTGCTGCTAAGTCACTTCAGTCATGTCCGACTCTGTGCGACCCCATAGACAGCAGCCCACCAGGCTCCCCCGTCTCTGGGATTCCCCAGGCAAGAACACTGGAGTGGGTTGCCATTTCCTTCTCCAGTGCATGAAAGTGAAAAGTGAAAGTGAAGTCGCTCAGTCGTGTCCGACTCTTAGCGACCCCATGGACTGCAGCCCACCAGGCTCCTCCATTCATGGGATTTTCCAGGCAAGAGTACTGAAATGGGGTGCCATTGCCTTCTCTGAGATACAACTGTATACATTTACAAAGTGTAAAAAATGTGATGGTGTGATATACATATACATTATAGGATGTTTAACAAGATCAAGATTATTAACATATCCATCACCTCACATAACTAACATAATTAACTCTTTTTGTGTGTGTGTGTGTGTGTGTGTGGCAGGGAAATATTAATACATATTCTAAACAACTTCCAAGTACACAATACTGCATTATTAACTATAGTTGGCATGCTGTACATGAGATCCTGATAATTTATTCTTCTTATAACTGAAAATTTGTACTTTTTGACCTAGGGGTGAATAAAGAAAATGTGCTATAAATCCATAGACACACACAATGGAATATTATTCAGCCATAAAAAAGAAGGAAATCCTGCCATTTGCAACATGGATATATCTAGAGACCACTGTGCTAAGTGAAATAAGCCATCAGAAAGACAAGTACTGTATGGTATCATTTATATGGGAATCTTCAAAAAAATACATACATACAAACACAAAAATTATTTCAGGGATTTCCCTGGTAATCCAGTGGTTAAGACTCTCTGCTTCTGCTTCAGGGGGCCCAGGTTCGATTCCTGGTCAGAAAATTAAAATCCCACATGCCACACGGCACAGCCAAAAAATATTATTTCATAGAAACAGAAAATCAAGTGGTGGTTGCCAGGGACTAGAGGAGGGGGAAATAGAGTGATGGAGGTCAAAGGGAAACAGGAGGGAAGGAGGCAGGGCACAGACTTTACAAGAATGACACATAGCCTATGGACATAAACTGATAAGAACCAATGGATCCAAGACAGCAGACAAATCCAACTTCCACTAAACCTGAGCTTCAGTATGCACATTCTTGTCTGGAAAATTCCACGGACAAAGGAGCCTGGAAGGCCACAGTCCATGGGGTCACAAAGAGCCGGACAGGACTGAGCAACGGAGCACCCACATGTACGCTTGTAACAACACGTTAGCAAACTAAATGACACGCCCACAGGCACCGTGACGGCTCCAAAGCCAGCCACCAAAGACCAAGAGGAGGCAGCGGCCCAGTTCCTGGAAATCTCCACCTCTTCCCCAAAACAGTTGGAATAATCCTCCCACTCATTAGCCTATGAAATTACTCAGCCCATAAAAGCCAACCACACCACATTTCCAGGCTGCTCTTGCCTTCTGAGATGGCCCACACCTTGTCTGTGGAGTCTGTTTCTTTCTAAATAAATCCACTTCTTACCTATCACTTTGGCTCTCACTGAATTCTTTCTGTAATGAGACATCAAGAATCTGAAACCAGGTGTGTGATCTCAGTTGAAAAACTGTGGGTTTTGGCTAGGTTTGCATCCCAGCCATGTGGATTCAAGCCACAAACTGGATTTTGGCCAGGTTTGAGTCCTGGCCACATGGGTTAGAATCCCCAACTGGATTATGGCTGGGTTTGAGTCCCAGCACATGGATTCACATTCCAATCTGAGGTGAACAGTTTCACCTTCGTCTGTACCACTCCCCTACCCTCAAGTACTTTGTTGATAACTAGAATATGACTAAGGTGGCAGTACACAGTTTGACAAATTTTTGAGACACTCACATGATACACGGTCTAAACATTACACAAAATGCTTAAAATTGAGACCAGCAGAAAAGTTTGTGTCACCAAAGGGCTATAATTTATCATATATGACTTTGGGCTGTAATCAGTGTTGTATTTCTCTCTTCTTCTAGATCATGAACTCCTTGAGGACACTGACCATGTATTACTCCTCTGTTTCCAGGACACAGCACAGGCAACAAATGTTTGTGGAATGAATGAATCGGTGAATGAATGAGTAAGCACACTATGCAGTTAAAGAAGAAAATACTTTGCAATGCTAGCAAACACTGCCCAATAAATGAGCTTGATAAGATTGGATTTCTTTTTAATATCAGAATTTTTTTTCATAAGAGACCACTTGAATATATGTTAGAACGAAGAATTTTCTATTCTATTTTCCATGCAGACTTTTTTGTAGTCTCATAAGTTTGGGGGCCCATTTGCCATGTTTTCCATCCTGATCACTTACAAAGCATCAGTTCAGTTCAGTTCAGTCGCTCAGTCGTGTCCGACTCTTTGCAAGCCCATGGACCGCAGCACACCAGGTCTTCCTGTCCATCACCAACTCCCAGAGTTTACTCAAACTCACGTCCATTGAGTTGGTGAGGCCATCCAACCATCTCATCTTCTGTTATCCCCTTCTCCTCCCGCCTTCAATCTTTGCCAACATCAGGGTCTTTTCAAATGAGTTAGTTCTTTGCATCAGGTGGCCAAAGTATTGGAGTTTCAGCTTCAGCATCAGTTCCTCCAATGAATATTCAGGACTGATTTCCTTTAGGATGGACTGGTTGGATCTCCTCACAGTCCAAGGGACTCTCAAGAGTCTTCTCCAACACCACAGTTCAAAAGCATCAGTTCTTCGGGACTCAGCTTTCTTTATAGTCCAATTCTCACATCCATACATGACTACTGGAAAAATCATAGCTGACTAGATGGACCTTTGTAGGCAAAGTAATGTCTCTGCTTTTTAATATGCTGTCTAGGTTGGTCATAACTTTTCTTCCAAGGGACAAGCGTCTTTTAATTTCATGGCTGCAATCACCATCTGCAGTGATTTTGGAGCCCCCAAAAATAAAGTCTCTCACTGTTTCCATTGTTTCCCCATCTCTTTGTCATGAAGTGATGAGAACGATGCCATGATCTTAGTTTTGTAAATGTTAATTTTACGTCAATTTTTTCACTCTCCTCTTTCACTTTCATCAAGAGGCTCTCTAGTTCTTCATTTTCTGCCATAAGTGTGGTGTCATCTGCATATCTGAGGTTATTGATATTTTTCCTGGAAATCTTGATTCCAGCTTGTGCTTCATCCAGTCAAGTGAAAGTCACTCAGTTATGTCCAACTCTTTGCAACCCAATGGAATATACAGTCCATGGAATTCTCCAGGCCAGAATACTGGAGTGGGTAGCCTTGCCCTTTTCCAGGGGATCTTCCCTGCCCAGGGGTCAAACCCTGGTCTCCTGCATTGCAGGCAGATTTTTTACCAGCTGAGCCACAAGGGAAGCCCAAGAATACTGGAGTGGGTAGCCTATCCCTTCTCCAGTTGATCTTCCTGACCCAGGAATCAAACCGGGGTCTCCTGTATTGCAGGTATATTCTTTAGCAACTTAGCTATCAGGGACGCCCTGATATAAAGCATATCAGCATATTAAACCCAAACTCACACCATATGCTTGGAGAAGGCAATGGCACCCCACTCCAGTACTTTTGCCTGGAAAATCCCATGGACGGAGGAGCCTGGAAGGCTGCAGTCCATGGGGTCGCTGAGGGTCGGACAAGACTGAGCGACTTCACTTTCACTTTTCACTTTCATGCACTGGAGAAGGAAATGGCAACCCACTCCAGTGTTCTTGCCTGGAGAATCCCAGGGACGGGGGAGCCTGGTGGGCTGCCGTCTATGGGGTCGCACAGAGTCGGACACGACTGAAGCTACTTAGCAGCAGCAGCAGCAGCAGCACACCATATGCACCCTCTGAGGACAGATCCATTATCCCTGGTCAAAACTATTCACAATATTGGGGAATAAACCCAGTAGATAACCAAAATCAGAGCAATACATGGTCTCAAAAAGAGGAGGAATTTTGAAGTCAGACTGACCTGGCTCTTTTAGGGCCAGGTCATACTTTATCCTCATACTTTATCCTCATACTCCTCATACTTTATCCAGAATGGAATCACCCAGTGCAGAGAGGACGGAGTATCTTGTGATTATGCAGCTTGCTTCTCTAGTTCTAAGGTGAGGCCTGATTAAAAAAAAAAAAAAAGTGAACAGATAATCAAGCCAGAAAACTCATAAACAGGGGATCAAACTTAATTCAAAGCTTACTATTTCATGTGCATGGCATTCTCAAGCCTGAGACTTTGCACTGTGTTTTATATCATGGCAACAATTAAAGCTGACATTTCTAAAGGGAGGAAGCTGAGGAAGAGCCAGGCTGGGACTTGACAGTCTATGAGGTGTGGGGAAAACATTAGGCTCCCTGACTGGGCATTTAAGACCACTCGTGATGTGACTGACCTTCACCTGATTCTCAGGTCAGCCCCTCACCACAGCCCACTCCCACCATGCTCAGTACATGCCACACTACTTCCTGGTCCTGAACAATAGGTTCTCTCTGCACCGCCTGCCCCCCCACCCCCAAACAAGGGCCTTTTTGCACATGTCATTCCCATCATTGACTGTTCTTCTTTAACTGCCTGGGATATAAACACCTGACCATCTTTCAAGAATTAGCTCAAGCACCACTTCACCTACAAGCCTTCCTTGATTCTCCTACATGAGTTGACCTCTCCGTGTTATGGCCTGCCCCACCATACCCTCTACAGATTGCCATAGCTTGTATTTACTTATGATCTGTTTATATGCCTGTTTCCTGCTCCCCGACTGAGCTCCCTGAAATAACCATTGTGTCCTATGTCTGCAGAGGCCACCCCTATATCTTGGTAGATCTTTGTGACATGAATAAATGAATGAATGAAAAATGAATGAATCTTTGTGGCAACACAACCTGGATGCCTAATTCTATCACTGCCCTGATCACACTAAGTTGCAATGTCTTACTTATATGTCTATTTCCCCATGAGACAGTGAGATCCTTGAAGACGGGTCCCAGACCCTGCCAGTACCCATCTTCATCTCCTGTCAATGCTCAATACATATTTGTTTAATGAATATAAGTTGCTTTGGGTCGAAGTCAGATAAGGCTCCTTTGGAATACAAAAGATAGATGCATGATGATAAAGATTTTAAAGGGCTGTCAAGTTCATGTGTTGATTTATAGAGCAAATTAATATGACAGCATCAACACTTCCAGCTCTCCCCAGTCAGTTTCAGCAATTATGTGCACCCAGGGCAGGGCGCAGCTGTTCTTGAGATGCGACACGAGAGAGGTCTCCCCTGGTTTGCTCAAAGGTCTTCAAGATATTTTTAGTCGACAAACAACCATGTGTCACTCATCAGACATCCTATTAAATCAAATTGTACAACTAGTTAGACAGTTTTCAATATTAATTTGAAGGCTTTGCACGTGATTTCAGTCCTGCTGAGTGCTGAGACTGCCCTAAAGCCAGGAAGCCTAACCCAAATCCAGGGAGCCTACCCAAAAGCCAGCCTCATATAAGTATATGCATACACAGGCTTGAAAAACACAGACCCCAGTGGCTTCACGTACTGCCTAAGGTCTGGTCCTGCACATGTCAGTGCAATTTTGTACCAATTTCCACAGGGAATTAGCAACATGGGATATAATAAGCTGGTATATTCTCTACCCCAGAACTCCTGAAAATATCTAATATTACAGGAAATGTCTAAATTTTCCTGCCATAAAGTTTATTTAGAAGTTTTATCAAGGGAGACTACATAGTCCACATAAAATGCTGAGTTCTGTGATGCAAATAGATACCATTCTGGCCCACCACGAATCCTCATCTCTGAGCACAGGAGGGGAGGCTTGGGAAAGGGAGAAGTAGCATTTTGTTATAAATCTCACAGGTGTCTGGACATCCTGGAAGGTCACTGATTGAGCTGATGTGCTGACTCAGTGATATCCAGGGCTCAAGCAATGGAAAAATCCACCCAGGAATGAGGCTCACCTTATAACAGAGCCAGCCCTCAAATGTGGAAGAAGAGAACAAAATCACGTATGACTCTCCCAGTGCCAGCCCAGCTGTCCTGTCCCTTAAGATCTCCACAAGAACAGACTCTCCCTCTTGCTTTCTGGGGGGAAATATTTTTAAATGTGGAAGCTTAACTTTATGTAAGCAGATATCAGTTGTAAAATATACTGAAAAATACAGTGGAAAGCAGAACCACATTCAAAATATCCACAGCAATTATATTGCATCTAAAAATACATTTAACAAGAAAAATACAAGCACTGTCTATGAAAATGTACTAAAAGGCATTTTCAAAAGACCTAGAGTGAGAGATGATACCCTTGGATGTGAAGACACACACATATTTCTGTATATTTCTTTCCTCTTCTCCAAAATAATGTATTAATATAGTGCAACTTCAAGCAGAATCCTAATTGTTATTTTAATTTAACAAATTGATCATTAAGGTCACGTGGGAAGCAAATGTGAAAGAAGAGTAAAGACACATGTGAAAGAATAAAACTGCAGGGAACTTGAAAGCCAGTTCCAAACGTTGAAATTTATATTATCTAAAATAATTCGGTTTGGTACAGATTTTGTCAGGGTATATAAATACTTGAATGGCCCTTAGCAGGTAACTAAGACCCTGAGAATAAGAGGACCCAGGAAGCCAAGAAAGGGACCCGAAAAGTCAGAGGGATAAGTTGAAAGAGGACCCTAAGATCTATAGAGCAGACTGTTGGTATAACAAGGTCTGTGTTGTCTTGGTCCATTTACATATGTGAACAGAAAAAATCCACAAACTCTTCTTGTCCCTCATCCTTAAGGGGAAAAAAAGAGTATGGTACCAGCAAAGAAATAGGCATTGACCAGTGTAACAGAATGAAGGACAAAGAACACTTATTATATATAACTTAGTGAGAAGGGAGAAGGCAATGGCATCCCACTCCAGTACTCTTGCCTGGAAAATCCCATGGATGGAGGAGCCTGATAGGCTGCAGTCCACGGAGTCGCTAGGAGTCGGACACAACTGAGCGACTTCACTTTCACTTTTCACTTTCATGCATTGGAGAAGGAAATGGCAACCCACTCCAGTGTTCTTGCCTGGAGAATCCCAGGGACGGGGGAGCCTGGTGGGCTGCCGTCTATGGCGTTGCACAGAGTCGGACACGACTGAAGTGACTTAGCAGCAGCAGTAGTGAGTAGAATGTGGCTTCTCAAGTCAACAGGGAAAATACTATTTTCTAAAGGAAAATTGCCTGTCTGTTGGGCAGACTGATGACTGATAGGTGATTTATAGATAGGATACATACATTCCTGTTTCACTCCACACACAATAAAATTTCAGTGATTAAAAATCTAAATGTTAAATAAAGGAATGTAAAACCACTAGAAGAAAATACAAGAAAATTATTATGACTTGAAGGTAAAGTAGACCTTTTTAAAAAATGTTACAGAAAATTCAGGAGTCACTAAAGGAGGGATGGCAAGTCAGGCTACATAAAAACTTTAAGTCTCTCATATTAAAATAAGTGCCAGGTTAAGAAAAAATAATTACAAAATGTACAACTGAAACAGTATAAAGACCCATAATATGTTGAAAGTGCCTACAAATAAACAATAAAGAGGATTCAACTTTAAATGAGCCAAATTTTAAGCAGGCAATTTACAAAATAAGAGAAATGGGCAATAAATTTGTAAAAAGGGTTTTCATTATTGATCAAATCACTTTATGATCAAATAAATACATCAAAGAAACATTTTCCCCATTAGACTGTAAACAGGTTAATGAGATTGTGAGAAAACAGTATTCTCATCCATTCTTAGTAGAAATTAAAATCGATACACCTTTCTTAGAAGGCAGTTATATGATACACTTCAAAGATCATAGTCCTTGACCTTGCACTCTATTTCTAGTAATTTTTCATTCAAAAATATTCTTTCATATCATGGAGATATACTGCCACATGATTTGTAATAGTAAAATTTGGAGAAGAAATATATATATTTATATATATTCAAATACATTATGGTAAAACTATATAATGGAATATTCTTCAGCCAAGAGAAAGGATGAGTTAGGTCTCATCCTAACTACTAAAAGTGATATGAACTGATGATCAAAACATGGATATATACTGAGTGGCACTTCCTATTTGAATTCAAGACTGTGGGGTTTGCACACAACCACTTTTACATTACAACTGTGTCTTCTTCTAACAAATAATGATTCTCAAGACTCAGGAGATGATAGAATTTTAACCTTATGATTTTTTTTTGTTTTACCACATACTACATACATAATAATTTCAGAGTAATAATATTAATACTATCATCACCAATATGGTTACTGAAAGTTAAAAAAGAATTTTTTTCCAGTGCAGCCACTATGGAAAACAGTACAGAGGTTCCTCAAAATACTAAAAATAGAGTTGCTATGTGACCCAGAAATCCAACTCGTCCACCTACATCCAGACAAAAGCATAACTAGAGAAGATATATGTATCTCTGTATTCACAGCAGGACTATTCACAATAGCCAAGACATGGAAACCACCTACCTGTCCATAAACAGATGAGTGGATAAAGATGTGGCCCATATATACAATGGAATATTACTCAGTCATCAGAAAGAATACTGCTATTTGCAGCAAAGTGGATGGCCCTAGACATTACCATACTAAGCAAAGGAAGTCGGAAAAAGAAAGACAAATACCATATGGTATCACTTATACATAGAATCTGAAATACAATACAAATCAACATGTCTATGAAACAAAATCAGATTCACAGATATGAAGACTTGTGGCTGCCAAGTGGAAGGGGAGGTAGGGGAGAGAAGGAATAGGAGCTTGGGTTCGGCAGAGGTAAACGATTATATACAGGACGGATAAACAACGTGGCCTTCCTGTATAGCACAGGAAACTACATTCAATGCCCTGTGACAAGCATAATGGAAAACAATATGAAAAAGGATATACATATGCATAATTGAGTCACTTTGCTATACAAAAGAAATTAACACAACATGGTAAGTCAACTTGACTTCAATAAAAGTTTTCTAAAAGCAATAAGGTAATTTTTTAAAATTGTACCTTCTTATTCTCCTACCACTTTTAGAACTACAATCTATTTACACTGTCAGAGCATTTAGCATTTAGCACAGACTAGTCTCTCTCTCGTTAATCTTTTATTTTTATTTTTTGTTAGTTCTGCAAGTAATCCTATACTTAGAGCTTACTTAATTAATTCCTTACATTAATGTCTTTCTAGTTAACTGGGCAGTCTGAAGTTCAGCGGCTAGTAGAGTCCTCTTTAAAGTCTCAGAGTAATTAAATTTCCTGAGTTCTTGCATACAGATAATAGTTTGTTCCCTTTTTCACTTGAATGTCAGAGTTGGTAAACACAAACTCCTTGGCTCATACATTCCTTCCTCAAGTACAATAAGTATGTTAATCCATTTTCTCCTGAAAAATGAAGTATCAATTTTTAAAATTCTGATGATGATCTAATTCCATTTCTCTTGAAATCACTAGTTCTCTGGGTGTGGATACCCACAGATTTTTCTTTTATTTATTGTCCAGTAATTTTACTAGAATATGTCTTGGAATTCACTGATTTGCTTCAATATTCCCAGGGACAGAAAATATGAAGCATATTTTCAATATTTAATTTTAAATCATATTTTTTTCAGTAAAGTTTTCTTGAATTATGGTTTTGGAGGTTTTTTCTGTGCTTTAGCCTTGGTTTTCATTTTTTTTTTTTAAGCATCACATTTTTTTTAGGTTCTCATTAGCTCTCTATTTCATCCTTAAGAGTGTATATATGTCAATCCCAATCTCCCAATTCATCCCACCCCCTCTCCTCTCCTTGGTAACCATAAATTTGTTCTCTACACATGTGACTTATTTCCGCTTTGCAAATAAGTTCATCCATATCACATTTTTCTATATTCCACATATAAGCAATATTATACGATATCTGTTTTCCTCTTTCTGACTGACTTCGCACTGTATGACAGTCTCCAGGTCCATCCACGTCTCTGAAAAATGGCACTATTTCACTCCTGCTTATGGCTGAGTATTTCATGTTGGTTTTCTTCTTTCTTGTTCCCGTGTTGGATTGTCTCTGCTTATCTTCAATACTTATCTCTCCTGAATCCTTTTCCTTTCCCTTTGATTTTTTTTTTCTTCTGTCACCTTCTATTTCTATTAAGATGTTTATATTCTTTTACCATTTAGTCTTTATTTCTTTTTATTTCTAATTCTTTCCTGAGTTCTTTCACTTTGTGTCTATTTTTCTAATCATATTTTGTATGATAATGTCTTTTATTCACTTGAAATAGAAAGTTACTAATACACTTTTGTTCTGCTTTATGGCATGTCTCTTTGCCTGAGGAAATGTTACTCTTCTTTTTTAAAAAAATAAATTTTTATTTATTTATTTTCAGGTCTTCTGTGCTGCACAGGCATTTCTCTAGTTGCTGTGAGTGGGGGCCAATCTTTATTGCGGTGCCCAGGCTTCTCACTGTGGTGGCTTCTCCTATTGCAGAGCACGGGCTCTGGGGCATGCAGGCTTTGGTAGTTGCAGTCCCCAGGCTCCAGAGCACAGGCGCAACAGTTGTGGTACACCAACTTAATTGTTCCGTAGCCCACAGACTTAATTGTTCCGTGGCCCACGGGATCTCCCCAGATCAGGGATCAAACCAGCATCTCCTATATCAGCAGGAGGATTCTTTATCACTGAGCCACCAAGGAAGCCCAGGAAATGTTATTCTGCTCCTTATTCTCTTGCTTTCTCATAACAACTTCGTCTCGGATTTCATCCTGATTCTTTTCTATGGCTCTTTTTAGGTGAAAATAATTTTCCTGAACTTTTAGGAGGCATTGTTCAGAAGCTAGAAATATTAACTTCCTAGGGATCCTTCATCTACTATTGTGTGTAGTGTTCAAAAGTACGTGGCTTGCTCTCTGAGACTTCGTGGCCCTGTCCCTCCTCCCACTTTTACCTGGACTTCATCTCCCTGCATCTCTGCTGCCCCTCTCTTGCTCGGTTCTGATCCCACAATCAGCAGTTTCTCATGAGTGCGGGCCCTACCCTGGAAGGGAGGCCTGGATGCTTGGTTTTTAGAGCCCCCATGGGTAGCAATCTGCTCCCTGTTGCTTCCCTTGCACTGTTTCTCTCTGAACAGAGCATCTGTCGATTTCAAAGAGGTTCTCATACTTGCCTGTCAAGCTCTGCAGTAAATACTGTGTGGGAGGTGGGGTGAGGCCCAGAGTCTTCTGAGTTTGGGGCTATGTTTGGTTGTATTTCTCCCTCTTTAACTGCACCCTCTGTACATCTGGTCTCTGATACTGCTCTGAGTCCCCAGATTTGCCTGGCAACTGTACCGAAGGGTCAGGGGTGAGGCTGTGAACTCAACTGAGATTTCCTCACTCACCAGGGAGAACTTCGGAACCACCAGTGTCTGACCAACTCTGGGGCCCTTTCCTTAAAGGCATTCCTTGCTAAGGTGTGGATGAGTAATAGAACTTGGTTTGCATATTCTACAGACGTGAGAGTTGGACTGTGAAGAAAGCTGAGCATTGAAGAATTGATGCTTTTGAACTGTGGTGTTGGAGAAGACTCTTGAGAGTCCCTTGGACTGCAAGGAGATCCAACCAGTCCATTCTGAAGGAGATCAGCCCTGGGGTTTCTTTGGAAGGAATGATGCTAAAGCTGAAACTCCAGTACTTTGGCCACCTCATGCGAAGAGTTGACTCATTGCAAAAGACTCTGATGCTGGGAGGGATTGGGGCAGGAGGAGAAGGGGACGACAGAGGATAAGATGGCTGGATGGCATCACTGATTCGATGGACATGAGTTTGGGTGAACTCTGGGAGTTGGTGATGAACAGGGAGGCCTGGGGTCCTGTGATTCATTGGGTTGCAAAGAGTCGGACACGACTGAGTGACTGAACTGAACTGAACTGAACTGACTGAACTGAACAGATAGTTGCATTTTAACAGCAGACACCTTACCTTTAACCAAACAAGTAACTTTCTAATGGTGGGGTCTTAGGCACCATGGCAGATAGATGAAGAAATGTTTGCCAATAACCTTCTGACAGTCATGAACTAGAGCCAGGTTTCTAAGCAAGGGGCAGAGGTGATATGATCTGGGCAATGACTTCAGTAGAGAGAGAGTACAGACTGTGTGCTAGGAGCAGTCAGTGGATGGATGGCTTGGGTGGCAATGAATAGTTACAGGATCCTAAATTACTGAGACCAGCAGACATCACTGACCATTCCAGAACAGGACAAAGATGCCCTGAAGATGGAAAAACAGTAAAAAAAAAAAAAGAAAAAAAAGTCATCGAGAAAAAAACAGAATCCAGTGCAGATAACTGTCCACACGCCATTCTGGTTGCAAATGACACAGAGGCAGGAGACGCCAGCAGGGGTAAGACAAAGGTCTTGGCTCCAGGTGCCAATGACCCACAGGGAAATACCAGGCAGCCAGAATCACCTTACTGGTGGGCAGGGGAGTGGGGTGAGAAGGTTGAGAGCAGAGAAACCCTGTGGGGAAGGAGCAGACTAATGCCACAGTGATACACTAAGCACTTTGCATACACCTAGAACTGTTAACAGCATACCCAGTATCCCGTTAATGGTGTTATTCTCACTTTTGAGATGAAGAAATTGAGACTCAAAGAGGCCAGGTGACCTGCTGAGGATTACATGATGATGAGCCAGTGGGTGAAAGATTCAAATCCAAGCCACTTTCCTGTTCCAAAGCCTTCACTCTTCAAGACCAGGTTTGAGTCTAACTTACAACTCTGCCACCAATTGGCTGTGTGACCTTTTTCGGACCACTTAGCCTCTCTGAACCTAAATTCTCTCATCTCAAAAATGGAAATAGTTCTCAGAATTATCTCAGAAATGAGATGATTCATCCAAGCCCTGCATGTTTCGTGTCTAGTGTGGTGCTGGTGCACAGAAAGCCCTTAGCATTTATGTGCCAACTTCCCATCCATCATCAGCTGCCATCCATGCATAATCTTTTAAGCAACCATTAATCTGCTGCCATCCAGCATCCTACCCTGCTCCATTCTCTTCATTAAGTCTATAGAAACTGTCTGGCAGAAAGACTTCTATGACATTCGTGGGAAATACATGGGGAAAGATTACAGTTTTATCAATGAATTCCAACAACTTTCCCCCCATGACATTTCAAAGCAGGCAAGAAATTTGCTTTTCCTAGAGTCAAAAGACATTAGGAGAATTATGTTTTCTGTCTTATTGCAGGGAGATAATCCATATAATCCTTAAACATCCACCTGTCAATAAACCTCAGTAAGAGATCAGTTAAGAGGTTAAACCCTCCAGAACAGCCTCCAAGATCTCGCCTTACAAGTCACAGGTGAGACCTGGGTAGGATGGGGCTGATTGACTCCCAGCCTAGATTTCAAGAGCCAAACGGGCTTTCAGAAATGTTCTGACCCTATTCTTTTATTTCACAAATAGGGAAACTGAGGCCCAGAGCAGGAAAGTTACTGGTCCAAGTAACGCTATGCCTGAAACTTGAACCCAGGGCTCCTGACTCCTAGGCCCAGGACTGGCCCAGGACAATCAGCACCCTGACCTTTGGAACTGGGATGGGCACATCATCGGAAATAACTCTGGCTCCACCACTTTAGGACAGGGTGCTGGGACCTCAGGAAATTGTCTAGTTTTAGTTTCCTCATGTGTTAAAATGGGAATGATAAATCCAGCCTCATGGGATTAAAAGAAATGAGGATGTGAACAGCCTGGCACAATTCCCAGCCCACAGCAGGCACTCAAATGGGGTTCCATTCCTCTTCCCATCTTCACGGAGGTTCCCCCAGAAGCAAATCTTGGCACAGAATATAAACGCAAATAATTTGTTTGGGAAGCGATCCCAAAAAGTACAGTAAGAGAGCAGGGAAGTGAGACAGGAAGGGGAGCAAGCAAGCCAATACAGGATACATGAATAAGCAAGTTACATTGTGGGTTACTGGGGCTCCACCCACTAATGACCTCTGGGAAAAAAGCATAGCACACTCGTTAG
>NW_011494869.1:8021979-8039481 GCF_000754665.1 Bison bison bison | reverse complement strand
GCCTCCATCCTGGATGACGGATGAAGAAGCGAGTTTATCTAACCTTCAACTCCTCCTTCACCAGTTCAGGGCCCACCCTGGGGGCATCACTCCCAGCACTTCCTGCCTGTCCTGAACACAAGCAGAGATACCAGAGGAAGCCCTTGGGAGGGTATCACAGGTGCTTGCAGTGGGCAGCCGCCCATGTGCCCGAGAACAGTGAGTGCCCTGGGAACACAGGCAGGGCTCTGAGCGTCCAGTCCAGCCCAGGTACTGCTCAGACCCCATTCTGCTCCATGTCAAGCCCATTCTGTTCTGTCACTGATTTTTTTCAAGGTGGTGATGAAACGAGCTTGGACCTGGGACCCTTTCTCAGAGTACTTGCACCTCCAAACATGAACAACAGAATACAAAGAAACTATAAGGGACTAAAAATAACCTGCATGCATGCACAGTTGGGTCAAGTATGAACAAAAAGATACCAAAAAAGGCCAAAACCCAACTGCCATTTCTGAGGCGCTGGGAGCAAAAGCAGGGTACTTCATATGATGCCTGCACACAGCACCACCAACAGGGTGAGCAGACCACCTAAGACAGCCCTCCAGCCTGACCCACCAATCTGCCCCTACCCTCAGCCCATTTAAGGAACCTGCTCCAAACCCCTGACCTTGGGGAGCCAGCAAGGGCGTCTGCTACTTGTTCTCACTTCCTTGGGCTGCAGCACAAATCTCAGCAAAGCCTTGCCTGAATTTCTCGTCTGGCCTCTTATCAATTTCTATTGATTAAAACGTCCAAGAATCCAGGTTGGTAACAGTGACTGGTCACAGTTTCTTTTATAAATAAACAAACAAACAATAGACGGATGTAGTGGGATAGGTCACAGATCCTACTGGGGCCGTTGGTCCTGAGGTTTTGATACTCATCATGAACCTCCTTGTTATGGGATAGATTCTGTCCCCAAATAATTCACGTGATGAAATCCAAACCCCTAGTACCTCAGAATGTGACTGTTTGTAGCAGCAGAGCCTTTAAAAGGGTAAGTAAGGTAAAATGAAGTCATTAGAGAGAACCCCAATCCAATCCAGGGTCCTTAAAGGAAAAGGAAATTTGGACATAGACGATACAGAAGAAAGACCATGTGAAGATAGAAGAAGGCCATCCACAAGCTCTCAAAAGAAATTAACCCAGCTGATACCTTCATCTGGAACTTTTATGTTTCAGAACTGTGAGACAATACATTTCTATTGCCTAAGCTACTCGGTCTATGGTAATTTGTTATGGCCTAGGAAGCTACTTGGAGAAGGTGATGGCACCCCACTCCAGTACTCTTGCCTGGAAAATTCCATGGACTGAGGAGCCTGGTAGGTTGCAGTCCATGGGGTCGAGAAGAGTCGGGCACGACTGAGCGACTTCACTTTCACTTTTCACTTTCATCCATTGGAAAAGGAAATGGCAACCCACTCCAGTATTCTTGCCTGGAGAATCCCAGGGACAGAGGAGCCTAGTGGGCTGCCATCTATAGGGTCGCACAGAGTCGGACACGACTGAAGCAATTTAGCAGCAGCAGGAAGCTACTATAGGGCTTCCCAGGTGGCGCAGTGGTAAGGAATCCACCTGCCAATGTAGGGGACACAAAAGATGTGGGTTTGATCCCTGGGTCATAAAGATCCCCTAGAGTAGGAAATGGCAACCCACTCTAGTTTTCTTGCCTGGAAAATTTCCATGAACAGAGGAGCCTGGTGGGCTACCAGTCCATGGGGTCACAGAGTCAGACGTGACTGAGCAGCTGAGCACACAGGAAGCTAACATACTCCCCTAGCTCTTTTCTCACACACCCTTGGCCAGCTCTTCTACTGGTCTGGGCTCCTGCCACTCCTTCATTTCAAAAGGTATGAGACTTCTGGGTACCATGCCCTCCCTGGGTACCACACCTATTATTATTTGTTCACTTGGTACCCCAGTGTGCCTCCTGCATCCCAGACATACCTCTCCTGCACCCATCATGGAGCAGCAACACGCCCTCCCTGTTATTCTCCTACCAGCATTACAACTCCTGTCTTGAGTTGCTAGTGTACCCGCATGAGAGGCTGAACATGACCAGGCCTTCACAGGATCCCTTCCTGTGCCCATGGGAACCAGGACCTGAGCTCCAGAAGAGCCTTAAGCTGCAGTGATGGAAAACCCAGATTCCCCCAGTGGGGGTTACTGGGGTGATACAGAAAGGACCCATCGCTCCTTCCACCTCTTGTTCCTACTCTAAGGCACCAGGTCATCCCATACTAGGACCCAACCCTCTTCTGCTTATCGAAGGGTCTCACAGGCTTCATATCAGTAGCTGAGAGCACTTCTAGGATCCATCAGCCTCCACCTTCTTCTGCTGGCATGTCACGGATTGGGTTCAAGGAAGGAGCCAACAGCCTGAGCTGCCATTTGATCCAGAGCACTGTTGGCTCCTTAAGTAAAATATAAACTAAAAATACAAATGGGGTGGAGGTGCCAGATGATGGACTCATGCACTTTATAGAGAACAGCCCCCATCCTCACTCACTGGGTAACTCTGACCCACCATCCTGACCTAGCTCGGCTGACCACCCCTTCCCTGAAGGCTCTCCTGCGTTGGAAACTACAGATTGACAGCTATGAACTGATTGCAAGCATATCACATACCGAGTCAGGACTCACTCTTCTGTCCAAAGTGATCTGCGCACAGCTGCATGAGCCCCGCGCAGATGAGGAGACAACCAGTGGGGAGAGGAGGGAAAGTGCTCAGGTCACTTTGCACGCAGGGGCAGACCTGAGATTTAAAGGAAAGTCATTTCCTCCTGGAGCCCCTGCTCCTCACTTAAAAGAAGGTGACCAAGAAGTGAAACTCCAGGAGGTGGTGAAAGACAGAGGAGCCTGGCGTGCTGCAGTCCATGGGGTCGCAAAGAGTCTGACACGACTGAGCAACTGAACAACAATAAGAAGTGACCCTCAGACAGAGAGGGGAGCGAGCGACACTTCTGTGCAATGTGGTTCTTTGTAAGACAGACCTTGGAGATTTGGGGGTTCAGTTTCAAACCACTGCAGTAAAGCAAATATTGAAAAAAAAAAATAAGTCACACAAATGCTTTGGTTTCCCAGTGCACATAAAAGTTATGCTTATACTATAGTCTATTAAGTGTGCAACAGCATCAAGTCTAAAAAAACGATATACATACCTTAATTTTAAAATACTATATGGCTAAAAAACACTAACCATCATCTGAACCTTCAGCGAGTCATCATTTTTTTTGAATAGCCACACAAAGATCACTGACCAACAAATAACCACGGCAAATATTAATAACAATGAAAAAGTTTGAAAATTGCAAGAATTTCCAAAACGTGACAGTCAAGTGAACAAACACTTTGGGAAAATGGTGCTGACAGACCTGCTCTACGCAGGGTTGCCACAAACTTTCAATTTGTTAGAAAAAAAACCCCACCCTATCTTCAAAGCACATTAAAATGAGGCAATAAACTGAGGTCTGCCTGGGTAAGGAGGCCGGGGCACCCAGGCCTCCTCCCACTTCTCGTTAGTACCCTGGCCCCCTTCCCCTCCCACTGCTGCACCCACTCGCAGTCATATTCATTATTTCCACCAAAATACTTGTTCATTTTCTGTGAAGCATTAACTCCACAACGCCCCCTACCCTGCGGAAGGACCCCGGCCAGAGAAGCCGGCTTTAAGACATCTTGCACTGAAGTCTGGCTGGGAGGGGCAGCCAGGCACCCCACAAACGCTTTGCTTTTCAGGGTCCGAGGTTAAAATGAGCTTTTAGGAAATGGGCGTGCTTCCTCCAAACCAGAAAGTAAATATTTGTCCCTTTTCTTTGCATCTTGGAGGCAGTCGCAGTTATGAAGGCAGCTGGGGTGGTGTTTACCATTACAAGCAGGTCGATGCCGTTTCATCTGCCCTGAGTATCTCATCAGGGAACAGAACGAGCTGTTTCGGGGTGACAGGATGTCACGCAGTCCGTGCCGCCTCCCAGCCATTGGGTGGCAGGGCTGAGGGAGCCCTTTGAGAACACAACACCTGACCTCCGCTCTGTCTCCGCGTGGATGAAAGGACAGAAGAGCTTTCCATTGATCCCGACATTCTGCCGTATTTAATGGCTCCGGAGAACCTGCTGCTTAACTGTCTTATGGCCGAAATAAGAGAAAAATGGAGCCCTGAGAGGTGCTTCATGTCAAGTGGAGGACTGGAATCCTGGGGCTGGAGCTGCAATTAGATCTCGGTGCATTTTCACGGCACAAAGGGTTCCAAGTCTGGAGGCTTGACTGAGAAGGGGGAGCAGGGGTGGCCTGTAACTGCTCCCAACTGGTTTCCGAACCTGAACACAATGAGGCAAAACGCTGGGCATGGCCAAGGGGGCTGAGCACCAGGGGGAGAATCGCCTGATGAATGGTGTGGGGAGAGGAGAGTGGGCCTGGGTGTCCAGCAGACCTGAATGAAGGCCCCTCTCTGCCCCTTACTGGCTGCAGGACCTTGTACCAGTGACTTGTCTTCTCAGGATTTCAGTTTTCTGATCTGCAAACTGGTGATGGCATTACCCACTTCATGAATTCATGAATGTCGTAGGAAAAGTTCTAAGCAGACTCTAAGATGAGGATTTGGAACAAAGTGATTTTGTAGGAAATGTTCCCAGGAAAGCCAGTAAGACAACGGCAGGAACTGGGGATCGAAAGGAAGGATCCAGCAGGAATTCCACACCTGAAATGTAGTCTACAGACCCACAGCAACAACACCACCTGGGGTTTGGTGCCAGTGAAGAATTTTGAGGTCTCTTCTTGACCTACAAAGACAGACTCTGCTTTCTAACAAGATCCCCGGGGGATGTGAAAGGCACTGGTGGAAGACGCCCGTCTGGGAAGATCAAGCAGCACTTGATCACTAAGGCTGCCTATGGCTGGGGGTGGGCAGTGATGTGAATCACCACACACACGCCCCACCATCTCTCTACAGCTCTCACTCCGCATCCTGGTCAGAGCTTCCTTCTATAGCACTGACCCCGTGGACGTGGTCTGAAATATCCTGCGGCTCACCCCCACACCCACTCAACCCTCCTCCTTGGGCAGGACCTGGTCAAGGGTTCCTCCCAGGAATGAGCTTACTGCTAGGGTGCTTCCCCAGTCTCAACCCCATCTGGACGTGCTCTCTCTCCCTCCTAAGTCCTGAGGGCCTATGAAACTCCAGAGTAATAGGCAGGACCAGCTTCACGGGCGTGGGGCCGACCTGTGCCATCTCACAGGGCCCCGCACTTTGTTTATGCTCTGCAATCACCATCTTCCTATTTAGTCACTCAGTCATGTCCATCTCTTCTGCAACCCCATGGACTACAGCCCCCCAGCTCCTCTCTGCCCATGGGATTCTCCAGGCAAGAATACTGGAGTGGGTAGCCATTCCCTTCTCCAGGGGATCTTACCGATTCAGGGATCAAACCCCTGTCTCCTGCATTGGCAGGTGGATTGTCTACCACTGAACCACCTGGGAAGCCCCATTTTGTGGTTCAGAAGATCCCCTGGAGGAAGGCACGGCAACCCACTCCAGTAGTCTTGCCTGAGAAACCCAGGCAAAGAGGAGCGTGGCGGGCTAAAGTTCATGGGGTCGCTGAAGAGTCAGACGACTTAGAGACTCAACAACAAATCACCATCTTGTGATTCTCTGTAATTTTTTATAAGTGTTCTCCCATTTCCTTTGAACTGGGCCCCACACATTATGTGGACACTTGCCTCTGCAACCAAATGGAAATGCCAACACTGCCCAGTGGGAGGGTGAGCACTGTGACCCCTCCCTCCACTCTCTCTCACCCCTGCCCCATGCTACCTCACCTCTTCACTGTCCTGCCCCAAGAGCCTAACTGAGGTCCCCTTACCTAGGATGGCAAGATGTCACAGGTCGAGACTGGCCCACATTGATAGAAGACATTCTGGTCCCTTTAACTTCTATCTAAAATCTCATGTGTCAGAACAGCTCTTGGAGACATGGGTTTTTATTTTCATCCTACAGTTTTCCCCTTTACTCCCTGCATTCAGATGGGTGGTACTGGCTCTTAACTCCAAAGCCAAAGACTAGAGTTTGAGAGAGTTAAAAAGAGGTCCTCAGAGATTTGGGAACAGGGCCAAGGAGGCCTGCATTCTGCCTCCAGCCAGCTCCCCACATCTGAGATTTCTCCACGCTACGCCCATGCGCCACAGATCAAGTTAAGATGCAGGGATTCTGTCAGCCACCCAGACAGCAAACCCTGAGCAACAGGAGATTCTCAGCCAACATTCACAGCTGCATGACTGCAGCCCAGAAACAGAACTCCCAGCCCCAGTTGCACCAAAGAATCACCTGGTAGCTTTTAAACACCGACCTCCACCAGATACTCAGGTTCTGATATGTAGCCAAGGCATGAGGGACTTAAAAGCTCCCTGGGTGACACTCGTGCATAGACAAAGTTGAGCAGTACCGATCCAAGTGCTGAGCTGGGGGGCACCCTGAGGTTATGCACCCCCACCACCACACCCCAACACAACTAGATCCGCTTAGCTCACACAGCAGCCAGGCCCCACCCACCCTGGCTCAGACGGAGGTCATCCAAGTCCCTCCAAGGTCAACAGACCAGGAAGCAACCAGGGTTCTGGGTGTTCTCAGGCCAGCTCCTTTTTCTGGTCTGTTGGGATGCTGAGTCTCAGCCCCTACGCTGCCCCCAGCTCTGATCGCTGGACCCCCACACTGTCTGCTTCCATCTGGAGTGGCCACTGAAAGCAGATGGTAGGAGCCAGAGGGTGGGGTCAGAAGGTCTGGATTCACCTTCTGGCTCTGCCCCTTGCCACAGACACTCAGTAACAGATAAGGAAACGCTGCAGGCAGCTGTTGCTTTCCCCTCACCTACCACACACCATCTTGGTGGGACTAGAGGTCAACAAGTCCCCTCCTCCAGGCGGGAGGTGGACACCTGGCCCAAATGAGGCCAACCTGACTCACCTTCCCACACACGTATATCATGAGCAGAGTGATTTAAACAAACTGTTTAACAATGATTTAAAACAAACTGTTCTGTCCATTCATCTCAGCAGAGGCAGCCTGAAATCTGCTGACTAAGTCCCCAAGGGTGCCATGATTTCTATTCTTTCAGTGAAGTTTCTACAGTTTTTCCTTTGTTTTTCTAAATTCCCTACCCATATCCTCCCAACAAAGTCCTTTCCAGCTCAAGTTAGCTACATTCAGAATCTGCTGCTTACAGCCAAAGAATCCTAATTGATACACAAGATGTCTTATCATCCCCACTTTACAGATGACAGAGCTGAGACCCAAGAAGATGTATGGTTATCTATCCACTTAGTAACCGAATCAGAACGCTAATCAGGTCTCCTTCCTCCTCAATATGTACTACTCTCAACAACAGACACTTGGCAGTGGAGTGTTGGGGAATTAATTTCTCCAAGGAAAAATAAACGTATGAAGGGACCCAGAAGGCACCATCCTCATTTGTTTGAGTTCAATACAGAGCCCTAAGAAGTCATTACAAAGGCACTGACTGTGATTTTGAGCCTGAGACCTGCTGTATTCAGAGCTGAATCTTCAGGCAGCCTGGCCTAAGGACCCACAGAGGGAACTGCAAGATACCAACAACATGGCTGAATAAGATGTCCTTTATTTGTATCCCCCAAGAGCCACAATTTGGTGCCCACTGATGGACAAAAGTGCCTGTGTGGGAGCTGTGGGATCCAGCACCATACACCATAGGACGGAAAGAGTCTGCCCACCTGTGTGCTAGGTAATGGGCAGACAAACCTGGGCCCTGCCTGCTGACTCTGCAGCGGACCACAAACTGGTTCCAGCCCCTGTTGGCTGCAGCCCAGGAGCCCCTAGAGAACACCGTTTAGGAACAATCTGTCACAGAGGACAGATCCATCGTGGAAGTTCAGGTTTCCAGCAGAGAAGTTCTAGCCCACTGTCACAGCAGAAAAAAATACAAGTCTGGATGCAGTGGAGAGGGTTCCCCCAAGGTGACACAGCTCAGTACCAAGAGAGATCCTTCTGGTCCGTGATTTGTCCCACAGGGGAAAATGAGAATGTGTGAGTGAGTGAGTGAGTGGGGAAATCAAATGATTTCCCCCACTGTGCAGGACATCGCCAAAGAAGCCTGTTTCTCTCGCTCCCTGCAGAGTACAGTCATGAGCTGTGCGATGGGAGGACAAGAAGAGCGTGGTGAAACAGCAGATCAAACCTCAGAAGGTATTAAAGGAGCAAGGACTCTGGACTCCATCAAGGAGCCTCTCCACGAGCCACTGGGACCACCTGGGATGAGGATCCACCCACCTGGTCCAGGGGCACACCAGTACTCCACCTGCCTCACCCACACGCAACCCCAACCTAGGGCTGGCGCTCTGTGTGCACCCCCGATGGCCGCGAAAATGAGCTCTGGCAGACGGTTGTGAGCTTGCACAGAAGGCCAGCCAAATCTTCAGTCCACAGGGACACCGCAAGCTTGAGAGTCAGCTCTACCTCTGGGAAAATAAAAGGGAGGATGCCAGCACCCTGCCTGATGTGTTGCAGGATCAAGAGAAAGCACACAAGGGTAAGAATTCTGCCACAAGAAGGAGGAAGAAGAGTGGAGCAGGCATATCCATAGAACGCCTCAGAAATTTTCAGACGCCCTAGCACAGTGATGGCCAGGGGCTGGGGGGCTGAGGAAATGAGGAGATGTCAGTAGAAGGGTACAAACTTCCCTCTTTGATAACATGAATAAGGTCTGGGGATCTAATGTACAGCATGGCGATCACAGTAAACACTGTATTATACACTAGAAAGTTGCTAAGAGAGTAAATTTTAAATATATTTAAGATTTTTCTCACCTGCTGCTGCTGCTGCTAAGTCGCTTCATTCGTGTCCAACTCTGTGCGACCTCATAGACGGCAGCCCACCAGGCTTCCCCGTCCCTGGGATTCTCGAGGCAAGAACACTGGAGTGGGTTGCCATTTCCTTCTCCAATGCATGAAAGTGAAAAGTGAAAGTGAAGTCACTCAGTCGTGTCTGACTCTTAGCGACCCCATGGACTGCAGCCCACCAGGCTCCTGTGTCTGTGGGATTTTCCAGGCAAGAGTACTGGAGTGGGGATTTTTCTCACCACACACACAAAAAAAGAATGGGAATTATGTCAAGTTATAGAGGTATTAACAACCCTCCTCTAATAATCATTTCACAATATATGTGTATTAAATCCTTACATTGTACATTTTAAACTTACACAATGTTACTTGTTAACTATATCTTAAAAAGCTAATAAGAAAATAAAATTAGGACAATAGTTTTTTTAAGGAAAAAAAGAACCACAAAACGAGACTGTCGATTTCTTTTTTTTTACTTTTTAAGAAATGTTCGTGACAGTTGTATATACTTTTCAAGGTTAATGGTATCTTGATTCACAATAATGAAAGCCTCATTTATCTACATATTAGTGTCCTGAAGGTAGCTTAATTTACATAATCATGAATTGCATTTCAACTGTCCTCATCAGCTTATTCCCCATTTGATGAAAACGTAAACGGTAATTTTATTTGGGCTCAATTGCATACATACTGCATTTATGCCACATGAGAAAATAGCATTTTAATCTAAACAGCAGGTTAGGCTCATTACAAAAAATAAGAATACTGGTAAAAACACTAAATCAGGTCCCCAAATGCTTCTGAAGGCCCCGGTCATTGTTGTACTATTACCCAGTCAGTTTTAATTTTATTTGCTCAAAGCTGGAAAAAATCAAGACCTCATGATGAAAATGACCTTTAGACTCCAAGGTCCAGGTAGCCACTGGGCCCCAGGACTCCAAGATGGAGGGCAGGGGGAGGGCACAGCGTGCAGGGACCCCTCTGTGCCCGGCGCAGAGGATACTCTCAGAGACTGAGAACTGGGAAGGAAACTGAGCTTCATTTTTGACATGAGACAGATGGATCCAGTACAGAGTCAGGTCACACAGATGTAAGCACAGGCCTGGTCTCGCTCCCCACCTGGAGGGGAAGCCAGAGTCTTTGAGGGTTTGCGATCTCCCCTCTGACCACTGGTTTCTCATGTAATGACAGGCTCTGAGCTAGGTGCAATGAAGAACCCCAGATATGAATAAAAGCTTGTGCTGTCCTCACAGGCAGAAAATAAGATGGCATAAATTGTTGCAAGGCAAGAAAGAGGGAACCCAATGACGCTCCTCCACAAATGCCGTGGGAGGCGGGCAGCCTCGCCATGTGCATGCAGGCACTGAGTCTCAGCGAGTGGCGCCATCTGCTCAAGTTCAGTCTGTTTCACTCCAGTCTTAGTCTGTTTGGGCAGCTTTCACAGCGTATCACAGACGGGGAGGCTTCTAAGAAAAGAAATGTATTTCTCCATTTCTGGAGGCTGGGAAGTCCGGTGTCAAGGTGCCAGCGGATCCCGTGTGTGGGGAGAGCCTGCATCCTGGTTCACAGGTTTCCGTCTTTTGTGTCCTCACAGGGCGGAAAAGGCAAGGGACCCCTCTGGAGTCTCTTATAGTTGTACTCATCCCATTTATAAGAGCTCCACCCTTATGACCTAATCACCTCCCACAGGCCCCGCCTCCTAGTACCATCACACTGGGGTTAGAATTTCAGCATATGAATTTGGGGAGGACACAAACATTCAGTCTGTAACACCCAGCCTAGGCCAGGGTCACGATGCAAGGCAGGCAGAGAGTCTTAAACGTTCAGTGGGATGTGGAGCTCGGGTTCCCTGGAGGTCAAGGGGGAAAAGCAGGCTGGAAGCGTGGCTGGGTGCAGAACCGCCCAGGAACTCCCTGTGACAAGACCTTCCCCTGCTGCCACTGCAGGGGACATGGGCCCACATGCCAGTGTCTACAGCTCCTACGCAGCTGGGGGCTCTGCCCTGCTCTTCCTCACAAGACGTGTTAAAAGCTGAAGTGAGAAAGGCACCTCTCACCAGTAGGATCTTCAGAGCCCACTTTGCTCACACCATCTCTGGGCTCCGGGGAAGCGGGGCCTGCTTCTTGCTAACCAAGGCTCTGACAGCTGTCCTGCACACTAGCGGTCTCAGCTCTCTGACCCACAGCTGGGAGCAGGTACAGACTGAACCATGGAGAAAATGGCCAGACCGGGTTGTTAGGTGCAAGCTGTGGACCAGCATCTGTTGCCAAGGTCCAGCGGGTAAGACGAGAGATTTCTCCAGGCGTCAAGCAGGACAACGTGGGAAGGAGTGAAGTATTTGTTTCTGGTGACTCCTGCCAGTGTGTCAAGCCCCTTTAGAAAAAGATTCTCAGACACTGGAGTTCTCTGTAGACCAGAGATGGCACAGAGGGCAGGAGGATGCAACACAACCAATTTACAGGATGCAAATTGGTGCAACATTTATCATCTTTCACAGAAACACTTCTGTGATGCGCGGCACACCTAGGACAGCCATGCCTGGTTACGATGGTGCTCTGAAGGGCAGCCTTTCTCAAACAAGCATCTCCTGGGGAGCCTGCTCAAACTGCAGAGGCCAGACCCACCGCAGACCTTCTGCATCTCTGCTTGGTGAATAAGTGCCCCCGGTGGCTCTGGGGGAGCCTGATGAGAAAGCAGTTATTTCTCTCTTACACCTTCTCTCCCCCTCCCCACCATCTTGGAGTCCTGGGGCCCAGTGGCTGCCCAGACCTTGGAGTCTAAAGGTCAGGACCCAGGGCTCCAGACCCCAGCCAAATTCCTAGTCAACCTTGGTCCAGAAATGCATCTGTAATACCATCTGTCTATCATCCTTCCAAGGGCAGCTTTCACACCTGACTTTAAGACAACAGCAAAAAGGTTTGGTGAGCATGATCAAAGCCACACTCCGTAGGAATCACTTTGCTGTAATACATGATTTGAAACATACAGGCAAATACTTGTTGAATGAATGATACAGGTACTCGGTGATTTCTGAGCTCCAGCTTTTCCCTCTGAGGACTGGCAAGGACCTTAACCAGGACAGGGGAGGAGATACCCTCCAAGCTCATCTGGTCTGCAAGATTCTGCACAAACCACCTTGTTCCTCTGCCACACCTGGCACTGGGGTGTCTGTTTCTTCCTCCTGGATCCCCAGACCCTGAGTCTGCACAACTATTGCTGAGGGCAGACTCCAGGGACCTCCCAGTCACTGGCAGGGGGCAGCCCACATTCGTCTGCACCTGAATCTCTGTCCTCTTGGTGCAGTCAACAGCTTCCTGGGTCTGAAGGCCCAAGGCTGTTCCAGCTTAACCCTGGAGCTAAAACTGAAACACATGGAGGCTGTGCTACTTCCTGTGTGACGTCATTAAACATGCCCTGGGACTTTGCTGGTAGTCCAGTGGCTAAGACTCTGCACTCCCAATGCAGGGGGCCCAGGTTCAATCCCTGGTCAGGGAGCTAGATCCCACATGCCACAACTAAGAGTTCGCGTGCTTCAACTAAAGATCGGGCATGCCACAATTAAGACCCTGTGCAGCCAAATAAATAAATACTTCAAAATAAATAAACGCGCCCACTAGCAACATCTCAGAGCTGATGTAAAGGTAGTGAGTTCCCTGTCACTGGAGGTATACAAGCAGATATTGATCTACCGTATGCACGTCAGCAGCCGGGTACCAGCAGCTCTCAACTAAAGCCCTGGACTTCTCAATCACTGAAGTCCCTCCAATTCCAGGTGCGCTGGACTCTGCGAATTTCAAATTTGACTCCCACCACTGAGGTCAAAAACATCCACATTCTGCCCACACAGGTCTCCAACACTCAGACTGGTTTTGCACAAAGTGGTAAAATAACAGTTTAAGTATTTCCTAGGTGTCAGAACTGTGAGGAGCAAGAACAAATTAATCAACCAAGAATTCCTTTTCAATGGTTTTCAAGCCAGCCAGTGTCTGTCACCAAACCACAGGTGAAATGCTAATAAAATTCAGCTTGTGACAACAGCATAATGATTTAACTATGGCCTGTTTTTACCAAGAAATATATATATATAATATTTTTCCAAACATGGCCTTTTCAATGTGCGAATTTTTTTTTGTAAGAACAGGATTAGAAAATAGCAGAGGTCTCCTGACAACTGCAGTGAGGTGGAGTCTCTACTGAATGGCCTTGGGAATGATCCAAGAGGCCCGTGGGCGGGTGTGAATGCCATCGTCCTTGGATCTAACAGGGGGGAGTCCTGAGAGAAGAGGCAACTGGCAAAACAGCAGCGATGAAGTCATTTCACCTCTTCAGCCTAATTTGAAGAGACGAGGCCATGGGAACTGGCTCCAGCCTTGCCTACTGACTGCAAACTGCAGCAGGAGAACTGACGTCTGCATCCCTGAGGGTCTGCATCCCTCACAGACCACATGCTGTCCCAGAGGCACAGGCGCTGCCCCACAGCTGCCCTTCAGCCTCACTGCTTGTGGCCCTGCCCGGGGTGACTTGCCTCTTTTCTCAAACATTTGGCCTCTTTCTGTGCTTCCATGCTCTTGCCCGTGTTCCCTCTGCTCTCCCTCTCCTTATCTACCTCAACCTTGCTCCAAAATGAGATTCCAAAGGCACCTCCTCCATGCAGTCTTCCTTGACTTGCAGTGTGATGTTGAACAGTCCCTGCTGTGGACCTCTGAGTCTCCAAACCTGTCCTTCTGCCCACCCCTCCTTGGCACCTCCTTCATTCTGCCTCCCAGATGGCTCTCTCTCTTGCTGAAGTGGACGCTCTCTGAGGACAGGGGTCGTGTCACAGACTGCACGCTGTATCCCCAGGGATACAGGAGCTGGTGTGCTAGCACTGCTGGTGGAAGGGAGGCAAGGGCAAAGATGGAAGCCATCGCCTCACGGAGCCATGGACCCAGGTGTCCATGTTTTGGCCCCAATATCTCCTTACCAGGAGAACCCCACTGGGATGGGGGTATAAAAAGATAAGCCCAGGAACTTCCCTGGTGGCCCAGTGGCTAAGATTCTGCTCCCAATGCAGGGAACCCAGGGTCAGTCCCTGGTTGGGGAACTAAAACCCACGTGCTGCAACTAAGACTTCACATGCCGCAGCCAAGACCCAGCACAGCTAGGGAGGTAGCTAGCTAGCTAAATAAACAATATCTTTTTAAAAATAAAAAGATAAGCCCAAACAACCAGGCATTTTCCAGAGATTTCAATATTACACTCATGGCCTAAAAGGCATGGCTCCCTCCACTGGGATCTGGGCTTGCATTTTGGAGTCAGGCAGAATCAGAATCACAACCCAGTTGCCCACCTTGCTGTGTGGTCTTGGGCAAGTTACACAACCTCTCTGAGTCTTACTTTCCTCAGCCTAGACAGAAAGATAATCAGAATTCCTCCAGAGGGTTGTCGAAAGGTTGTAATCAGATAAAGTAAGTAGAAGTACCTAGCACCCAAGATTCTCAATAAATGCCACGCTCCTCTCTTCCTTGCAGAGTTAGCTACTGTGAGATTTTAGATCACAAAGCACCTCAATCTTTCCATCTGCAGAATAGGCAGGCATGCTCAAAGCTTCTCACTTCACTGTTCAAAGATCAAGTATGTATAAAAAAATATATTTATAACAGACTTCACTTATTCCCAGTATCATGTCAGTATGAAATGGTCACCCATTCTTCCTAAACACTGCAGGAATTATCCTCTGTCACTTCTAAGAGGATCGAGAGATTGTCACTCAATAAGAACATGGCTCTTTGCAAAGAAAACCATGGCCCATGGAAGAGGCCTGTACTCTGCTCTCTGTTGGGCCCCCCAGCAGTATAAAAGGGACTCATGTAATCTTTACCACAGACAGCATTTTGAGACTGGGAGTGCCCTTCCCACTTTACTGATGAGGAAACTGAAGCTCAGAGAGGTTTGCTGAGTCCAGATGCAGAGCTCTACACCCACCACTGCCCGAGACGCTGCAGGAGAGAGAGTTGGTTACAGAGTTGGTTACAGAGACCTGTACATTTGGTTACAGGTCGAGCAAGTGTCAGACTCCCCAGTGCTACAAGAGGAAGCGCGAAGGGCTGAAATTACTAGACCTTGCCTCCCCTCCGGTTCTCAGAGGGGAGGTACATGCAGTAGGAAACTGGGACATTGAAAACATGTGAAGATGAAGATGTTAGTCGCTCAATTGTGTCCAACTCTGCGACCCTATGAACTGTAGCTCTCCAGGTTCCTCTGTCCATAGGATTTCCCAGGCAAGAATACTGGAGCGGGTTGCCATTTCCTTCTCCAGGGGATCTTCCCAACTTAGAGATCAAAACTGGGTCTCCTACATTGCAGGCAGATTTTTAACAGAACTCAAAATCAGATTCCTGACACTTTCCTATAATCCTCTACAATACTGTAAAATTACCAAGGTTTGCATCCACTTAGAAATTTTAAAAACAACAACAAACTATAATCAGGTACTCTTAGAAAACAATTTTTGGGGTCTCTCCAAGTGAAATCAGGGAGACTATGCATTCTAGATTGCCTAGGACAGCCCCAAACATCAGAATCATGGTTAACTTGCCTCTACTCACACTCAAAAATATCCTCATATATATGGTGGGTCATCCCAGATCTGTGGTTCTCAACCTTGCCTACACATTTGGATCACCTGGGGAGCTTCATAAACATCTCGATTAAATAAAAATCTATATGGCAGGAGGGAGAGTGTGGGATCCAGGCAGTGATCACTTTTTAAGCTTTCCCCAGTGACTGTCATGGGCAGCCAGGGTCAATGTCACAGGTGGAAGACACACCCTTCCCTGGCAGGCAAAATGGAAACAAGTCGCCAGACAGCAGAGGACGGGGAACTCCATCCAGCCCTGAGCCGTCCTGCCCCCGGGGGTCCGAGGTCAGCAGAGGACAGGGCACAAAGCTGGTCCGTGGACCCCATCTGTGGGCACGACGCCTGCTTTCCACTTGCCCGTCTGTATTTCCTCACCTGTCTGCTTCCGGAACGGGCTGGAGGCTCTGTGGCAGCTCCGCTGGATGCTAGCTCAGCCCTGAGCGCATCATTACTGCTCGCTGGCTCCAGAGAAGAAGAGATGAAGGAAATCACCTGTTTCACCTTGAAGCTAAGGAGGAGAACCTGAAGAGGGAGATTTGCCCACACTTGCTGGAGAAGAATGCCAGAGAATGCCATCAAGACTCGAGGAGCCAGGCTGCTGGCACAGAGCAGCCGGGAGCCCAAGGTGCAAACGTGTCCCGGGCAGGGTTTCCTGAACAGATTGTCTCCAAATGTTGCTCTCTCCTAATTAATGCTGCGAGCGCAGTCTCTGGTCTCTCATCTCACACCAGGGAGGTTCCTGCAGAAAGAAAGTCCCTGCCATCTCCTTGTCCCAGCCACAGAGAGCAGAGTCTGTCCCCAGGCAGTTCCCCTGGGTTTCTGAACCATTTTCAAGGCCCTGGCATTCATACTTCTGGCTGAAATGCATTTCAAAGAGCAGAAAGCGAAGGTTGAGGTTTCAGAGAGGTTTTCTCTTTCTACAGAGGGCCAGTGAACATGACTACAGCTAGACCTGGATGGTGTTTGTGGTTCCCAGATACATTCTAACTACGTAATGCATCATACATCTCAGCGTTGCTCAGACTGTGTCCCTGAAACTCTTCCGCATTGTGTTAGGAGAAACTATTCCATGAAACACTGATTGGGAAACTTCAGTGTATGTGGAAAACCATTGTCATTTGTAGATATAACATTCACAACTTGGACTCACGGGTGAAAACTATGTCACCAAATTGCTCTCCCATAAAAGTGATAATGATTTATATTATCAGCAGCATCACATTCATACATACACACTCCTTACTATCTTGTCGTTGTCAAACTTTCTGATCCTTTCCCATCTGAAAAATGAAATGGATTTTCTGAATGTAGTTTTCATTTCTTATTAGTGAGACTAAGCAACTTTTCATATGCTTAAGAAGAAGTTTTGTTTCCTATGTCATGCACTCTGTTCATACCCTTTGCCCATTTTTCTATGAAGTTCATGGTCCTCGGTTATTGATCTGTAGGATCTCTTTATATATTAGAAAAGCCAGCCCTTCCTCTGTGACATAGCCTGCAAACATCTTGCAAATTTGATGTTTGTCTTTTGATTTTATTTATCATTCACTTAGCTAAGTCCATTTTAATGGAATTGAATTTATTATTTTGTGGCTCCTGAGTTTTGCATTATTTTAGACACCCTTAGAAGGAAAACATCTTTCATTGTTTCTTCAGTATGCCATCCTCAAAGTACTGATCCAGGCCAAAAATCATTCAGTGGAAAAATATTCAAAGAAAATCATGATTTAACATGGCTCTTCCTGCATGCAAAGATCACCGTACAGAAAGCTGACAAGACACCTCTCTTTTCAAGGATGATCCACAATCGAGCTTCCCATCTGAGGGACTGTTTCCTATGAGATGCCATAATATAGGATTCCAAGCTCCAGTGTAATTAAATGCCTCTACATACAAAGGTCCTGGTGACATTAGTCTTGTTTATTTCCAAGCTGTTGCAAAAATTCTTCTAAGATTAGGGAGGATCTCTTTCTATCACACTAGTAACTGCCATGTCAGCTAGG
>NW_011494869.1:7989549-8021879 GCF_000754665.1 Bison bison bison | reverse complement strand
CTAGGGTCTCCCTGAAAACTTCCATCTGGTAATAATTGCCTGAAATTATTACCAACATGGAGGCTTTCTCTAGGGAACGACTGTAGGGAGTGAAATGAGGTTTCTTTTGTGGGTATTTGGACGTGTTTCCTTCTTTCTAGGGATTCCATTCCTCTCCAGTGTCACCAAACCCTACAAGACTTTTTGATTCAGCTCAGTCTTCAAATATAACTCTGGACACAGACGCCCACCCTCTGCCCAGCATGGCAGCTGGTGGCCTGACATCACATCTGCTCCAGCCCATGCCTCCATCAGTCCTGCCTTCTCCTTCCAGCCAGTACAGACTCCAAGCCGAAGAAGCCATCCTGGAGGTGCATGAAGAGACACCCTCATTTGGAAACAGACTTCTGCCCAATTGACTTGTTCCGCAGACTCTTATGACACATGTACTGTGTGCAGATGCTGGGGAAGCCAAGGCGCAGGACAGGTGAGAGTCTGGTAGTAGTGGAGCCCAGAGCCTCTCTCGAGCATCAAACGAGACTCCCAGCAGTTTGGACTCACCCACATAACGAACACCTGTTTGCCCTCCACATCCCCTGGAGCCCAAGCACAGTGAGCAAGCATCCTGAACCTTTCGTAGGTCCTAGCAACAGAGCTGGTTCCTCCGCCCAGACTTCTTCACCTGCTCTCCAGGGCCCCTCCTTGCTCTTCTGACCCCTCCCCTCAAAAAGCCCAGACCCTCCTAAAGTCTGCATGGAGTATAGAAACATCTCTACAAGCTGATCCTCTTTTTAAGACAGCATCATTTCTAAATGAAAGTTCTGCTAGCCTGAGCGATTATTTACTTGTGCAGGAGGAAAGTGAGAGTTCAGAGACGGTGAGCCTAGCATGAGGTCAACAGCTAACAGGTTTCCAAGCCAAGACCAGTACCCAAGCTTGCCAACTCCTGGCCCAGGCCACCCTCACCAACCCGCTATGGCTCCCAGACCAACTGTCTCCCACTTCCTTTGGGGAGTGTCCTGGTGAGGACTCTGCTTTTTTAATTCTATCTGGGATGAAAAGAGAACAGGTTGACTTTGTAATGTCATCAAATATTAATCTTGATCTTCCCAGAAACTGACACCCAAATTGCCATCAAGCTTGAAAGGCCCAGTGGAGCCTGTCGACTGTGCTGATAAAACCCAGGCCTGTGGCTGAGGGTGGGGGGGGACACAGCCCGTCTCAACTGCAAGAGGACAGGAGTGGGAGGTGGGGGGCCCTGCAGAGTCGGTGACCAAACGGAACTCAGGGACAGGGCGAGAGCCAGAAAAGACAGATGGGAGTAAGGGTCCTCCATTAAAATTTTAAACCACAGGCTCTACACAACCACGCATGCCTGAAATGCCATCCCTGCAAGCTGGGAGCCAAAAGGCGGTTGAGGTTACTGTGCAAAGTTGCCAAAAGCTGAAGACATAACACATCCCTTGTCCCTTGCAAATTTTTTTAAAGAAAAGTTCTCCATGACATGGAACACACTGTACAAATGGGGGTAGAAAAATAAACTTTCCTGAGAGGAACATCACAGTGTCATGTTTTTTAAAAGGATAGAGCTAGAAAAATCTCTGGAGTTAGGGAAACGGGCTCCAGTGTTAGAAAAATCTGGATCTGGTCTCTGGCTTTAGAAATGTTTTCACAGGACAGGCGTAATCCCTCAGAACCTTGGTTGCCCCATGTGTAAAACAAGGATGAGAACTCCTTCCTAGAAGGAGAAATGGAGGGGACCTGGGGCAGGGCTCGGCCCCAAGTAAGGCCTTATGGGCCGGTCCTGCTTCCTCTGCTTTGAGAGCTTGAAATGGACTTCATAATTCACTTATCTGGTTGCCTTAATTTTGCATATAGGGAAATAGGGGGTTATTTACAGCCCTTGGCAGGCAAGGGGGAGGATGGGATTCAGTTTCTCTGATTCTCTGGCTGTATGAAAATGGAAAAGATTGGGGGCAGCAGGAGAAGGGGGCAACAGAGAATGAGATGGTTGGATGGCATCACCAATTCAATGGACGTGAATTTGGGCAAACTCCGAGAGATCTTGAAGGACAGGGAAGCCTGGTGTGCTGTAGTCCATGGGGTCACAAAGAGTCAGACATGACTTGGCAACTGAAAACAACAACCTTCCCCACATCAAGAAACACCTCCTCTCAAACCTTTCCTTCCTTCTCTTCCCCATGAGCTCAGCATCTCTTAACTATGTGGTGGGAGGGATATGAGACAAGTGGCCGGGTGCCCCTGAGGTCATCCTCAGCATCACTACCTTCCCAGGCGAGGATGACAGCTAACCCTGCAAAGTAAGCGACACCTCCGTGTGACTGCCCAGGAAATCCGAGTCTCCAGTGAGAGTAAGCACAGGAAGTAGGAAAAGAGAAAGAAGAGCAGAGAGAGAGACTCTTGGAACCCAGAGGAGCCCCCGAGGGATTCACAGTGAGATAAGGGCAATTTGCTGTGACACTGTTTTCAAACAAGCACAGAAAGAGAGAAACCACAGACAGCTATGGCTGGATGCGTGGAACCAGTGAGGGAGAGAAAGAACACTGGGAGGCCAGAGAGGCAACGCAGTAAAGGAGTCTGTATGAATAAACGCCACTCCTGTGCAGAACGGGGTGGGACCATCCAGGAACCCGACGATCGAAGGACTGAGGTGGCCTCTCCAGCTGAGTCCTGGCTGTTTGCTTTTGTGTCTCTTATCAATTTTGATGGAAATTTTTCTGGTCTTTGCATTGCCAAATACAAGTAGAATTTAAAAAGCCACTGTCAAGCAATTTTGTGTAGATCTAGGATGTTTCCAACAATTAAAATAGTTTCTCCTCTAAGAAACTGTGGGACAGGATGGGGTGAACCACGTGCTCCCCTCACCCTGCTTCTACCCTCAGAAGGGACCCTGATTTTACTGCTGTGCAAGTGGAAATGGAAAAATACTCCTGTGTTTCTCCTCTACCATTCATACTGCTGCCATGCTCCCATTACTTCTGATGCCAGATGTGTAGATGTCCCAGAAGCCGAGCAATTCTCTGATGCCATCTACATGTCCTCCAATTCAGTTCAGCTCCAACAGTCCACCTGAGGTTAACATCAGAGCCCACAAGCCAAGTGATCTGACCCACAAAACTGGTCCCACTTCAGAGGCCAACTGTCACCTGTACTTCTCACCAACCGGCTACAAGTTGGGGTTCCCATGAGCCCCTCCTTGGATTCAATCATTTATCAGAATGGTGCACAGAACTTGCCTATTTTTGCTTGTCTGCTCAGTAGTGTCTGACTCTCTACAACCCCATAGACTGGAGCCCACCAGGCTCCTCTGTCCATGGAATTCTCCAGGCAAGAATACTGGAGTGGGTTGCCATTTCCTACTCCAGAGGATCTTTCTGACTCAGGGATCAAACCTGTCTCCTGCACTGGCAGGTGGACTCTTTATTGCTGAGCCACCAGGGAAGCCCCTCTCACTTTTTACCTTGAACCAACTCAATCACCCCAGTCCCAGACCTGGTCTGCTTGACATTGGCCATGACACTACTGGCAGTTGCAACAAAGAGTAAATTTTACACACAGATTGAATCTACAAAGCATTGCTGGTATACTGGGCCCAGCGACCCACCAAAACACCCCTCACCCGCATGTCCATGAGAGAAGGTTTTCAACAGCTGCCACTAGCAAATGGGTGAGCTGGGGGCTGGGGGTCCCCTGCCCAGCAGGGGACTTAGGCAGCCTCCACTGGATGCCCCCTCCAAAGGGCAGAGACCATGCTAGAGTGGGCAGGCAGGCCGAAAGCCTCCAGAAAAGTCTGTCCCACCAGGGGACTCTGTTGATATGTAATCAAATTGTGTTTCATTAAACAGAAAGCATCTAGAGGTTTCCTGATGGCTGCAACTCTTGCAAATGGAAGCTAATGGAGTTAACAGAGAATAACTGTGAGTCAGATACCAACAGGTAAGAGGAACCCCCGGCAACTTTATCACCTCGGATGCCCATCCTGTGGGATGATCCCTGCTCAGGAGGAGCCAGGCTGGATTCCATCTTTGCCCAAAATCATAGGTTCAGGTTAAAAACGGCACGGCTGCCCCCAGACATATGATTTTGAGCCAAACCATGATCTTGCTACTAAGTCTCTAGACCAAAAAGATTTGTACAGTGACCAGATGTCCCTTTCTGCCTAGAAATATGCCCATAGTGGGTAATATGAGAGGAGGGTTCCCCAGGCCTGGGACTTCAGTGGTAAATTCAGGAAAGTTCTAGATAAACCGAGACAGGCTGACCACCCTATAAGGCCTCCCAGGACCCCTGACTGTGTCAACATTCTGATTATTCTAACTCTAGTATTCTTGAGAGTTACTGGATCACAAGAACTGGAGCCCTAATTCACATGTCGTGAGCCCAGTAGAGCTTCCAGCAAACAGCAGGAAGGTGTTGTCCCTTCCTGTGTCCCTGGCCAGGCATGGTCACCTATGGCTGTGCTGAGACCTTGGGAGTCCTGTGCTGCTGGAGCCGCCTGAAATCCTCACCAAAACCCCAGAACTTATTAAATTCCTATTAATATCTTCCAAGTGAAGAAACATGATCAGACTAGAGAGCTAGGAGTTCACCCCACATCCTCTAGTCCAAGCCCAGTGGCTCCTTGGCCAGATTAGGCTGCCGTGTGCCCCCCATACACACAGCCAGCTGTGGGCCCAGGGGGCTGCAGACCGTGAGCTCAGGCCTCTCCTGCATTTGGGCTCCTCCTACCAGAGAAGCAAGAGCTTCCTTGATGGCTCAGCAGGTAAAGAATCTGCCTGCAGATTCTTAATGCAGGAGACACAGGAGATGTCGTTCAGTCCCTGGATTAGGAAGATCCCCTGGAGGAGGAAATGGCTCAGATGGTAAAGAATCTGCCTATAATGCAGGAGACCTGGGTTCAAACCCTTGGTCAGGAAGATCCCCTGGAGAAGGGAATGGCAACCCACTCCAGTATTCTTGCCTGGAGAATTCCGTGAGTAGAGGAGCCTAGTGAGCTACAGTTAATAGGGTGTCAAAGAGTCGGACACGACCTCCTTTCACTACTGAGAAGCATCTGCTCACTGCCCCATCCTTTTAGTCCAAAGCTCCCCACTTCTATGCCCGCCTACATGGGCAACTGGCCGCCCAGTGGGGAGGGAGGGGGTGATCAGAGTCCCAGCAACCCTGTGTCATCCCCCTGACCATGATGAAACACAGGCCCTCCCTGGGGCACCAGGACCTCAGTCCTTGCTCCCTTCTTCACCCCAAACAACTGCCCAGGAGGAAGGGAAAACCTGCAAGGGTAGGCAGCGAGAAAGAGGGGCGGGTTGCCCCACCCTGTCGTAGTCAGGGCCTCCCGGAGCAGAAACCCTGCAGCCCAGCATCCTCCAAGGCCCAAACTAGGCTAGAGAAACCTAAACCTCCAGCCATCTGGGATGGAAACCCAGAAGGAACTGGGCCTTCGAGGAGGTGGCGCGTGTGATTTTTAATTTACTTTTTCTTGCCCTGAGACAAAAATTAATTTTACTTGGAGAAAAAAAAAAGTAACTTCTTACTTGACTTTTTAAAGTAAAATTTCTGCAACTCTTTTTCCACTTAACAGAATATTTCCTCGACTTCTAAGGCATAATGTTAATATGCACTGAAGATGGGGAATTCCCTGAGCTCAGCTCACATATCACTGAACTGATTTTTTGCTTAATTTCCTAGTAATCCTGGCTGGGTTATGCTAACAGGAGAGTTAACAGCTAATTTTGCTACAGGGAAGATAATAACAGGAAATGATCTTTAATAATGAATTAAACAGACTCCTTGGATCCTGATTCTTTTTATTAGATAAGGTCAATGGCATCTTAAATGAGCAAATCTATGCTAGGCTGGCAATGAGACACGAAGAAAACTGTCAAATTGATTTACAGGATACTGTGTGAGCTCTGAAGATCAAATCACAGTCTGACACAATGGGAAGATCATGAGTTTTAGACTCAAAACCAGACAGGAAGACACACTAGCTGTGTGACCTTGACCAAGACCCCCTCCTCTCTGACATAATAATCTTGAGCTTTCATGGTCATAATAATCCCCACCTTCTGGAGCTTTGTTATTTTTCCTGAGCCAAAATGTATATAAAACCCAGCCGGAGCTGCTGCTGCAAGGATTTGCCCCATTGTATTCACCCCATTCATTAGAGAGGGGATGCAACTTATCAAACAGTTTAGCATGCACTATGTAACTCAGCCTTCAGAAGATCCTCCCTTATAATGAACTCTCCAGACCAGAATTATTTCCGGACAAGGAAGGTCAAGTACTGCCCAAAGCCATGCACTGAGTCAGAGGGAGGACCAGGATCCTAAAAGAGGTCTTCAGATTCCAATTTATTTCACCTATAGGGTCCTCCCTCTTCACACTAACTATCTCCACTTATTTTTTTTTAATCACACAGAATTTTTAGTAAAAAGTTTTTACAGACCGGACACATCACCAACCATATATACATACATATAGGGGCTTCCCCAGTGGCTCAGTGGTAAAGTATCCACCTGCAATGCAGGAGACACAGGAGATATGTGTTCAGTCCCTGGATCGGGAAGATCCCCTGGAGGAGGGCATGGCAACCCACCCCAGTATTCCTGCCTGGAAAATCCCATGGACAGAGGAACCTGGTGGGCTACAGTACATAGGGTCACAAAATACATATATATGTGTGTGTGTGTGTATATATATATATATGGGGGGTTTCCCTGGTGGCTAAGCTGGTAAAGAATATATACATACACACATGTATATTCTAACATATACAGAAATAGAAGAAATAAATATAACCTAAATATAAACTGAAGCTCAATGTTTTCTTGCAGGATGAGGAGAAACTGCAGGATTGGAAGGGGAGAGCCCAGTGATGGTTCTGGAAACCAGCATTGCTTCAGGGCTGGTGCAACTAGAACTGCCTCCTCGAAGAGGAGGCAAAGAGTGGAGAGGTTAGGGAACCACTTGGGGTACTGCAGAACCCACCTCTCCAGGCTTCCTGCCCAGTTCCCTCTCCTCTGCATACAGTGGAGTTGGTCTGATGCCAGTAAGCCCTTTGGAGCCACTGAGAGTGTTAGAGTGAGGACAGGGCAAGGCATGGTCTGCTTCTGAAAGCTTATCCCACAACTTCCACTGGCGGTAGTCATCCCAGCAAAGCACTGGCTCACAGTCCTCTCAGCCAAAGTCCATGTGCAGAGTTTCCGGTTCCCAGAAGTTTCCAAAGCGGAGGATGTAATTACAATGTTTTAAAGCAAATAAACACACACCCGAGTGGGAGGACTGCATATTTATTTGACTAATTAGAGGGAACTCACTAAAAGGATGTACAATAACATTGGCTTCTTTTTTTTGGGGGGGGGGGGGCTAATCCTAATTGACATTTTATTTTTATGGTGCTCTCAATAAGGCACCAAGGCTAAGCGTCACACTCTCTGGCAATGAACGAGCGTGAATAATGCATCAGGCACAGAGTGGTGGCTCAAGAAGCCCGTGGTGCTGAGTCCAGTTATCAGCCTGAGGCAGAGGGGGTGCTCACTGCTCCAATTTGCTGCCTGGCTGCCAGGAGCACTGGCTCTGCTCACCCCTGCCCCCAACAGAGGCCACTGTCCGCACTCCTGGGGCCCAAGCTGACAGAGCATCGCAATGACTGAGGAGGATGCACAAGCCAATAGATTCCTGGTCCCTCCTGCCACTTCCATATGCTCACCCCAAGAAAGAGCCAAGAAACCAGAGTCTCACTTCAGCGAAGCTAATACAGATAAGTCCAGATAAGGTGTCAGGCCCTGCACAATGTAGCTGAAAGAGCAACTTGGAAACCAACAAATCTGGATTCAATCTCCATCTGTAAAATGGAGATTAAATACCTACCTCACGGGTTGTACTGAGAATTAAATCAGAAAATTACATAAAGCATTTAACACAATGGCTGATGCGTTCCTGTATCCCAGGAAGAATTGCCGAGAGCTGATAGAAAATACAATTAACGCAGCTCAGGGAACTTCCCACTAGGACTCAGTAGGTGCATAATAAGTGCCTTGTTAGATCCCATAAAAACTCTTAGCATTGAAGAGAGAGGCAGGCAGAAACACAAATTACCATAATAATAGCTGTCTCCAACAGATTGGACAATAGGGAGCCATGGAAGGTCTTTGAGCAGAGGAGGCTGTACTAAGCACAAAACCAATACAGCCCGTGGCTACTGGGCCCTTGAAATGTGATGAGTCCCAGTTAAGATGTGCCATAGGTATAAAATACACACTGGATTTGCAAGACTTTGTACAATAAAAATAATAAAACTTTCCTCTTTATATTGATTATATGTTGGAAGTATTTTTACTATATCAAGTTAATTAAAATAGATTATCAAAATAGAGTTTACTGATTTCCTCTGTAATGACTAGAAAATTTAAAATTGCATCCATGGGTCATATTCTGTTTCAACTGGACAGCACCTCCTGGGAGTGTTTGCGGACGTATCCGCACAGAGCTCAGCTGGCAACATCTGGGCCATTTCTCTCTGGCCAAGCCCGGCTGTCCTCCGCTCAGCCCTCTCCCCCTGCTGCCAGCTCTCTCAGTAATTAAGATGCCTTGAAGCAAAGAGCCCAGCCTCTGAGTATGCTCAGAGCTTTGCAGTGTTGTTTCAGCAGGGAACGTCCAGCCGTGTTCTCAGACCCCCTCCCTCACCCCCATGTCCTCCTGAGTAGGGACCCGGCGCCAAAGTGCCTGGCTCTCGCCTGCGATCTGATGGCCGTCACTCACGCCCAGCAGCAGCCATTTCACAAGGTAAATTAAAAAGCTACCAGCATTTTCCTCTCCAGCTGGCGCTGAAAGGACTGTTTTTCTGGGAGGATCTCCCTTGTGGAAGGCACTCTACAGCCTGCAAGATCTATTCCAACAGATCCCAGACATGGTGCTCCCAGGCATGGAGAAGGAACAAACCAGATATTGTCCCCTCATTTGGATTTGGTCTGCAAGCCCCAGGCTCAGATTTGAAATTAAACCCAATAATGCCCCGACCTTGAACTTATACTCACCCTTCCTCCATCAGCAAAATGTGGGGCTAGGTTGCATGGTCTGGAAACTTCTGGGGGCAGGCCTTTACCTGAGTGGTGAAGTTCGTGTGCTACATGGTCTGCGGGACCTTGTGCTCAAGTCCCAGCCCTGCCACCTGCTGGCCATACTACCTGGGGCAAACGCCAGCCTGTCTGAGCCCTGTTTTCTTTTTAAAATAGGAATAAAACGGAAATGCCACTAATGGCAGTCTCATGGGCTGTTGGGATGATTCAATCAGATAATAGAGAAAAGATACATAGTGCAATAATTGGTATCTGACGGTGATGGTTCATTCGCTCAGTCCTGTCTGACTCTTTTGCAACCCCATGGACTGTAGCCCCACCAGGCTCCTCTCTCCATGGGATTCTCTGGGCAAGAATACTGGAGTGGGTAGCCATTTCCTTCTTCAGAGGATCTTTCCAATCCAGGGGTCAAATCTGGGTCTACCTGCATCGCAGGCAGATTCGTTACCAACTGAGCCACCAGGGAGCTAGTAAGCACCCAAAAAAAGTCATCTGGTAAATAAAGACTTCACATGTTTGTCTGAAAAATGTTTAGTCCAGGCCTCTGGCAGTTCTGGCCAGCACCGCACTCTGACATCCAGCTGCTAACTCACTCTGAGGGGCTCTGATACTTCATCCAGGACAGAGGTCTGCACCCTGCAGAGGCAGAAAGGAGAAAGACATCTCTCTCTGGAGACTGCTGTCCCAGTGGCCACAGCTGGGACTGGGGTTGGGATATCTGGACAAGACACGAAGTGGAATCTGGGGAACGTGGTGATGCTCACCCAACTGGCAGGCAGAGTCTAAGATGGTCCCCAGAATTCCCGCTCCCTGATGTACACATCATGTATAATCCCCTCCCCTTGTGTATGGACAGAAATCTGTGAATACACTGGAGTGTCTCTCTCCTCATTAGGTTACTTGATATGGCAAAGCTGAAGAGATGTTGCTGATAGAATCAAGGTCCCTAATGGGTTGTGACTCTGGTTAATCACAGGGGAGCTCTTTTTACAGGTTCAGAGACAGAAGTCAGAGAGGCGTATCTCACTGGCCTGGGTGAAGTAAACAGCTGTGCTTTTTACTCACAGAGAGGAGGCAGCCAGGTGACAAGGACCTGAGGGCTAAGAGTTGAGAACAGTCCCCAGCCACTACCAGCAAGGACACAGGGACCTCTGTGGCTCAAGGAAACTAATTCTGCCAACCACCAATACGCTGTGAGGTGTCACAGCTCAGCCTGGTGAGACCGGAGAGCCCCAGTTAACCCACTCTCAGACTCATGAGCCACGGAAACCATGAAATAGTAAATTGTGTGTTCTTTTAAACCACTAAGTTTGTGATGATTTGTTCGAAGAAATAGGAAACATACATCCAACTCAGCACATCCTAGACCCCACTCCACCCCTGCCCAGTGGGTCACCGAGAGCCTGTTTGGTGGCCCTATTTGCCTAAACCAATCAGCAGAATCAGAGCCTCTCTAGCCTCAGTGATTGGCGGAAAGATGGGCATGTGACCCAATCGGCCCAATCAAAGTGCAATCCACCCCCCCCCACCCCACCCCCCGCGACCACAGCCCTTCTCTCCGGGGAGTCCCAAGGTGGAGGATATGAACAGTCCCAGCCTCAAAGGCTGAGACAAAGGCAGGCTGTGGACGACGGCACCACAAACCTCAGGGACTGGTGAAGCACATGGCCCCGAAGACCGTGGACTCTGCAGACACGTGAGTCAAGAAATTCCCCTAATTCTCTATATTACTTAAGCCATTTCACATTGATTTTTCTACTCCTCACAACCTGGAACTAAAAGCATTCTGATTGATAAGTGTATGTGTTGGGGGCGGGGGCGCGGTGAGCACCCTCCGTGGGGGCCCTGACTTCCCAGCAGCTGCCTCACAGCTGCCCACTAGGTAATAACAATGATGATGCCTCCTGCTGTACTCTGTTCATTCACCAAGAATTGACAGAGGACTTACACATGCCAGAAGTTGCACTATTGAGATGAAGCAGAGAAGTGGTAACACAGCCTCTGCCTCATGCGTGTCACAGTCCAGTGTGGATGCAGACGGGCACACCAGCAATCACCAACTACACGCTTGGTGCAAGGCAAGCACACTGTGGCCAAACGGCTTTGTCAAAATTAGCGTTTAGTCCTAAGTGAGGCCAAATGACACCATCATGGAACTTCCTTCTAAGACCAAAGGACAATTCTGGCATCTTTTTAGATTTAATTATTATTATAATTGTATAATGTACGTTTTTAGCACTCACATGCTGAGCATTCGATGTCTTAGGGCAGGAATAGTGATTCCTCAGAACTGCCAGAGGTAAGGTGGCCCTGTGGACACTGAGCTCACATTTGTGATATTAAATAAACACTCCCTCTTCACTGAGGTCATGGGAGAAGCGAGATCCTGGGGGCTTGCCTCATCTTTCTCCAACACTTTCTTTATACATATATATATATATTCTGAATTACATGTGAGTCAGATTCATCATGAACATGGTACATAATTTTGGATTCTTCCTTCTATTTCGAGGTAACAGAGGTGACATTGTATTTATTCATCCTCCCAGGATATGGAAAAATTTCCAAATATTTTCTTCAAATTCTCATGACCTAAACAGATTGCCTAGACAGAATTAAAGGACTAAAAATTGGATGCAGTTATTACTTTATTTTGTTTAATGTTATGCATGCAGTTATAATAATAACTCTAAAATATTATAATTGTGATATAATCTAATTTCTATTATTCTGTTCTGTATTAATATTTAAATTTTATAAAGACTGGTTGGCTTGGAAAGGAAATCATATTCTTCCTAAAGTTATCTAGCTGATACTCTCAATATTTGTATTGACTGTTACTCTATCTCCCTATTTGTTTGTCAGCTGAAAATATGTTAAGATGACTTAGCAAACAAAAATAACTTTCATAATCAAAATTAATTATTACAGTACTCCTGCAATAATTTATACTTCAACAATTGATAAAATTTCTAAATACAAGTAAACAAAAAGATCAGACTTTATCTACTCCAAGAATGCTTACCTATATATAGATTTTAAACTTTTTATTAAAGTTGCTTTATACTGTTGTGTTAGTTAGTGCTGTACAGCCAAGTGAACCAGTTATAAGTACACATATATCTCCTCTTTTTAAGATTTCCTTCCCATTTAGGTCACCACAGAGCACTGAGTAGAGTTCCCTGTGCTATATAGGAGGTTCTCACTAGTTATCTAAGGAATGTTTACCTATATTTCATTGTGAATGTTTAGATACTAATACATATATACAAATACACACAAATTTGAAAATACATTTCAAATCCTAAAAGATGGTGCTGTGAAAGTGCTGCGCTCCCTATGCCAGCAAATTTGGAAAACTCAGCAGTGGCCACAGGATTGGAGAAGGTCAGTTTTCATTCCAATCCCAAAGAAAGGCAATGCCAAAGAATGTTCAAACTACTGCACAATTGCATTCATCTCAGACACTAGCAAAGTAATGCTCAAAATTATCCAAGCCAGGCTTCAACAGTATGTGAACCATGACCTCCCAGATGTTCAAGCTGGATTTAGAAAAGGCAGAGGAACCAGAGATCAAATTGCCAACATCCACTGGATCATCAAAAAAGCAAGAGAGTTCCAGAAAAACATCCATTTCTGCTTTATTGACTATGCCAAAGCCTTTCACTGTATGGATCACAATAAACTGTGGAAAATTCTTAAAGAGATGGGCATGCCAGACCACTTGACCTGCCTCCTGAGAAATCTGTATGCAGGTTAAGAAGTAACAGTTACAACTGGACATGAAACAACAGACTGGTTCCAAATCAAGAAAGGAGTAAATTAAGGCTGTATATTGTCACCTTGCTTATTTAACTTATATGCAGCATACATCATGTGAAATGCCAAGCTGAATGAAGCACAAGCTGGAATCAAGATTGCCAGGAGAAATATCAATAACCTCAGGTACACAGATGGCACCACCCTTATGGCAGAAAGCGAAGAAGAACTAAAGAGCCTCTTGATGAAAGTGAAAGAGAGTGAGAAAGCTGGCTTAAAAGCTCAACATTCAGAAAACTAAGATCATGGCATCCGGTCCCATCACTTCATGGCAAATAGATGGGGAATCAATGAAAACAGTGAGAGAATTTATTTTGGAAAGCTCCAAAAATTACTGCAGATGGTAACTGCAGCCATGAAATTAAAAGACCCTTGTTCCTTAGAAGAAAAGCTATGACCAACCTAGATAGCATATTAAAAAAGCAGAGACATTACTTTGCCAACAAAGGTCTGTCTAGTCAAAGCTATGGTTTTTCCAGTAGTCATGTATGGATGTGAAAGTTGGACTATAAAGAAAGCTGAGCACCAAAGAATTGACGCTTTTGAACTGTGGTGCTGGAGAAGACTCTTGAGAGTCCCTTGGACTCTTACAAGGAGATCCAACCAGTCCATCCTAAAGGAAATCAGTCCTGAATATTCAATGGAAGGACTGAAGCTGAAGCTGAAACTCCAGTACTTTGGCCACCTGATGCAAAGAACTGACTCATTGGTAAAGACCCTGATGCTGAGAAAGATTGAAGGTGGGAGAAGGGGACAACAGAGGATGAGATGGTTGGATGGCATCACCAACTCAATGGACATGAGTTTGAGTAAGCTCCAGGACTTGGTGATGGGCAGGGAAGTCTGGCGTGCTGTTGTCCATAGGGTCACAAAGAGTCAGATACAACTGAGTGACTAAACTGAACTGAATACATAAAAAAGATATATATTCTCATATTATTACCCAGTTGTTATGCAAACTAGATATAATGATAATCTCCATGATCAATCATTGATGACTCACAATTCCACAGATTCCAGAAATGACACTGAATTAATAAGCATTTGTCTGTTCAGCAACCCAGAGGTGAATACAAAGGTCAAAGTTAAACATTCTCTCATCCCCACATCAGTTAAGGTTCAATCAGGGAGCAGAAATCAAAGTATTTTGGTCCCAACTGCTTTGGTTCCCAAATCCTCTCTGCTCCCTGCTCCTCCTCCTCTCCTCCTTCCTCCCTGCTCCATGCCAAAATTCATATTCATTTCTTATAGAGAAAAGTCCTTTTTGCTTTACTGTCTCCTTTTAGCTCATACCCTTAGAACTTCACACTCATCCAAGGAGTCTCTCAAGGGATTTTTCCAAAAGTCTCTTCTCTAAAAGAAACTTGTTCCTTGAGGGCAAGATAATCACTTCTTGCCCTGCATCATGAGTAAGACTTGCTTGAAGTATTCTGCCACCAGGAAAAAAAAAAAAATGATGAAAAACCAATGCCCCAAATAATCCTCAGGCCTTTTTCCAGCCTTTATGCTTTGTTCTAAGAAGGCCTTGAGGGAGAAATGTCCCTAGTTTGTCTCCAAGAAGGACTCCTACCCCAGGATTCCGTGACCAGAGTCAGAGGACACAGGGGTCACTGTTTCTTTCTCTCTTTGGAGGCACAAAACCCTCCCCGCACCTCCCTCCCACGAGGCAAGAAATAGCCAAGAGCTAGACGAGGTCATATCCATGGCTCCTCCACCCCAGGAGAAGGGTGGCCAGGATCCCAGCAACCAACCAGACACCTCCCTGTCCCCTGCCTCTCTTTTGTCACTATTTTTATAATAAAAGTAATATAGAAATTGTTGTAAAGAATTTGTGTGTGTGTGTGTGTGTGCGCTAAGTCACTTCAGTCATGTCCAACTCCTTGTGATCCTACGAACTGTACCCTGCCAGGCTCCTCTGTCCCTGGGATTCTCCAGGCAAGAATACTGGAGTGGGTTGCCATTTCCTTAGAACATCCAAAATAGGTAAAAGAGAACTCCCCCTAACCCCATCACCCAGAGGCTCCCACCATTACAGATGTTTTCCTTTCTAGACTCTCTTCTGTGTGTAGCAGACACCTTCCCCTGTGAAAGTGGATCAGGAGGGACATGCAGTTTTGTGTCCTTGATTTTTCCATCTCTGTGGTCATGGTGAGAGGCGGAGTGGCAGATGGGAGGAAGCAGTTGGGGTTCAAGACCTCAAATGCCACGTGAGCTAGTAAGTTCTGGCTCTCCGCCTTCCTAGGCCGCCGCTTTCTCATCTCTCATATGGGCATCGCTCTGCCGTTGTCCCTGAGTCACCATGTTACTGGGTTATTCCTTTAAACTATGCTTAGAGCAGTGACTGGCCCATTTGAAACACTATTACCATGATTATTATGTTTCCATGGCAGCCAAAAACCCACAAGCATCATTTTAAATGGTTGCATATCATTCCATTGAGTAGATGGACAGACAGATGGACACAGGTCATTTAACCACTTGCCTATGGTTGGACATTTAGGGTCTTTCCAAAGTTTTGCTACTGTACCCAGTGATAAACAACCTCATACATAAATCTTTTTGCATCTGTTGATTTAGCTAACTTCCATCCTAGAAGAACAATTGCTACATCAAGGGTAGGAGCTTGTTTAAATCTTAATGCATGATGCTGAATTGCTCTGCGGGGAAACCGTGCCATTTTTATTTCATTTTGGTGGGGCAAGATCCTGCAGTCTGGGCTTTTTCAGGTAGTTATCTCATTGTTGTTAACAGTTTTGAATCAGGGGCAACTGGATAAGCAGTAGCCCATATCTTGTCATCTTGGTTGATATAGTCTTATTTCAGTTCCTCCCTCCATGAAGCCCTTCTACCATTTCTCAGGGCTTCCTACCACCAACTATGTCTTTTCTACCCACACACGCATCCTGGCACAGACAAAACATCAGCATCCCAGCCATCAGCTGAGAGGCTCTTAAGAATAGCTGCCCCCAGGGGCCCCAGGTCACCCAAGATGCCCAAAACATTGCCATCCTGATCGCTCTTGGGATTGGCTAGTGACAGTGGCACGAGTCAAAAGAAGGAAGACAGTTTTCCAGAGTAGTTGGAAGAAAATACTTCTGGGACCAAAGCACGATGAACCAGGACCAGAGTGTCTGGGAGGCCACGAGGTGTGTGTCCCCCCAGGGAGGAGCAGGCATCACCAGGGAGGTACAGGTGGACAGGAAGCCCTGCAGAGCCAGGGCCCCAAAGGCCACAGGGGAGCAGCAATCAGCGCGGTGCCGCCCGTTGGAGAGGCAAGGTTTCCAGCTGTGACTTCTGGGCTCCTCAGAGGTCACTCCAGGGGCTACTCAGAGGATTTTACCCAAATACCAACAAAAAAACTACTTTTTCAAAACTATAGATATAATTAGAGTCTATTCAAGATGGAACAGAGCAAATAACCCTGCAGCATGTCCCAGGTATGCAGGGACTCTCAGCAAATGTTTACAGAATGAATAACATAGGAGGGAAAGCTGGTTTGGGATTCGTCAGAAGTTCTGATTGAACTGAACTCTCTTGTCAAGACTTAAGAGATCATTAACGGAGGCGAAAATCAATATGTTTTAACTGGCTGTTCTGTGCGAGAGATAACAGAGGAAAGAATGAACAGGCCCTGCCCTCCAGTTGCTCCCACGGTAGGGCTGTGGGGAACGGCGCATCCTTGCACTTGAGCCGCAGCTCCCCAGTTCAGTAGCTGAGTGTGTGTAGGCAAATGCCATTGCTCAGTGTCCTCAACCCTCAGTTTTCTCATCTGTGAAATGGGGCTCTAACAATAATGGCCTGGCTGAGCCATGTGAGAAGAGGGATGATGAGGCAGGGATGACAATGAAGAGGCAACTTGCCTGGCACTGAACAGACAATAAACAACAGCTGCTGTGATTTATTGTCTTTTTACCAAGGAGGAGGAGAAGAGGCTAGTGCTCTGATCGGTTCACCAGCTGGAGGTAAACTCGCTACAGAAGAAGCCCAATGCAAGCTTCATCAGTGATCAGGTGTAGGGCCCATCCGGTCATCTTAGCTCCCACCTGATTTATGTCTACAAAGGCCGTTTCTCACAAGATCACATTCACAGGCCCCCAGGGGTTGGGTCTTGAACATACCTTTTGTGGGGGACACGATTCAACCCACAACAACCAGGAACATCCCTCCCTCTGGCACCCACGTGGCTCACTCACTCTCTTGCTTCATCTCGGGCTCTGCTCCAACATCACCTCGCCAGAGAGGCTGCGGGGGCGGCCCTCAGCACCCCAGGCCCCCCTCTGCTTTACTTTTCTCCAGAGGACTTGTCTCCACCTGCTGCATCATACATTTTACTGTTTGTTATTGGTCTGCCCAGCTAGAATATAAACTCCCTGAGGGCAAGGGTCAGTCTGGCCTACAGTTGGCCCTTAATAAATGTTTGTAAGATGATGGAGACAGTGGACAATGGACGTTTTGTCTCTCCAAGGGGGCACGAGGGCACATCTATGCTGCCATGTGGATACCATGGTAAGCTGAATAATGGCTCCCTAAAGATGTCTACATCCTGATCTCCAGGACTGTGATATGTTACCTCACATGACAAAAGGGAGGGGCTTTGCAGGTGTGAGTCAAATGAAGGCACTTGAGATGGGAGATTATCCTGGATTAACTGGGTGGGTCCAACATGGTCATAGGGGTCCCAACAAAGGGGAAGCAGGATCACCAGAGTCAGGGCAGATATAATGACAGAGAAGCAGACTGATGTGCTTTCAAGATGGAGGAGGCAGCCCTGAGCCAAGGGATGTGGGTGTCTTCCAGAAGCTGGAAAAAGGAAAGAGAGCTATCCATACCGCCCCCCCACCCCACCTCCCCTGGAGCCACCAGAAGGAACACAGCTCTGCCAACACCATACCCTTAATGCCCTTAACCCACTGACACCCACTGGACTTCAGATCTAAAATAAAATAGTCATCTTGTGTTGTTTTCAGCCACTGAGGCTGTGCTGATTTGTTACAGCAGCAAGAGGAAACTAATACCTACCCCTTGTTCTGACTCTCCCAAGAGCAGTTCCCTGGGGGTGGCAAGTCAGCTAGGTGGTTAGGATCTGCAGCAGAAGAACCAAGACCCAGAAAGGTCAAGGAGCTGGCCCCAGGTCACACAGCTGGGCAGTGACCAGCCCCAAATTTGAACCCCCTTTCTGTGTCTCTGGAGCCCTTGTTGTTGCCCCAGCACCAGAAGGTGACCGTGCAGCTTTGCATGGCTGGTGAGATGGCCCCGGTCCTGTCCCAGCTCCCAGGGTCACCCTGAAATCACACAGAGATGACTGTCTGAGGAGCATTCTGTTTCTAGATGGCTTGTCCTGGTGGAAACGTGCTCTGAGGGATGTGTGTGGACACACTGGGGCCCCGTGCAGCCCAGGCTGGAGCCTGTGGTGTGACATGCCCAGGTGCCTTCACACACAGCCCTGCACACAGCCACCCTCCGAGGACAGCCCGGAGCCCAGGCAGAGTGGGGCGGGAGGACGGGCAGTCCCCAGTGCTCGAAGGTTGCAGCGCCTTCACCTGCCCAGGTCCCCTCGGGGTCTCTCATCAATTCCTGGGAGTTACTACCCCATTTTATAGGTCAGCAAACAGCAGCAAACAGAAGCCTGAGGAGGCTGGTAGTTTGTAGACGGTCCGCAGAGAGGAGGCAGGGCTGGGCTCCGCACCCAGGGCCTGAGGAGCTCAAAGACTGTCCCTCACTGGTCCCGAGGGTCATGCACCCATGACTGTGCCAGGAGGCTGTGGCTACAGCACAGGGTATGAGCTTAGCTGCACAGCCACCCACCCGTGGTCAGGGCCATGGGCCGGGCATCCCACGATGTCTCTAAACACCCCAGACATGTTTTCTCAGAGAGCCTTGTAAAGAAACTGAACCCCAGCTGCATACACCCACCATTTCTCTCTCTCTCACACACGTCTGCACACACAGGCACACATACATATACATATATACATCCCAGTGCATGCATCTTTACACTCACACACACCCACCTGCACAGATATGCTGTATACCCACTCATGAAGACAACATATTCTCACACACAGAATGCACACACGCACACATACACACGTTCAGAAACACTCACATGCACATACACACACACATTTACAATGACACCAGAACACAAACACACATAAACATTCAGACCAAGGCACACATTCTCACCCTTGCACAGATGTGCACACAGACACACATGTGCACATTGACCCACACATGCATGCATTCACCCTCACACGCACGCACACACACTCCCCAGCATGAGAACACAAGACACACTCACAGCTGGGCCACGGATGCAGTTCTGAAGACTCATCCACTTGTTTATTCAGGAAGATGAATCGACCTGGCCCACTGTTGACTCTCCTGACAGAAAGACACACTACAAAATCCTGGCTTAATATCCTCTAATCCAGGCTCCCTACCCATTGACTCCTCTCTGATGCTGCCATCAAGCACGCATATTTCCATGAGACGTGCATCTGATCTTGGAGAAATGGCAGGATTAGTCACCTGGCCTTACACGCGCCCTGCTCCCCTGACTGGGGCTCCTGAGGGCCTGATGCCCTTGCTCAAGGCGTGTCTCCAGCATGAGGCATCCTTTCCTGCCACACAAGGAATGGGAGGGCCAGGAGCAACGAGGCCCTGCCGGTCCCAGCTGCAGCCACAGGCACCCATGCCCCTGGAGCTCTGGTTTCCCCAGGGATGAAGATCCCTGCCCCTCTGGACAGAAAGGAGGATCAAGCGGAGACCTACTGGACCCCAGAGAGCAGGACAGAAGTTGTCAGAAGCCTGAGGGGGAGAATCCAGAGGAGCTGTCACTGCAGAGGTGACAAAAGGGGAAACGCACAGCAGCTGATCTGAATTCTGTGCCCGGTCAGCTCCTGCAGGGCTCAGCACTTGCCGTGCGGTTCTGAGGATGTGCTTATTAAAAGGCATTTCGCTGCCCTGGTTTCAGGCTCTCCGGCGTTGTCTGTTGTCAACTTGAGGCTCTGGCTCCCAGGACCCACCACTGTGAATTCTGTGTATACGAGGAGACCTATCTACCAGCTAGGTTGAATTCTGCAGCTGTGCGTTCTCATGAGATGCAATAACATGATGAAGCTTAAACGTTCACTGACCAGCCTCTGGAGCATCGGGGAGACGGCCCTGACTTCTGGAAGGAAGTGGGTGGGGGGCAGCGTGGCAGCAGATGATTCTGAGCCCAGATCCCAGCTTTGCCCCCTACCTAGTAATAGCGTCACCTTAAACAGATTTCTTAAGCTCTTGCAAGCGCGGTTTTCTCACCTGTTAAATGGAAACAGCACCAGTTCCCACCCCACAGGGCCTCAGGAGGGCCCAAGGACTTGCATATGCACAATGCCTGGCACATAGTGGGCACTCAGAGATGTGAGGCTGCTCCTTTCTGCCGAGCCCTGCTGCCTCCTCCTGGCCAAACTGAACCCAAACCCAGAGCATGCAGAAGCCCAGGTGATGTGGCCACAGAAGACAATCCCAGGCACACACAGTCTCTTGCTTCAAGGTCCTCTGGTGCAGTTTCCCAGTGAATGAACATCTCATGACAGGAGACGCATAAAAGTCAGGTATCTGTTAGGCTTGCATTTCCTTCAACTTGCTGCACACTTTTGCCTCTGGTGCCAAGCCCTTGAACCCTACCTTCTGCCTGTCCTAAGTCCATGATGTCCCCAGAGCCGGCAGTTCGTGGAACCTGGCCAGACCCCCTACCACCTGCCATGCCAGAGAGAGAGAGAGCAACTGACAGTGCTGAGGTGCAAGACAAGAGTCTGCAGTTACAGGACCGAGCCAGGGAGGGCCCAGGCTTGCCACCCACACCAACACAGCGGGGAGCCTGCAGCCAGGACATGGCCCGGCCCAAGCCCATGGCCAGTGCGAGTGCCCCGCCCACTTCTGCTCAGCAGTCTGGAGCCAGAGTATCGAGGACAAGATCCCTGGCCTGAGACCCATTGGGTAAAGGGGCCCTGCCCCCCACCAACCCTCTAGAGTTTCACCCAGAGGTGTCACCTTCTCACCCAGGCACAGAATCCCACCCCCTGGGCCTTGCTACCTGGCAAACCGGCAAACCACTTCAGCTGCTATTTCCTCAAGTGCCTCAGAACAGAATACACTGCAGAAATCACACAGCAGCTCTGAGGAGGGGCCAAACAGCCCTCCAATTACTGTCATGTAACCTTCTCCAACTTGATCTCCCTTATCATATCTATAATAGATAAATGCCCAGCCCCAGGAAAGGGACTTAAAAAAAAAAAAACTGAACATAATAAACCAGAAAAGTACCAGCTGTCACCAGCAGGAAGCTGTGCCCATTTAGTGGGCTCGGAGCAATCCACACAGCCCCCTGCCCGCAAGCCCCCAGTCCAGGGAGGAATGTTCTGGAAGTCCCAGCTCCCTCGGTCAGGAACATTATGACAAGCCCAGCCTGAGCCAGGCAAGAAGGGGCGAGGAGCCCAGTGTCTGCTGTCCTTCGGCAACTCCCAGCACGGGGGGACAGCATCTGAGCCACCAGCAGCCAGCCCGGAGATGTCCTTGTCGCCGGGAATGTCGTGGGCACAGGCCCCGGATTCTCTCCCCGACCTCCTGTCAGCCACTTGGAAGGGCCTGGCGGGAGGCTTGGTTAAATCCGCCCTCTCCACAGGAGCTGCACATTCTAATTTTGCCTTGGCAGAGCCTGGAGCGGCCAACGTGCCAGGCCATCGTGGGGGATGAAGTGCAGAGCCAGCAGCCTAGGGGGGAACACGGGGAGGGGCTGCCCATGAGCCTCAGCGTCTCCTGCCTGGATGCTCAGAGTTAACTCCGGAAGCAAGGGGGGCTGGGGCCCTGCTGCAGAGGCTTCAGGGCTCCAGGAGAGAAGAGGGGGAGCCTGCTGGGGGGCGCCCAAGAAGGGGATTTCTGCCTCCAGTCCACTCTGAACCACGGCCACCAGGCTGCTTTACTAGTGAACACAGCCCTTTTCACTTTCTCCATCCAGAAACCCTGCTGACCCTTCATCCCAAGCGTGGGGGCAAAGAGCAGAGTAGCCAGTAAGAGGGTAACATCTGCCCCTGGACACCGAAGTCCAGCACGTGACTCCGCATCTTGGCTGAGTGACTTAACCTGCCGAAGCCTTGGCTTCCTCATCTGCAGAGTGGAGCCAGTGATGGGATCCACCTGAAAGTGCTGGAGCCTCAAACGGGAGGAAATGCAAGAAGTGCGCAGAGGAAGCGTTCTGCTGTGAGGCCGCTCAGTCGTGTCCGACACTTTGCAACCCCATGGACTGCAGCACGCCAGGCCTCCCTGTCCTTCACCATCTCCCAGAGCTTGCTCAAACTCGTGTCCATTGAGACGGTGATGCCATCCAACCGTCTCACCCTCTGTCACCCCCTTCTCCTTCTGCTCTCAGTCTTTCCCAGCATCAGGTAAGTAAGCACTCATTAAATGACAAATGTTAGTACAGTTACAACTGTTAGGATCTTCACGTGGGGCACGGAGGGCCCAGACGAGAGGCTCCCAATATCACACACCAGGAAACTGAGCTGGGAAAGCCCCCAACTTCAGGCACAGAGTCAGGTCCCACTCACTGCTAGCCCCACCGTGTGCCTCCTATGATACAGCCTCTACATCATGCACAGACGTGGCTCCATCACAAATAAGATGCGTTTCCAGGCATCCAGGGGAGGCTGTAAAGCAGCTGGCTGGACACAGGCCAGCCCGGAGCCCTCCCATGTCGCATGGCTGTGTGACTTTCTCTGGACTGCTTTCTCGGCTCTAAGATGAGGGAGCAGAACTAGATGGTTCGACCACTGTCTGTGACCAGAGAACAATCCATTTCAACCCCAGGCCCTCACCCCCTCTCGCTCCACACTTCCCGGCCCCCAGCACACTTGGACACGGGCACTTCTTCAATGAGGCCCAGTGCCGCTTGAGGTTAGAGCAAGAGATGGCAAGTTGCTGGAAATGTTTAAGTCATGGAAACAAGTTTCACGGGAGAGGGTGGAACGTGAGCAATTTTCAACGAGTACTTTTAGGACCCCGTACAAGCCTGGAGTCCTTCTGATTCGTTTAGAAACAAAAACATATGTGTGTCTCAGGTTTGCCTGATTCAGACGTAGGCGGGCCTGGAGGGAAAAATGGCTTCCCCCTGCCGGATTTTCTGATTTGTTGGGAAAAGCCAAAAGTTTCTTCAGAACAAAAAGACAGTCCTCGCCCCTCAGTCCCCAGCCTTCCGCCCCTCTTCCTGTTCTTTTCTTTCTCCTTGGCCTTTCTTCCCTGCTCGGAGGGGGTGTCTGTGGGCCCCGGGGAGGTCTCCAGCGCTCGGGCATCCAGCCCTGACCGCAGCCTGAGCCCCGCCCGGCAGCTGGACACAACTGCTTCCAGATGTGTGCAGGCCAGGAACTGCGCTGGCAGCCAGGCTAAGAGCCGAGCGGGGAGGACCCTGCCCAGGCCCTCGGGCTCCCAGGCCCCACCGCCCACCTCCGGAGACATTCCTCTCCACCCACGACAGGAAAGAACCACTGACCTGGGTATTGATCCCCGGCTCTGCTGAGCTGGCCCGAGCGCTCATACGCCATCCCACCCAGCCTCAGGAGCCGTCACTTGCCCAGGTTTCCAGATAAGCCCAATGAGCTCAGAAACACGAAGGGGCTCGGAAGTCACAGAGCCAGAGGGGAAAGGCAGGTCTGTGAGATTCCACTGCTCGGCCCCAGCCTCCTCTGGCTCTTGGGCACACGTGCCACGGACAGAGGTTTGGATGGGCAGCCACAGCTGGGGTGGGCAGAGAAAGCGTTTGGGGGCAGAGGTCCCTCCACTGTGCACAGGCCGGACCCTGGCAGAGGGAGGTCAGGAGCTGCCACCCACAGGCACACACAACTCACACAACCACATACTGGGGCCTGTGGGCCTCCACCCGCTCCTGCTTCCCGTCCCTCCTGCCTCTGCCTCTTTGCTGTAAAGGACTCCAGGCCTTTCTGGAAGTGGTCAGCACATACATGATGACTATTGTAGCGTCTCTGTGTCCCCAGGCAGCACATACATGGAACATACATGGAACATACATGCAGGAAGTATACACACACACACACTCTCACTCCCCTGCAGGGCTGGTCTCTTGGCAGGCCCTGGGATAGGTCAGCCCCTTGGAGGACAGGGGGCTGCTTCTGTTACTACTTTCTGCCGGTGCCTCCCAGAAGACACCCTGACATCAGTCCTGAGTTGGAGCAAAGAGAGGGAGATTTAAAGAAAGAGTCAGAAAAGAACAAAAGGAAGAGGAAAAAAGAGAAGGGAGGGAGGGAGACAGGAGGAAAGGGGAGAGGGAGTGCTGAAGCAGGCACCCGTGAGCCCCAGTGAGTGTGCAAGGTGTGCACTTTAGGTCTGGAACCAGACATACACCAAATCAGATTTCTATCAGCTGTGTGATTTTATGCAAGTTGCTAAACATCTCTGAGCCTCAGTCTCACTGTTTTGGAAAATGGGGATAACACAGTAGCTGGCAGAGAGAAGCACAGACACAGAGCAGCAGTGGGCATGTGGGACGGGCTCAAGGAAAGCCTGACTGGGGTTCCTGGGGCCCAGGTGAGACTGCACACATTCCGTGCCCGGGACGCTGACTGCTGTTGTTTCCGACTACCGTCCTCTGTATCACACGCCAGGCGCTGTTCCAGGTGCCTTTGTAACCATTGCTCACCTGACCCTCCAACAACCTTGCAGGGGTTAGACCATTATCCCCATCCTGCAGACGGGTGAGGCAGGACTCACGAGGTTGAAGAGTCATTTCTTCAAGAGCACACAGCTGGCAAGTGGCAAAGCCAGGATGTAAGAGGGTCTCTGGAGCCTGTGTCTGTTGCATGGCATCACTACAGGGGGTGAGATAAGGTTTAAATTTAATTGTGCTTTTTCAAAATTAAAGTAAATGAGGGAAGAATTTAATAATTAACATTTACTGAGCATACTGCATACCAGGGTCTGCGTGGACTGTTTTTGTCTTTGAATCCTCACAATGATCTTATGAAATAAGTATTAATACCCTAGTTCTTTTAATGAAGGGACTGGAACAAAGCATGGTTAAACAATTTGCCCACAGTCACCAGCCGGTAAGTGACGGACCCTGATTCAAGTATGGGCAGTGTCCCCAGAGACATGCTTTTAACAACTCAGCTGGGGACAGATCAATCTCATAGAGTGATATGAAAACAGCCTCTAAGATAGATTTTTTAAATTATTTTTTTAAGTCAAAAGCAAGGGGCAGAACAGGCTGGCTCATGTGCTCTGTGTTTAAGAGAAGACGTATGGACATGTATGCTTTAACATGCACAGAGCATCCAGGAAGAGGAACTGGGAGGCTGGGGTCAGGATGAGGGGAGATACGTGCTTTCTGTACCCTCTATAGATGCCTTTGAAAGCATGAATGTGTAAGCCCCCTGTTCAGAAAAAAATTAGTCATTACTCTGCCAACTTTATGGAAACGTGGTGTTAGCATGCACTTCAACGGGGCTAGCCCTCCAAGCTCCTCTGTCCATGGGATGTTTTAGGCAAGAATACTGGAGCAGGTTGCCATTTCCTCCCCCCAGGAGGTCCCTGCCCCTCGTGGAGGCACCCCCACCCCCTCCCTAAAGATGAGCAGGAAAAGGGCAGCACATTCAAGTCTGTGTCTGCAGTCTCTGAAGGAGGCTAGCCATGGCCCCAGGGGCTCTCCCTGTTTCCTCTGCTCCAGGCCCAGGACCTGGACTACAGAGCGAGGCCGGGCAGACCCGTGTGACCTGCCACCCTCCAGCTGGAGAAAAGGCCTTCTCATCCTGGAGAGTGCTCTCGAACTTACGACATCTCACTACTGCCTCCACCAGGCAGGCGGGCGGTACAAAGTCCTCTGACCTGGTGACAGGGCTCCTGGCCCAGGCCGCCTGCCCTCCCTTGGCAGGACTAGCTTCTGGATCGAGATCGGCTTCCCTGTCAATAGAGCAATGGGAGCTTGGAATAAAAGGTCCCTCCTGGCTCAAAAAACACGAAGACCCAAGGGCTCCAATGCCCTCTGCCCGTCCCAGTCCCCCACAAGCTGCCCTCCCACTACGCCAAACCACCGGGCCTTCCTCCTCACAGACCCCTTCCTCCCACCCAGTCCTGCACCCCACACCACCTACGGGGGTGGGGGGGGGGTTCCACACAGACCCACCCCCCTAGCAGTCTCTCATATAGATCTGGTTACAGATAGTCCCACATGTATTTAGCCTAACACCTCAAAGGTAAATCTTCACACCCAGGTCAGGGGTCCATACTCTTCCAGTGCCCACAGAGGCCTTCAGAGCAGGAACTCTCAAAGTTTAGCATCTCCCGGTCACTTGTCTAAAATACACATTCAGGGACCACCTCAGAGGGCCGGCTTCAACCAGCACTTGAGTAGGGCCCCATACGTGCCCACGAGTCCGATGCAGGTGGTGGGTGGGCTTCAGGACAGCCCTATCCGGTCCTCAGAAGCCTAAGGTTTTGTCCCCTTTGGCGGGTGGTGGGGCTGAAGGGGCCACCGAGAAACGGCAGGCTGAGGCGGGGGGTGGAAGTGACGAGTTCAGGTCTGGACGCATCGAATTAAAGGTGCCTATGAAGGTGCCCAGGTCTGGCGGCCGCAGGATCGATGCTCCAGGGCATGGAAGAGCAGCTGCCCTGCAGAGAAGAGACCTGGGATCAAACGCAGAGTCTTCTGCTGAACCCGAGCAAGAGAGAGGACAGTGAGAGAGAAAGACTGCAGGGAGCAAGGAGAGGTCGCTAGCTCTGAGGGGGCAAATGAAGGGGCCTGGATCTGTGGGCACCGAGTTCCAGGGTCCGTGACCTTAAGGACACAAACCAGAAACCAGAAGGCATGGGACGGAGGTTTGGCCGATAAGGGGAGGGGGCGGTGGGCGCGGAGCCACTTCGCAGATGAGCAAACGGCGGGTAGGGCGTTAGGTCTCAGCGGGCTATGGAGGCTGGGGCCGGGGGCTGGGGCTGGGGTTAGGGGCTGACGCGGAGCCCAGGCTGAGCAGCGTAGGCGGGCGGCTGGCGCGGGCGCGGCCGCGGCACTGCCGGGAGGCGCGGCTCGCTGGGCCGGGCCGGACGGGGCCGCGAGCGGGCGGCCGCGTGGCCACAGCGCCCCCTGGCGGCCAGTGGAGCCCTAGCGCGCAGCGGGCAAGTCCCCGAGCCCGTGCTAGGGGCTGAAGGTCTCCGTCCGGCTGGGCTTCCGGTACCCCCATCCGCGCCGCAAGCCCCGAAACGGCCGCCATTAGGTCCCAGGCAAAGTCCCTCCTGTCTGTATATTTTAAAGGGGACAGCAGATGCCCGCTGCCGTCACACACACCCCTCCAAAGAGGACGGACGTTTCTCTTGTTGAGATTTTACCTCTTCTCCCAGAGTGGTACCCAGACGCAGAATCCCACATTCCAGTGTGAACCCTGTCCTCACCGGACCTTACTTTAAATTCAGGCAGTGGAGAATATGTCTGAAAGTTCCCCTTTTCTGTGCTTAGTTTTAAGGTCCTAAAAGCACGGGAGCACCTCCGGCCCTGTACCATCCTAGTAACTAACAGGTGACGCCTCCTCACTGCCGAGCTGTTAGGAACATTTTGTGGGCTAATCCCTCACGTCGGCCTACTGTTATCCCCATATGGGTGAGGGACCCGAGGCACAAAGAGGTTTAGGAACTTGCCCAAAGTCAAGGGGAATATAGGATTTTAATTCAGGCCGTCTTGATCCAAAAGAGAAAAAGGGATAAAAGGAACCGGTGGGGGCAGGGGCGGGGGATGAGGGGAAGAAAAAGAAAGTTCACTTCTGAGACAAGGCAGTACTAGGGTGCCAGGGCCTCTGTTTTGTATGAAGATCCAGGACGCCTCACCACAAGTTCTCTGGCATCCAGAGTCTGGTGATGAGCGTGTCCTGACCACAGTGAACTGCCCAGGCCAAGGTTTGGGCAGAGAGATGGAGGGATGGAGAGGGAAGGGATGGGGAAGGAGGGAAAGGCGTTCCACCCCACCCCAACCTGCCCAGCCAGGCCTCTGTGTGTCCAGCTCTGCTGGCCTGGGGGTGGTCCACCAGGATAGAGAAGGAAAGAGGCTTCCAGGAAGAACAGAGCATGGAGGATGTGCCTGTCAGAATGATTTCTCCAAGCTCCGTCAGCGCCTGCAGCACAGCTGCTCACTGCACCTTCACCTTCAGCTGTGGTCCTCCCTTATCCTAGCCCACCCACCCATCCTGCCTGAGATGCAAAAACAGAAGCCTTGCTAGGCACCTGACTTATCTGTCTGGCCTCCAGCACAAGAGAGCTGGGCTCTGTGTCTTCTGGGGCTTTTTCCTCCCCAGCTGAGATCTGGAATCTCCATAAGTTTTCCAGTCAATCTGTTAAAAACCCACCCAGGTCTTTGCATGCCTCTCCCCCCACCACTCGTGTGCTGCCAGCAGGCTACAGAGCTGAGCCCAGTGCAGTGGATGGGCCAGTGGGAGAGGAAAGAAGAACTAGAGCAAGAAAGAGGGGCCACAGTATGTCTGGGCTCCTGGGCTTAACCAGAATCCTTTTTGAGGTGGAAAGGGAAACAAACAATCCAGTTTCCTGATCCTGGGTGAGTGCTGTTGGGAACCAGGCAAGGCTACCACTGTGCCAACTGGGCCCACAACCCCAGGACCCAGAGAGGGGTGAATCTTGGGGAAATCTTGGAAGGAAGAAAATAAGAGGGGAGGGACTTCCCTGGTGGTCCAGTGGTTAAGAATCTGCCTTCCAGTGCAGGTGACATGGGTTTGATCCCTGGTCAGGGAAGTAAGATTCCACATGCCGAGCAACTGAGCCCACATACTACAACTACTGAGCCCCCACCCCGCAATGAAAGATCGGGCTTGCTGCAAGGAAGATCTCGTGTGCAGCAACTAAGACCTGCATGCAAACTGCATGTTAAGTCACTTCAGTCGTGACTGACTCTTTGCAACCCTATGGACCGTAGCCCACCAGGCTCCTCTGTCCATGGGATTTCCCAGGCAAGAATACTGCAGTGGGTTGCCTTGCCCTCCTCCAGGGGATCTTCTTGACCCAGGGATCGAACCCACATCTCTTATGTCTCTTACATTGGCAGGCAGGTTCTTTACCATTGGTGCAACCTGGGAAGCCCATAAGACCCGAGACAGCCAAAAATAAACAAACAACTATTTAAAAAAGAAAACAAGTGAGGAGTGTGTACCACTTACACATAGCAGCCTGATTATCCCCTGCTGTTACCACTGCCCTGGAGAAAGAAAACAAGCCGAGCAGCCTACTGAGACCAACCACCTGAGTCTCTGCCCTTCTCTCTTAAGGGGTCTCACCCACCAACCCCCCGGAATACCCCAGAACTGAAACATCAATGTGTCCACTCTCAGATACACTCTCCCCTTGGTTGTAAATGGCTGGACCTTGGTGAAAGGCACACTGGCATCCTGGTTCTGTGGGTTCGTGGGGACAGGAAGAGTGTGGAACCAGCAGGGGGGACTGCTAGATGCCCTCCTAGAACAGGCCATGCTCCTCCCACCAGCTCAGGACCTTGCCCAGACTGCTGTCTCCTCACCTCTTTGACCCACTAAACGATGAGTCTTTCTTCAGCTGCAGGAAAATGTCTCTTTCTCAAGGAAGCTTTCCTGGTGCATGTCTGCCCTGAATCGAGTGCAAAGCGTCAGGGCAGCAGGAGTCGGTAGTTTAAGTGGGGCTCCCAGAAGGCACTGCCCCAGGTAGGACTGGGGTGCAGGCAGCGTACTGGGGAGAGCTCCCAGGGTGCAGCAGCCAGGGAGTAGGGACAGCGACCCAGGGAAGAAGAAAAGACATTGAAAGGTGCGTATGGGCAACATGGGGGCCTCCTGGGAAGCAGTGAGAAGGCTCTGGAACTGCCCCCCACCACCTTCCACCTGCCAAGGACAGGAGCTGCAGCTTTTATCCACCAGCTCCCAGCCCCCAGCCCCCTGGGTTGAGAGTTGCCCCAGGGGTCAGGGAGATTAAGGCCCTGTATTGACTAGAGTTTCTAATTTTCTGTGGGACTTCCCTCGTGGCTCAGACAGTAAAGCGTCTGCCTACAAAGCGGAAGACCCGGGTTCAATCCCTGGGTCGGGAAGATCCCCTAGAGAAGGAAATGGCAACACACTCCAGTATTCTTGCCTGGAGAATTCCATGGGCGGAGGAGCTTGGTAGGCTACAGTCAGTCTGTGGGGTCGCAAAGAGTTGGACACGAGTGAGTAACTTCACTTTCAGTTTCTAATTTTCTGTATTCTTGGTGCTCTGGGATTTGAGGCCTGGATCCTGGAGACACTGGCCTTCCAGAGCTGGCTAACTCCTGTCAGCCACTCACACAAACCAACCAATCGAGTGCACATCCCTAAGCTCTCATACCCCATGTCAGTCTTCCCCTGCCCTAAACCATCCCAGGGCCAAGCACAGCACCGTTGGGGACCACCCTCCAGCCCAGAGCCCAAAGCCCGCCCAAACTATCCAATTCTAAGCTAGCTCAGCTGACCTAGCCTGCCTCTCTCACTCCTTCCTGTGAAATCCAAAATAAAAGCTCCAGGCATGGTCAGCACTCTCCTTCTTCTGTCTCCTGACCCACCCTGGTCCTTCCCCATGTGACCCTGTTTCTAGGGACCTGTGGGTGTAAACCTCTTCCTTCATGAGTCGCTTCCGTGTCTTACAGACCTGATGAAAGCATATCCCGAGGGCATGTTCACACTGCCAGTTGAGGGGCCCCACAACATCGGGGACGGCCTGAGACAGCAAATGAGCAGGACCTGGAGCCCAGGATGTGGCCGCTGAAAGAGCAAGGTGAGGCTGAATGGCGCGGAGCTGGCTACCAGCCACCAACTCAGGCTGGAAGGGGAGCCGGCCCGGGCATGAGGGGAGCAGGGCACGAGGAGCAAGGGGCCTCCCCTGTGCCTGTTCACTTGTTTTTCTCACCACTGACCACCACCACCCCACCCCAGGGCCTAGCACCCTGCTGGCAGAGTGCAGGGACCAAACTACCTCCTGAATTAATGAATCAGTGAGTGACTGAATGAAAGAACACTGTTAAGGCTGACCCTCCAAAGAGAGTAACTAACAGTCCAGTATAAGACAGTCAAAGGGTCCCAGCCAGGGCATCAAATAATACAGTCAACAGAGTGAAAAGGCAGCCAACATGATGAGAGGAAATAGTTGCAAATCTTTTATCTGTTTAGAGGTCCACATCCAGAATATATCAAGAACCCCTACAACTCAACAATAAAAAAATAAAAATAACTTGATTTTTAAATGGCCAAAGAACTTGAATAGACATTTCTCCAAACATGAAATAAAATTGCCAACAAGGATGTGAAAAGATGCTCAACATTAGTAATCATTATATAAATGCAAATCAAAAAGGACAGTATTACCTTCATACCCATTAAGATGGCTACTATCAGAAAAAAAAAAAAAAAAACAAAAAATTTCAAGTGTTGGCAAGGATTCTGAAAAACTAGAACGCTTGGGCTTGGGACTATAAAGTGGTGCAGTCACTATGGAAAACAGTACGACACTTCCTCAAAAGATAAAAATAGAATGCCCATGATCCAGAAATCTCACTCTGGGGTAAATATCCAAAAGAACTGAAAGAAAGGTCTTGAAGAGAGATTTGCACACGCATGTTCATTGCAGCGTTATTCATAGTAGGGAAGGGTTGGAAGCAACCCAAATGTCTGTTGACAGATGAATGGATTTTTTTATATCTGAGACAGATTCTCACACACACACACACACACACGAATATTCTTCAGACTTAAAAAGGCAGGAAATCCTGTCACATCCTCCAACCTGAATTATGCAAAGTGAAATAAGCCAGTTGAAAAAAAGATAAATGCTGTATGATTCCACTTACATGAAGTACCTAAAGTAGTTAAATTCAGAGACACAGAAGGTAGAATGGGGGCTGTCAGGAGCTGGAGGAGGGGGAAAGAGGAGTTATTGTTTAATGAGTACAGAGATTCTGTTTTGCAAGATAAAAAAGTTCCAGAGATCAGTTTCAAAACAATGTGAATGAATTTCCTTACTACTGAATTACATGCTTAAAAATGGCTAAGCTGGTAGATTTTCTGTTATATGTTTTTTTACCAAAATTTACACAGAGAGAGACCTGTGAACCACCCTTAGACGCTGGTGAGAGGGGCTGCTCCGCGGGACCATGCCTTGGAGTGCGTGCTAAGTCGATTCAGTAGTGCCCAACTCTTCTCCACCCTATGGACAGCAACCTGCCAGGCTCGCGTTAATCAAACATTAAAATCGTTTCCTAGCTTGTTCTGGTCTGTAGAAAATTTTTTGAGAGTTCAGTAACCAACTGACAAACAGGAACGAGAGAAGAGAACAAGAGCCAAATGCCACCCTGCCAGAGGCTGAGGGGCTGAGGGTATGGGTGTGGGTGGGGATGGGGGTGGGGGCCCAGGGTGG
>NW_011494869.1:7974894-7989276 GCF_000754665.1 Bison bison bison | reverse complement strand
GGGGGGCGCGCAAGGCAGGTCTAGAATGGACAAGGCTTGTGTGTGGCGAGGACGTTTCAGCCTGAGGACCTTGCGGACACCAAGGCGCCCACGCCAGGCATCCCGCCCACAGGGCAGAACCTCAAGGGGGTAAAGGGGACGCTTCCGGAAAGGAGGGCAAGGGGCAGAAGGAGGGAGATGTGAGCACCGGGCTAAGGAGTGGCTGCGGGGAGCCCCTGTCTGTGTGTGAAGCAGCATGTTCAGCAAAGAAATGTTCGTCCGTCTCTCCATGGAACCCAAAACCTAAGGCTCTAAGGAGTCACAGTTCTCAAACCCACGTGATCTCTGACCTGCCCACAAAGAGGGGAGCCCCCGGCCCCGCACACATGGGCACACACACCTGCAGGGCCACACGCACACAGGGACACGCACAGGCACACACAGCTTCCCAGGAGCAGGCCGACTGCTCCCCTGCGCCATTTTAATTAAGGGAAGTGGGCCAGGAGTTACACTCCTGCAACAGCCCAAGCCATCACATCTGTCCAGTGGGACCATGGACCCTGGGACCCAGCTGCTTGGACCAACCACGCCTGCGGGAACAGCGCCATCTGCTGACCAGAGGAGGCTATGGCGGTGGCTATGGGTTTGTTCATTCCTCACTCACTCCCTTGTGGCTCAGCTGGTAAAGAATCCACCTGCAATGCGGGAGAACTGATTCGATCCCTGGGTTGGGAAGATCCCTTGGAGAGGGGAAAGGCCACCCACTCCAGTATTCTGGCCTGGAGAATTCCATGGACTGCATAGTCCACGGGGTTGCAAAGAGTCAGACACGACTGAACGACTTTCACTACTACCCACTCGCTCCAGGGATACATTAGGGGCGCCTGCCTCTTGTCCAGCACACGGTAGTGAACAAGGAAGGCAAGGCTGTCCCTGCCTTCAGGGGGCTCATGCTTCATAGCAGGGACAGAGCTTCATAACTCATCACACACACGACAACGTTATATTGCTCTAATGGGAGCTGGCCCCTACTACTGGGCAGCGAGCTGGTCTGTGCCAGGTGAGTCCTCGTCTCACTTAATCTCCCCAGTTACCCATCTAGAGCTGGGCAGCAGCCTCAGCTCCTTCCTCTCCGTCACCCCCTCAAACCACTCATCCACTGTCCTGTGATTCTGGTCCCAGTCCTCCCCAGCGCTCGTCTCTCCCTCACCTCGTCCGCACCCCCAGGATGCTCTCTCAGCCTCCTCCAGCCCCCCACCCGCTGTGTCCACTCTCAGCCCCTCTAATTCAATGTCTGGGCTGCAGGCAGAGTCAGTCTTTTGACCTGTCACTGTTCCACTTGACCTCTCAGTGGCTCCCACTGTCTTGCAGGTGAAGGTCAGACTTAACAAACAGCCCATCAGATCCTGTAGCTTCAAGTTCCCTCCAGCCTTAGCACACCTGTGCTGCGGGGCTCACCTTCCACTGCGGCCACGGTGAATACCTGAGAGCCCCGTGCAGGACGTGGGCCCTGCCCTCCCTGGCTTAGCTGGGGAGCCAGCCTGGCCTTGGGCTCTGCAGCATGCACAACGGATTTGGAAGTCATTCACACCTGTACCTGCGGCGCTCAAAGACCCCTCAGAGGTCCCAGGTCATAACAGGCCCCCCGATAATGCTTCCTCCCACCTCCTTCCTGCCTCCTTCTCCCCAAACCACTGCTGCTCAGGGTCCCTGTGAGCCCTGAACCTCAGCTCTCTCCCCAGCGCCCTGCTCCCTCCACTCCTGCCAGAGCCTGCAAGTTCTCCCCAGCCCTTCTCCCTCTCTCCTCACTTCTGTGTCTCCTTCTTTTATCCTGTTCTTCATAATAAAAGCACGGGACTCCCTGGAAAGGTCCCCCTCTCCTTAGAGCGCACAGGTAAGGCAGACACCATCGGGCAAGGAGAGGTCTCCCCAGCGAAGAGGGAAGCTCACACAAATCTACTCACACAAATCCACCAGCCTCCACCACCGTTCACAACCTTCCTGAACTCAAAACCCTCCATTGTTCTTCCCAGCTCAGACTGGCCCTTCCCCGAGTCACCCACAGGCAGGGTTTGTCCCCCTCCCTCACACTCCTCAGGTGGCCTACAGATTGTCCTGTGTCCCCAAGCTAAGGTCCTGAGCAGCACCCTGCTCCTCACCCCACTCCCAGCACTCCAGAACCTTCGTTAGGGTGGATTCAATTGAAATGAACAAGTTAGCCAATCCAGTACCATGAGAGCGGAGGAAAGTGTGGGCTATGTGTGTGTGCGTGTGCGTGTGTGTGTGTGCGTGCGTGTGTGTGAGAGATCTACTGTCAGGAAGGACAGTTGATGATGGAGTGGACCACCCTTCTTGTCCCCTCTTAAGACTCCATACTGGGGTTGCATTTATATTTCTAAAGTGCAGCCCATTTATAGAACCTACTGATGGACAGTGGGTTAGCTTCAGAGAGAGACAGACTGCATTTCCCAGCAACACAACAAGATGCCGCCCTCCCAAATCTTCACCACAGTGTGGCCTTAACTCTCTTCCCACTGAGAGGTGGGGTCTACTTCACCTCTCTGGGGTCTCAGTTGGCATGTGACTCCTCCAACAGTACAATGAGGCAGAAGAGGCCCCAGGGTTGGGTCCTTAAAGGTCACAAGGCTTTCATCTTATTCTCTGAGACACTCACCTTGTCCCTCTGAACTGCCATGAAAGGCATCAAACTAGTTTGTGGCCCCCTGGCTGGGAAGAAGCCAGACTATGTAAGGAGACCACATATAGGTGGTCCAGCTCAACATCCTAGTCTTCCAATCATCCCAGCTCAGATAGCAGACAAATGAATGAATGAATGAGCCTCCTGGTGACTCTAGAATCTGCTGCCAAGTCACTGCCCAATCAGAGTCTCCGCAGCCGACAGTGCTACCTGAACTCCAGCCACAGAATCTGGGAGCACAATTAACTTATTGGTTCTAGCTGCTAAGTGTTGCTGTAATTTGTTACAGAGACATACTAACCAGGGCAGGTAGAGTCCAAGCATGTGCTATATAATTCAATAGTCTGGAAAAAACCCTTGCTATTAGAACAAACGATGACTGGATGCGTGCTCAGTCACTTCAGCCGTGTCCAAGTCTGCGACCCCCATGGACCTCATGGACTAGCCCATCAGGCTCCTCTGTCCATGGTATTCTCCAGGTAAGAATACTGGAGTGGGTTGCCATGCCCTCCTCCAGGGGCTCTTCCTGACCCAAGAATCAAAATCAAACCCACATCTCTACGTCTCCTGCATTGGCAGGCACGTTCTTTACCACTGGCGCCATGTGGGAAGCCACAGAACAAACAGACCTAAACTCAAATTCAAGTTCCTTCGGGCCGGTTGCTAAACCTCCATGAACCTCAGTTTCCCCATCTATAAAGTGAGGACAAGTCCGCTTGTTTTAAGGACCTAAGTAGCTGTTAAAATTCTCCCCCATGAACTCTGGGGGAGACGGAGCCAGCGCAGATGTGGCGGCTGCTTTAGTAATGACACCCAGTATCCATTTGAGGGTGAAAAAAAACATGTTCTGACATGTACAATGTACTGACCCAGTTCTGTGGGTAATCGAGCCTCCATATCTTTCCAGACTACATGAAGAATCTGGGGCATTGCCCGGATGGCAGAAATCAGTGAAATTTCATTTAGTCTCTCTCTGTTTTTGCTTTAATTGGTGATTTTTTTTTTTTAATGCATGGAGAAATTCACTGTCAAAATACAGGAAACAAAATGATCCACAGAGAAGCTGAAGAGGCAAATATGATACGAAGTCTCTAAGATGATTTTTCAGAAATGGTAACTGAACTTGTGTTACCGTTCAGCAACGAGGCTGCTGCTGGTGGAGTCTAGAAACTCTGAAAACAGCATAGGGGTGTTTCAGATCGGGAGAGGCGGGTGAAGGTGCCAGCCCTGGAGGGGACCTGGCAGGGTGCCTGGAGTTTGCCTTTATTCCTGCGGAAGGATCACCCACCACGTGGAACTCCAAGCACGGGCGGCTCCAATGCGCTGGCACTGGAGCACCCCCATCCCACACACACCCACACACACCGGGTGACCATCTAACACGCAGGAGGAGACAAGCTCTATGCTGACCTCTGCAGGTTACACAGCGTACCCTGGGCACTTGCAGGACTCAGGCAACGGGGGTCCTTGGGGGTGGGCAGCCAGGTGGGCCTCGGGAGAGAGCTCTGAGCATGGGCGGTCTTCAAAGCTGTTATGTGCTAAGTCACTTCAGTTGTATGTGACTCTTTGTGACCCCATGGACTGCAGCCTGCCAGGTTCCTCTGTTTGTGGGATTCTCCAGGCAAGAACACTGGAGTGGGTTGCCATTTCCTTATCCAGAGTTAGGTTTTATTTGGGGCAAAATGAGGACTGCAGCCCGGGAGACAGCATCTCAGAGAGCTCTGAGAGACTGCTGCCATAAGATGTTATAATTCATGGAAATCAACAACGTGGGTAGAAGGAGCAGGAAGACGGAGGACGCTATGAAAGGGCAGAGAGGGGCTCTCAAGTATCGGGGACTCTGAGAAACCCCCAGGTGAGGCTGAAGGTCCTGTAATAGAGGATGGAGCCCAAAGTCAAGAGAAATCAGGAGGGAGAAGGGGGTGGTACAACATGACCTAGCCAGGAGGAGGGGACGGCATGAGCAAGTCCAGGAGGGGGTCCTGGGGTTTGAATGAGACCATTCATTCACAAACTAGTCATTGAGCACCTGAAAAGTGCCAGAGGCACAAGAGGACACAGGGCTGGTCCTCAGCCCTCAGAAGCAGCATCACTGGGGAGTGGAACGGGGCCTGATAGCCCTGGTTCCCTCCCTCTCCCTCCCGGGCTGCATTCCCATCTCCTGGGAGTCAGTCATTCTTCGTGGTGTCTGCTTCTGAAGTCAAGAAACAGGTAGAAAATGTGTTTCCTTTAATAAATAAAATAGAATCTCCTTCGCCTTACCCTCACCTCAAGGCGGATTCTGGTAATACAAAGTCAAGAGGATTTTGTTGTGTGTGTATGTTTTAATAAACAAGAATCATTTCCCCAGCCTCATGTTAAACAGAGATGTGTTCTTCAGGACTAGTCTACGGTGTGTTTCAAAAACAAAAATCCACACATTATAACGGCCTTGCCATCACTGGGAGGATGAGAATGGCTCCTCCAGACGCCTGGCCTGTGAAAAGGCAGAGAGGAAGTCGCTCCTACCCCACCCTACACTCGGGGCTCCAGGCTAGATGATCCGGACATGCCTCCCACCGATGGCACCCCGGTGGCTTTCCCAAAGGCGTGTCTGCGCCCCACTCCCACTCAAACCCCGCCACCGTGGGTCCCTTCCTCATCTGTGTCCCTGGCGTTCCAGGGCCTCCACTCCTCAGCTGGCCCCTCTGAGCCTTGCAGGTGGTGGAGCTAGGGCTGTACCTGGTGACTGTCAGGATTCTTTTATAATGAGGTAAATAATATCTCCAAGGCAGGCATCTCTAAAATGAGTTGTTCCGCCTCAGTGAGGCTTGTCACAAATACAAGGGCTTGTTCTTTTCAAAATTTGCCAACACCTCACGGGTATGAAAAAAAAAATCCCACCCCTCCCCCGCAACCCTTGACAGACTGAGCAGTGGTTTCTGAGCAAGAGCCGTAGCAGCCAGCTAGGAGAGCACTTCAGAAAAGACTCCTTCCGCCGGTGGCTCCCCTGAGAGGCCCCATGCCCTGCCTCCACTGCCCGGTGTCAGTAGCTGATTTCACTCCCAGAAGGAGGTGCTCGGGCGCGTCCAGGGCCACGCAGCCCTAGATGGGAAGCAGGGTCGATTGGGGGGCATGAGCTGAACCTTCCTCGTGCAGCCCAAGAGGCGCCTGCTGTCCCAGGCTGCCCAGAACACCTGCTGGAGAGAACTAAGGGCCTGTTTTGCCATCAAGAAAGCATCCAATCAGCTATTGAATGCCCAGTGTGTGCCTGGCCATAGCAAGGGCTGTGATTGTGAGGAAAAAAAAAAAAAAAAACTCCTTTGAAGACAGAAAGGACGATCCAGGATGCGTGCCCCAAGTTCAGTGACGACTGAAACAGTATTCATTAGCAGCCGTGTCGTTATGGAGGAAAATCACCACCAAATGGAAAACGTATTTTCCATTTTAATAGCGATGGAGGCTAATCAAAACCAGCTTCAAATCTGAAATGTATTAAGGATCCAATAAATAACTTTGATTCAGGCAATTACTTAAAATTGAAATTTGCTAAGTGAAGAAAATGAGTCATTCATTAGCAGAGTGACACCTGGTACCTGGCAGGGCAGGGAGTCTGGGGGGTGGAGGGACGGGCTAGTGGAGGCTGGTCATTGCCTCAACTTGGGTACCTCTTTCTGCAAGGGGTGGGGGGCGGGGGAGGCGCTCACCCCCAGAGAGCAGCCCCAACGAGCCAGGTCCAATCACTGCTCCTTGCTTTCAGTCATGTGTCTTTGTAGCCTGGGTTTACTTTATCTCTGAGCTGTGTCTTTAATTTGAAAGCTTTATTTAAGTGTATTGGTTTGATCCCTCAATCCTCAAAGAAGACCCTAAGACACAGTTTCAAATAAAAGTGAAGGGACCTCCACAGGTGTGGGAAAGAAAAGACAGACGGTGGAGGGTGTGCTGACAACCAGTCACCACAGGGAAGACATGAAAGCCAGAATAATGGCCCACAAAGATGTCCACATTCTAATGGGCAGAACCTGCAAATATGAGGCCACATAGCAAAGGAGAACTAAGGTCCCAGATGGAATTACATCAGCTGATCCTGAGATGGGGAAATTAGCTTGGATTATCCAGTGGGACCCATGAAATTAGCAGGGTCCTTATCATGTGGAAGGTGGGGGAGAGAGAGTTAGATGTGAGAGATGAGATGTGGAAAGACTCAACTGGCTTTGCAGATGGGATGGGAGGCCATAAGCCAAGGAATGCGGGAGCCTTTAAAAGCTTGAAAAGACAAGGGAACAGATCTCCCCTGGAGCCTCCTGAGATGTCCTGCCAACACCTTGATTTAGGCCCAGCAAGACCTAGTTCAGATTTCTGGCCTCAAGCACTGCAAGATGGTAAGCTTGTTTTGTATTAAGCCATCGAGTTTGACATGACTCATTCCAGGAGCAGTGGAAAGTACAGGTGACTTTAGGAAACTTGCCTGTGCTTCCCATGTCCATGGGTTGTCTCAGTCTGTTCAGGCTGCTATAATGAAAATATCACAGACTGGGTGGCTTATAGACAATGGAAACTTATTTCTCACGGTTCTGGAGGCTAGAAGTCCAAGTTCAAGGTGCCAGAAGGTTGGGTGTGTGATGGGATCCTGGTTTTCACAGCTGGCTATCTTCTGTGTCCTCACACAGCTGAGGGGGTGAGGGGGCTCTCTTGGGGTCTCCTTTATGACCTAATCACCTCCCCAAAGCCCCACCTCCAAATACCGCCTTGAGGGTTAGGTTTCAACCTATGAGCCTGGGGAGGACACAGTCTATGGCAGCATGTAAACGGCAAGAGGCAGGAAGGCCGTTCCTGTGCATGTGGTCCATGGGGCCTGTTTCCACCTTGGATTCCCCAGCAGGATGTAGGAAAAATCCCTTAGGTCTGAGGGCCAAGCTGAGCTCTGGATCCAGCTTTTACCAGAGGTCAGCACCTGCAGAGACATCACTTTGCTGACAAAGGTCCAAATAGTCAAAGCCATGGTTTTTCCAATAGTCATGTATGGATGTGGAAGTTGGACCATAAAGAAGACTAAGTGCCAAAAAACTGATGCTTTCCAACTGTGGTGCTGGATAAGACTCTTAAAAGAGTCCCTTGGACAGCAAGGAGATCAAACCAGTCAATCCTAAAGGAAATCAACTCTGAATATTCATCAATCCTAAAGGAAGGACTGATGCTAAAGTTGAAGCTCCAATACTTTGGCCGCCTGATACAAAGAGCCCACTTATTGGAAAAGACCCTGATGCTGGGAAAGACTGAATGCAGAAGGAGAAGGGGATGACAGAGGACGAGATGGTTTGATGGCATCACCGTCTCAATGGACATAAGTTTGAGCAAACTCCAGGAGATAGTGAAGGACAGGGAAGCCTAGCATGCTGCAGTCCATGGGGTCACAAAGAGTTGGACACAACTGAATGACTGAAAAGCAATAAATCACCTGCGTACCCAGGATGGAGGTTTGTGACATTGTTCAGGAGGCAGTGATCAAAACCATGCCCAAGGAAAGGAAATGCAAAAAGGCAAAATGGTTGTCTGAGGAGGCCTTACAAATAGCTGAGAAAAGAAGAGAAGTGAAAGCAAAGGAGAAAAGGAAAGACAGAGATACCAAGGGAATATTTCATGCAAAGATGGGCACAATAAAGGACAGAAACAGTATGGACCTAACAGAAGCAGAAGATATTAAGAAGAGGTGGCAAGAATACACAGAAGAACTACACACAAAAAAGATTTTCATGACCAGGATAACCATGATGGTGTGATCACTCACCTAGAGCCAGACATCCTGGAGTGTGAAGTCAAGTGGGCCTTAGGAAGCATCACTATGAATGAAGCTAGTGGAAGTGACAGAATTCCAGCTGAGTTATTTCAAATCCTAAAAGACGATGCTGTTAAAGTGCTGCCCTCAATATGTCAGCAAATTTAGAAAACTCAGTATTGGCCACAGGACTGGAAAAGGTCAGGTTTCATTGCAATCCCAAAGAAAGGCAAGCCAAAGAATGTTCAGACTACTGCACAATTGCACTCATCTTACACACTAGCAAAGTAATGCTCAAAATGCTCCAAGTAAGGTTTCAACAGTACTAGAACCAAGAACTTCCAGATTTTCAAGCTTGATTTAGAAAAGGTAGAGGAACCAGAAATCAAATTGCCAATATATGTTGGGACTTAGAAAAAGCAAGAGAATTCCAGAAAAAATCTACTTCTGCTTCACTGACTATGCTAAAGCCTTTGACTGTATGGATCACAACAAACTCTGGAAAATTATTAAAGAGGTGGGAATTCCAGACCACCTGACATGCCTTCTGAGAAACCTGTATACAGGGCAAGAAGCAACAGTTAAAACCAGACACAGAACAATGGACTGGTTCCAAATTAGGGAAGGCGTACATCAAAGCTACATATTGTCACCCTGCTTATTTAACTCCTATGCAGAGTACATCATGCAAAATGCCAGGCTGGATGAAGCACAAGCTGGAATCAAGATTGCCAGGAGAAATATTAATAACCTATGCCGATGCCAATTAATAAGATATGCCAATGACACCACGCTTATGGCAGAAAGTTATGAGGAACTAAAGAGCCTCTTGAAAGTGAAAGAAGAGAGTGAAAAAGATGGCTTAAAACTCAACATTCAAAAAACTAAGATCATGACATCCGGTCCCATCATTTCATGACAAATAGATGGGGAAACAATGGAAACAGTGACAGACTTTATTTTCTTGGGCTCCAAAAGCACTGCAGATGGTGACTACAGACATGAAATTAAAAGACACTTGCTCCTTGGAAGAAAACCTACGACAAACCTAGACAGCATATTAAAAAGTAGAGACATTACTTTGCCAACAAGGTCTATCTAGTCAAAGCTATGGTTTTTCCAGTAGTCATGTATGGATGTGAAAGTTGCACCATAAAGAAAGCTAAGCACCAAAGAATTGAAGTTTTTGAACTGTGGTGTTGGGAAAGACTCTTGAGAGTTCCTTGGACATCAAGGAGATCAACCTAGTCAATCCTAAAGGAAATCAGTCCTGAATATTCATTGGAAGGACTGATACTGAAGCTGAAACTCCAATACTTTGGCCACCTGATGCCAAGAACTGACTTACTGGGAAAGACCCTGATGCTGGGAAAGATTGAGGGCAGGAGAAGAGGGTAACAGAGGATGAGATGGTTGGACGGCATCACTGATTCTATGCACATGAGTTTGAGCAAGCACTGGGAGTTGGTGACAGACAGGGAAGCCTGGCGTGCTGCAGTCAACCGGGTTGCAAAAAGTTGGACATGATTGAGTGACTGAACTGTACTGTGCTGCTGCTGCTAAGTTGCTTCAGTCGTGTCCGACTCTGTGCAACCCCATAGACGGCAGCCCACCAGGCTTCTCCGTTCCTGGGATTCTCCAGGCAAGAACACTGGAGTGGGTTGCCATTTCCTTCTCCAATGCATGGAAGTGAAAGTGAAAATGAAGTTGCTCAGTCATGTCTGACTCTTACCGACCCCATGGACTGCAGCCTACAAGACTCCTCCATCCATGGGATTTTCCAGGCAAAAGTACTGGAGTGGGTTGCCATTGCCTTCTCCAGAACTATACTATACCCGGCTCTTAACAAGCCTTGACTATCACACTCCCTCAGGCAAAATCCCAAGACAGACACAAACCCAGACCTGACAGAAGAGCTCAGCCTGTACCCAGGCTGTAATGAAGACCACCCGGGGCCCTGCAGGAATCAGGTCCAAAGAAGAAGAGGGACCCTGGGGCTCTGGTCATGACACTCCAGGTATCCGTATTGGATGCGTTCCTCTGGGCTGCCTCATCACCCACACCCTCTCAGTCACTCCCTGATAGCTGGTGACCAGAAGTCCCTGTTACCTCACAGTTGAGAGGAGCTCTTAGAGCAGGTTCCCTAGAAACAGACTCTGGGACAGAAAGTCCATGAAGAACACTTACTGCCAAGTGATCCCAGGAGACACACAAGAAAGGGAGAGAGGAAGGTGGGGCTGGGCAGAGGGAGGAGCTGACCGCAATGCAGTGGGTGGTGGGGCGGTGACTAAAGCCTCGGCTGATTCCAGGAGAGCTCTGGAGCCAGGGTGTTCCCCTGGAATTGTCCTAATCAAGACCTCCAGAACTGCAGCCCATCTTCCATGAGCCTCTTCCACAGCTAAGGGAATGGGCTACACCGGGGGTAAGGCAGGTCCCCGTGGCCCAGGGCAATGTCCAGGGAGGGGTGCAGCTGGAAGACAGTCTCAGCCTCTGGGTAAGGGGTGCAAAGGCCCTGAGGATGCAGGCCTGTGTGCAGAAGCCCCAGTGGTCACTGAAGAAGAGGGCCCTGCAGTGGATGGAGCCTGGGTGGAAGGGGAAGCTCTCGTCCCCTCCAGTCCAAGTGGACGGTCGGCTCAGTCCCCCACACCTCAGGGCCCCACAGGGGCCCCGAGACCTCAGTGAGCCAGCCTACATTTCCCGCAGAGGTGCTAACAGAGACATCAAAGCTGCAGCATCTTGCTTTCAAGAAGCTTTGAAACACGCTTCTGAAATGGCTGTGCTCAGGAAGATTAAAAGTCTTCCTATTGAAGAATCCGAGGGGCTCAGGCGACAGAACAGAGTGGGTGGGCTTGGTTATATAAAAAGTGGAGTGCTATTGTGCGCCAGGCAGTGCAATAGAAAAGCCAGAATAAAAATACATACAGTGAATCGAAGCAGTAAAGGCTTAGCTCCAGAATCTCTGAAGTAGCAATGTAAGTGTGCAAGGCCCCAGCTGGGGTCAGGGAAGTGAGCAGATTGCCAAGAAATCAAAGCCCTTCATTAATTCACTCAATCACTCCTTCATGCAACCGTGACTAATGAGTACCTACTAAGTGCTAAGACCCGGGGAACAGAGGGACTAGCACAGACCTACTCCCACATCAGTGCAGGCCTGATGGGGAAGCCAGACAAAGAGATGAGGGTAAAATGTGCTGAGATGGGGAAGCACAGGGGCCGTGGCACTCAGAGGGAGTCAGGGAAGACTTCCTGGAGGAGGGAAAGCCTGAGTTGAGCCCCACAGGATGTGCAGGAATGACTTGGGTAAAGGAGGCTCAGGAGAAGACAGTATGAGCGCAGTGAGAGGGAAGAATGGGCTGAAGGCGAAGGGGGAGGGGGCAGGATATGGATGTAGAATTATGGCTGGTTTGCTTTGTCGTGGGCTTCCCTGATGGCTCAGATGGTCAAGAATCTGCCTGCAATCCAGGAGACGGGATTCAACCCCTGGGCTGGGGAGATCCCCTGGAGAAGGGAATGGCTACCCACTCCAGTATTCTTGCCTGGAGAATTCCACGGACAGAGGAGCCTGGCGGGTTACAGTCCATGGGGTCCCAAAGAGTCGTACATGACTGAGCAACTAACACTTTCCCTTTTCACTTTCTGTGTTGTTGTATGACAGAAACCAACACAACATTGCAAAACAATTTTCCTCCAATTAAAAAATCTTAAAAAAAAAAATAGAAGGGGAGAGAGGTGAGGGTGGGGTCAGGGGTGGGGTCAGATCACACAAGGCCATGAAGATCAGGCCAAACGCACAGGCTTCATTCATCAGGAAGGCAGAGAGGAGATGAGGAGGGGTCTAGAGTGGGGGCGTGATGGGATTCCACCTGTGGGTTAGGGCAATGGGAAGCCCCCCAGCACTGCAGATGCACACTGAAAACACTCTGGGTTCACAACCACAGTCCTGCCCCAAGACTGGGGGGCACTGGATTTGGGGGAGGGGGGTGCTTGAAGGATACAGGTCAAGGCCCTACACCATCTTATCCTTTTCTACAAGCCAGGCCCCTCTCTCGTAGCTCCCCGATCCCAAAAAATGCTATCCCCCAGACACCCCTAAATCCTTGGATCCTCCACCTCTCCAGGCCTTGGCTCCGCCTGGGATTCCCTGTCCCCCTGCTTGCCTCACCTGCCTGACTCCTACCTGTCCTAAGCTACCACCACCTCCAGGCTGGTCAGGCGCTTCCTCTCAGGGCTTCCCTGGGGCATGGATTCCTGCTGCAGTCCCCTGTTTCCATGTGTGAGAGTTTACCTGTGTGTCTTCCTGCGTGTCAGAGCTGGGCTCTGGAAGGGCAGGGACCTCACCCACTCAGAGTAGCCTAGCGGTGTCCACATCCTGCTAGTTCTGGTCTCCCATGGGGACCGGGCCTTTCACAGACATCCAATCTGGTCATCCTCGGACATCAGAGGGGTCAGATACCTGCCTGAGGCCACAGAGCCTGTCAAGAGCAAACCCAATTGGGACTCAAACTTGGGCCTTCCCAAGGCTCCTTCCCCGTTACTGTCCGGCCCAGTTCTCAAAGTTCTCCCTGAAAAGGCAGGTGGCACGTCCGTCACCATGGTCTTCGGTGCCCCAGGTGGAGCATCTCCTGCTTCCTGCGTATTCACGGTCACTCTGCCTCCCCAGCAGGGCTGCAGATCACCATGCAGATGAGAAAGGAAGGAACACATCCCTGGGTCCCATGTGTGTCCTGGGAGCTCACACGGGTCAGCTTTCCTCCTGGCTCCCCCAGGCGCTCCCAGCGAGCAAAACTCGGCATCCGCACAATAGCCTTTTCCCTGGTTTCTCGGAGCTCGAGGCTCACAAGCCCAAGCCAGTAACCACGTCTCCTTAAGGCAAGGAAAGCAAATCGGAGCAGCGGATGGTTCAGCATCGTCTGTGGGACCAGCAGCCACGTGACTCAGTGGCCCAGGCAGCCGGGTGCAGCACCTGCCCCCGGGGAGAGGGCGTTTCGGCGCCTGGCTCAGGTGGCCCCTTGGCCCAACCAGAGTCTCTCTGAGAGTTGAGACACTGTCCCGATTTATAACAGGTGGCACTAGTGGTAAAGAATCCGCTTGCCAATGCAGGAGACACAAGAGATGTGGGTTCGATCCCAGGTTTGAGAAGACCCCCTGGAGGAGAAAATGGCAACCCATTCCAGTATTCCTAGCCTGGAAAATTCCATGGGCAGAGGAGCCTGCTGAGCTACAGTCTGTGGGGCCACAAAGAGTCGGACACAACTGAGCGAGTGAGCACACACAGCCTGTGTATAACAGTATCTTTCATCTCACCTGGAAAGATTATGGCCAGAGGGCAGTGCACCTTCTCAGCATGAGGAGCTGATCAAGAAGAGCATCAGGGGGGCTAACAGTGACCCGGGCCCTTCAAATCAGCCACTGTTTCTAGGAAGCGAATGCACTGACAGTGCCTGCACAGGACAACCTGAGAAAAACCTTGAATCTTTACATTTAAGCTCAAATCATATGATGGGCATGACCTCTCTGAATGGAAGGGCTGGGGAAGTGAGGATCATCTGATCCACGAAGGACCATCAGATGCAGCAGACGCCGTGTCGTGATGTGAACAGCATCCTCCCTTGTTGCCCTTATTTATATTTTATTACGACTTTATTGAATGTTTTCTTGTAGGTCAGCTGAAACCCTTGGGGGAATAAAGCAAAGCAAAACTAAATAAACGCTTTGAGTCATAGCGGAGGAGGGACGGCATTCCAAGGATAGAAGTGAGCACTCAGGTAATCAGGGGGGCTTTGTACAGAGACACCAACCCCAGCCACAGGCAGCAGCTCCCGTCTCCACGTGGCTAAACTTGCTTAATGCCCACCGGACACCTCCTACGTTAAATCCACCACCCAGCATGCTTAACCCAGCATCTGGACCTGCTCCATCCTCGGCTCCCCGAGCCTGCACTGTGCGTAGG
>NW_011494869.1:7963912-7974794 GCF_000754665.1 Bison bison bison | reverse complement strand
GGGGCGGGGGGGGGCATCCAGAGTGTGGGGCTCTGGATGCCAGAGCACCTGAACTCCAGCCCTGGTTCTGTTTCTTCTGCTGTGTGACCCTGAGCACAGCTGTCACCTCCTCCTCACCTGAAACGGGGTCAGTCCAGCACCTGCCTCCACAGAAGCACGTGGGTGGATATGGAATGAGCGTTCAGCAAGTACCCATTCTAAGGCCCAGCCCCCGGGAGTCACCTCCCCAGTGGGGACCCCAGGTGATCCAGGGCTAGTGGGCTCGAGGTGGGGCTGAAACGTGGGACCTCGGGGCAGGGAAGCACTGGGAAACCTCAGGGCGACTTCCTGGAGAAGGAAAAGCCTGGGGCATCCCCAGAAGTGAAGAAGAGGGAAGACAGCGCTCCAGAAAGGGGGAACCCCACACACAAAGGCGTGATGACCGAAACAGTGGACATGGAGGACGGCGGAACAGAGCCAGCCTGGCCGCCTGGGGGAGAGAAGGAAGCAGATCTCCTGCTGGACACGGACAACTGAGCCAACAGACCAGCAAGGTGAACTCACACAGGCAGATGGGCTCAAAGCACCTGCACGTGTGACCTGAATGCTGTGTGAACACTGGAGTCCGGTGAACCAGAGAGGAACTCCTGGGCTGATCCAAGTGACACGGGGCCTAGAATTTCTGCCTCTTGCTCGTGTTTAAAGAACTGAAAGTAGGCCTCTGCCAGAGGAGGAGGCACTCGGCTTTGGCAAAGGTTAAAATGCAAGTGCCTGCTATGCCCTCAATAAACACCTCTGGAAGGAAGGGAGGGAGCAACAAAGGGACTGAAAAGTTCATTAATATTTTTGGATGCAGTCCTCTTGTCTGCAGGCTTCCCAGGAGGTGCTAATGCAAGAGATATAAGAGATGCGGGTTCAGTCCCTGGGTCAGGAAGATCCCCTGGAGGAACGATCCCCTGGAGGAGAGCACGGCAACCCACTCCAGTGTTCTTGCCTGGAGAATCCCATGGACAGAGGAGCTTGGCGGGCTGCAGTCCACGGGGTCACAGAGTCGAACATGACTGAAGTGACTTAGCACACACACCTGCACTCTTGTCTACAAGTTGGGGGAATAACGGTGATTTTGTCAGCCAGAGCCCGCCGCTCCCAGAAGACACTGGGCCATTCTCACCGGTGCACTGACACTGAAGTTAGGAGAAGAGAGGGCCTTCCAGGCTGGAACTTCCAAGGTCAGTATTGCCGGAATCTTATTTTGAATATGCCCACTTGTAATTCTGAATTAAAATCCCGAAGGAAGGGGAGGTGGAGCGGTGGAGCAGAGTGAGAAGGCCACTCCCTCCTGAGGCTGAAGCATACAGCAGAGCCCCCTGGCTTCTTCCCAGGGGCTCTGGGTGGGCTGAGCCAGGCTCTCCCACCTTGGCCCACAGGTTCCCTGGTCCCTCCCAGACCATTCCTCAGGCATCCCACACCTCCTCCTGCCTCCACACCCAAGGGGCATGCTCCCCGAGGCTCTACCCATACTCTGCAGCCCCACGCACACCCACTACAGGCTAAAATGCCTAACGATGTGCAATGACTGAGCACCTATTGTATGCCTGGCTCTGTGCTCTTCATGCATCATTTCATTTGCTCCTCACCACCATTCCTCTGAGAAGGTCTTATAAACCCTGTTTACAGATAAAAAAACTGAAGCTCAGAAGTCCAGGGCCACCACCAGAAGAATCAGAGGATCTCCATCCATGACGCCAAACCTGGGCTCTCACCCCACTACAGTCACTGGTGAAGGAGCAAAGGGATTTTTACTGTATTCCTGCACCTCCTGGACTATTGCTTATTTAATATTTTCCTTCACCCTGACTCCCTTTATTTGTAACTCAAACAAATGTACTTAAAAGAAACAGAGTATCACTAGGGTGTGTGTGTGTGTATATATATATACACACACACACATATATATAAATAGCATCACTTCTCAAAAGTAACCAGGAAAGAAGACCCAGTGTAAATTGCTGCTGGGCTCTGCTGCCTGCTGAAAGCACCTGCTCGCTCTTCATCTGAAAGGCAGATTAGCATAAGCCAGAGGGGCTCACTGGCACCAAACCACCTCCCTCAACAAGGCAGGACTGATGGATAGTCCAGAAGGGGTAGGTCTCCCACTCTGTGACCCAGCACTGTGCACACCCTTGGCCTCTGATGACACCGCCCCATGACCCTCAGTGACATCCAGCCCACCCTGAGCGAAATGCTGCCCCCCACGCCATGCTGGAGCCCACCCACCCCCAGGGCTTCGACACCCACCTTGCCCTGAGGGCTCCAATACGTGTGTCCACAGCCCAGGCCCTGTGGCCAGCTTCTCAAGGGTCAGGTTCTCCCCCGGGCATCAGCCAAGACCCGAGCCCAGTCAGTGGCCACCTGCTTGCACCTGGCCCCACACACCTGGATGTACCACCGTCAGCCCAGGACCCTAAACTGGAAAGCAGTGAGGCATTCTCACCCCCTCCCTCACCCCAACACCTCACCCCAAACATCTGTAAACACTCCTGCAAATCACTAGGCTGTAAGCTTAAACTTTTTTTTTTTTTTTGGCCTTGTCACACAGCTTTCGGGATCTTAGTTCCCTGCCCAGGAATTGAACCCAGGCCCCCAGAGTGAAAGCGCTGAGTCCTAACCACTGGATTTCCAGGGAAGTCCCCAGGCTGTGAGCTTAATGAACCAGGCATATCCACCATCCCTACTCTGAGTTCTCTGTTGAATGACAGGTAAATCATGGCTGTGCATGCAGATGGCTCTAGCTGAGCCAGGAGAAGTGTGGGAAGACAGACACTTGGTGGTGGGAGGGTTTGGGGACTTTAAAAAGAAGTGACACTTATTTCGCAGTTAAGAAAGCCTCTCTCTATGATCCTCTACATAGAAAACCCTAAAGACTCCACCAGAAAATTACTAGAACTAATCAATGATTATAGTAAAGTTGCAGGATACAAAATCAGCACACAGAAATCCCTTGCATTCCTATATACTAATAATGAGAAAACAGAAAGAGAAATTAAGGAAACAATTCCATTCACCATTGCAACGGAAAGAATAAAATACTTAGGAATATATCTACCTAAAGAAACTAAAGACCTATATATAGAAAACTATAAAACACTGGTGAAAGAAATCAAAGAGGACACTAATAGATGGAGAAATATACCTTGTTCATGGATTGGAAGAATCAGTATAGTGAAAATGAGTATACTACCCAAAGCAATTTATAGATTCAATGCAATCCCTACCAAGCTACCAACGGTATTCTTCACAGAGCTAGAACAAATAATTTCACAATTTGTATGGAAATACAAAAAACCTCGAATAGCCAAAGCGATCTTGAGAAAGAAGAATGGAACTGGAGGAATCAACCTACCTGACTTCAGGCTCTACTACAAAGCCACAGTCATCAAGACAGTATGGTACTGGCACAAAGACAGAAACAGAGATCAATGGAACAAAATAGAAAGCCCAGAGATAAATCCACGCACATACGGACACCTTATGTTTGACAAAGGAGGCAAGAATATACAATGGATTAAAGACAATCTCTTTAACAAGTGGTGCTGGGAAAACTGGTCAACCACTTGTAAAAGAATGAAACTAGAACACTTTCTAACACCATACACAAAAATAAACTCAAAATGGATTAAAGATCTAAATGTAAGACCAGAAACTATAAAACTCCTAGAGGAGAACATAGGCAAAGCACTCTCCGACATACATCACAGCAGGATCCTCTATGACCCACCTCCCAGAATATTGGAAATAAAAGCAAAAATAAACAAATGGGACCTAATTAAACTTAAAAGCTTCTGCACAACAAAGGAAACTATTAGCAAGGTGAAAAGGCAGCCTTCAGAATGGGAGAAAATAATAGCAAATGAAGCAACTGACAAACAACTAATCTCAAAAATATACAAGCAACTCCTACAGCTCAATTCCAGAAAAATAAATGACCCAATCAAAGAATGGGCCAAAGAACTAAATAGGTATTTCTCCAAAGAAGACATACAGATGGCTAACAAACACATGAAAAGTTGCTCAACATCACTCATTATCAGAGAAATGCAAATCAAAACCACTATGAGGTACTATTTCACGCCAGTCAGAATGGCTGCAATCCAAAAGTCTACAAGCAATAAATGCTGGAGAGGGTGTGGAGAAAAGGGAACCCTCTTACACTGTTGGTGGGAATGCAAACTAGTACAGCCACTATGGAGAACAGTGTGGAGATTCCTTAAGAAACTGGAAATAGAACTGCCTTATGACCCAGCAATCCCACTGCTGGGCATACACACTGAGGAAACCAGAAGGGAAAGAGACACGTGTACCCCAATGTTCATCACAGCACTGTTTATAATAGCCAGGACATGGAAGCAACCTAGATGTCCATCAGCAGATGAATGGATAAGAAAGCTGTGGTACATATACACAATGGAGTATTACTCAGCCATTAAAAAGAATACATTTGAATCAGTTCTAATGAGGTGGATGAAACTGGAACCTATTATACAGAGTGAAGTAAGCCAGAAAGAAAAACACCAATACAGTATACTAACGCATATATATGGAATTTAGAAAGATGGTAACAATAACCCTGTGTACGAGACAGCCAAAGAGACACTGATGTATACAACAGTCTTATGGACTCTGTGGGAGAGGGAGAGGGTGGGAAGATTTGGGAGAATGGCATTGAAACATGTATAATATCATGTATGAAACGAGTCGCCAGTCCAGGTTCGATGCACGATACTGGATGCTTGGGGCTGGTGCACTGGGATGACCCAGAGGGATGGTATGGGGAGGGAGGAGGGAGGAGGGTTCAGGATGGGGAGCACATGTATACCTGTGATGGATTCATTTCGATGTTTGACAAAACTAATACAATACTGTAAAGTTTAAAAATAAAATAAAAATTTTTTCAAAAAAAAAAAAAGCCTCTCTCTTCCATGGCCATATGTGAGTCTCAAAACAGGTCTGTGGCGAACCCAGGAATGTCTGACTCATTTTACAGATGAGGAAATAGAGACCAAGCAGGTTTAAGTAACACAACGTCACACTGGCTCTCTGAGGTGAAGCCAAGACTGAAAAGCTCTGTCACCAGATGGGTTCTTTTGCCCCATACTCTACTGTTTCCATGTGGGCACTCGGGTAATGTTTATTGTATTGAATCAAATTTCTGTATCTCCAAACTGAGTGGAAAACCCTTGAATACAGAGCTTTGTCTCTCAAAGAAGTCCCCACCATCCTTTAGTACCCCAACAGAATGCCCACTGTTGCCTGCAAATCAGAGGTGCTCAATCAAATGCGCGGGGTGGGCAGTCACCAGCAGCAAGAGGAAGAAGAGGAGGAAGAAACAGAACACCTTCCTCAGCTTCCTCCTCGCGGGGGCCTGGAGTTGTCACGCGACAGGCGCCTCTGGAAGGTTTCCCGGGAGAGGTCACCTTGAAGTCGGCTGTGTGCCGCCTGGAATGTAACTGCGCTTTTCGCATTCAGGAGGGAGGCAGATTAGTGAGGAGGGACCCGGATATCGCTTAGAGATGGGGGTTCCTTTAAATACTGTCCACCTCTGCCAGGCCGGTCAGCGGCCACGCTGTCCCCAGCCCAGCCTGCTTTCCGAATCCTGGGTGGAAAAAGCACCGATGCTGCAGGGTCCTCTTGGGCCCCTTACAAGGCGGGAGCGCAGCTCTTGGCTGAGAACCTCGGCTCCCCCTAGTGGCCGTATTGGGTACCAGCACCCGACAGAGCTATAGCTCTAAAGAGGCCTCTGGCTAGAGAAGAGGAAGGTCAAGTGTAGGCAGACCCGACCACCTGGTCTTCTCCTGTGGGCCCAGCCCCAGTCTGAGACACCTCACGCAGGACTGTGTTGGAGGCAGAGTATGAACAGCACTCTGGATGCCCCCAGAAGTTTCCTTAGCTCAGCATCTGCATGACTGTGAAAGTTCTCTTCCTCTGAAGGGCTTTCATAACCCATGTTTTAAATACCATCTCGGAGCTGGAAATTAATAACTCTACTATTGACACTCTACCAGCTTTAGATGTGCTCCTAAGGGCTTTCCTCCCCAGATTCCTATAGCTAAATAATTGATAGCTTTTAATAGCTATTCTCGAGTCAATGGCAATTGCATATTAAGACACTTATCGATGAGTTTTCTGCCTCCTTTTGCCCTGGGAGTGAGGGAGGCGGTTTTCTGGTTTTCAGTAATAACAATGCTGTCGGGCAATCTCGGCACTATTCACTGGCCTGAGCCCCTCACAGCCCACGGCAGAGAGGAAAGTACAATCAGGAATCCTCGTGGTCTTCCCAGTCAGGCCTGCTCCATCCTCCCTAGCTGAGGAGGCACATGGCCACCCGGTGTGCACAGTCCCGGGCAGCTGGTGCAAGCTTAGCCCGGGACAGGTCAGGGGGAAATCTCCTAGCAGTAGTGAAGCATCAACAACCCATAAAATACCTCCTTGGGGAGAAATTACCTTTGGGATGTCAGTTCCTTAACTGCCTGGTGGGCACAGCCCAGAAAACCTGCCAAAGGGTGTTGAGCAGCAATAGGAGGGCCTTCACCAAAAAAAAGTGCAAATAACTCTTGCCAAGGCCCTTTTAGGGGCTCATGGCTGCTATGGATTGGGCAGGGGTGCTTCCAGTGCATCAGTGATGGGTTTTCCTAGGAATTGGCTCCCATATCTGTGCCTTGCCCTGAGGCTGGGCAGTTTCCAGAGGCAGGACAGGGGAAATAACAACACCAGGAAACACTCACAGTGATTTCTGCAGATGACCCAGAATCCAGCAGGTATGGAGCTTAATAGCATGCCAACTGCTTTCTTTACATGCACTTTGGATATTCATTGGAAGGACTGATGCTGAAGCTGAAGCTTCAATACTCTGGCCAACTGTAAAGAGCCAACTCATTGGAAAAGACCCTGATGCTGGGAAAGATTGAAGGCAGGAGGAGAAGGGGACGACAGAGGATGAGATGGTTGGATGGCATCACCGACTGGATGGACATGAGTTTGATCAAACTCCAGGAAGCAGCGAAGGACAGGAAGCCTGGCGTGCTGCAATCCAAGGGGCCACAAAGAATCAGATACAACTTAGTGACTGAACAACAACAACCACATACATTTTGGCACTAAATCCCCAAACACCTCCAGGACAGAGGCTGTTATCAGCCTTACTACAGAGATGAGGAGACTGTGGCTTAAAGGGATTAAGAGATTTATTCCAACAGCAGAGTTCCAGAGGCAGGAGGCAGATGCACGTCTGTCTGACCACATGAAACTTCCAGATGCCAGGCAGGGCCCGTCCACTCCTCCCCCACCCCCAGGCTCTCCGACCTCCCCCGCATCATGCCTCTGCATCCAGGCTCACCACCAGCTCGTCCGTCCCAAAGCCACCTCCAGGGTCACACACACAGCCATGTCCATTTCCAGACAGATACGGGGGAGGGGGGTCCACGTGTGGCCATCCAAAAGGCATGATGCTTCTCTGCAGTGACGCCTCCCTTCTGTCCTTTTTGAATAGTGATCGCATTGTGTTACTGTGACTCGAACTGTATTCTATTTACATCGTGGCCAATGAGTTCTCAGCAGCTCTGCTGGGTGGAAATGGGTGTTCCCTCCACTCCCATGCCTTCTGCCCGGGGTCAGGCAGCCCCTGTCATCTCTCACCTGGACCGACCACAGGAGGAGTGTCCCACGGGTCTCAGGTTAAAGCAGCATAGCCCCACACATCCTCCTAGCAACTGCCACAGACAGGCGGCCTCCAGCACTTAACCCCTTGCCCTCCCCCATCTTCAAATCCTCCAAAAGCTCCCCATTGCTTTCAGGAGAAAACCCAAATTTCTTACTTGACACGTCATGTGTTTTATGACCGACCTCTCTAAGCTCAGCCCCCCAAAACCCCGCTGCCCACGGGGTGGTGCCTGTAAACACACGCATCCCTGAATCCCTTGTACTTGTCAGTGTCTTCGGACATTAGCACATGATCTCCCCTCTCTCTGTGCTGCCCTTCCTTTCCACGTGGCTTTCTACCTGGGAAAAGGCGATTCAGTCGGCAAACCCTGGCTCAAGCGTTACTCCCCTGAGACGATGCTCCTGGGGTGCCCCTACACCCCCGCCCCCAGGCAGTGAAAGCGGTGCTCTTTCCAGGACCCCCTCACACCCACAGTGCCCGGTGCATCCATCTGCAGTCGTGCCTCTCACCACTTTGTACTCTAACAGCTGGAGCACCTGCATTTCCCCTGGTCTGGGAGGCCCTGGAGGGATTAATGACTACAGTCAGCAGCTGAGTGCGGGCCCTGGGAGTGGGTGACACAAACAGTGTGTGTTGAGTGAGGAGGAGACAGCCCTGCAACGGGGAGGGCTGGGGTGAGGTCAGTGGTGACGGACGCACAGCCGATTGCTGCCTGTGGACCTGAAGACCCCGTCTCCATCTTGGCTGTACCAGTAACTATGGTGAGTCAGCGGACCTTCCTCTTCCCTCAGTTTCTGCATCAGCCAAATGGACTCAGTAGCGACACACTCTCAATCTGTAGCACCTTCCCGGAAGTCAGTGGGAGAACACGACCCTCAGTGAGAGAGAGTCCCTGCTATTTGACCCAGCTCTGGGGTTGTTTCCACGGGTTGGGACACCGTAAGGAGCTTGGTGCCACAGGCCCGTGTTAAACTGGGCTTTCAAGGGTGAGTAAAACGTGAGCAGATGGATGGAGGCGACAGGAAATCTGTTTCAGTTGAGAAAATGATCTGGGAGGCCTTGGCCAGGAGAAGGGAGTAGGGGAAAGTAAATAAGCTCCTTTTGAGCACCTACTGTATACTTAACACATTGCAACCTTCTACTTCACACTCCCAGGAATCCTCTATGAGCAAATGGGGCGGGGCTGCAGCCAATTTCTGCCACCAGTGACACCTTTAAGAAAATGAATAAAGCAGCTACAGACTGGGGAAGACATACATTCAAATCCACATTACACAATGAACTCCTACACACCAACGATAAAAGGACAAACAACCAAATATTTTTAAGTGGGCAAAAGACTAGAATAGATACATCATGAAAGAAAATGACCAATATGCAGATGCAAAATAAGACCAGGATCATTAGTCATCACACCCTACTCCAGTACTCTTGCCTGGAAAACCCCATGGATGGAGGAGCAAATCCCATGGACGGAGGAGCCTGGTGGGCTGCAGTCCATGGGGTCGAGAAGAGTCGGCCACAACTCAGTGACTTCCCTTTCACTTTTCACTTTCACACATTGGAGAAGGAAATGGCAACCCACTCCAGTGTTCTTGCCTGGAGAATCCCAGGGATGGGGGAGCCTGGTGGGCTGCCGTCTCTGGGGTCGCAGAGATTCAGACAGGACTGAAGCGACTTAGCAGCAGCAACAGCATTAGTCATCACAGAAGTGTCCATTAACACTGTGATGAGACACCACTACTTTGTCCACTGCTAAGTCACTTCAGTTGAGTCCGACTCTTTGGGACCCTATGGACAGTAGCCCACCAGGCTCCTCTGTCAATAGGATTCTCCAGGCAAGGATACTGGAGTGGGTTGCCATTTCCTTCTCCAAGTTTGTCCACTAGAGTGGCTAGAATTTTAAAAGAACACCACCACTGAATGTTGCAAGAGTGCAGAGCAGCTAGAACTCTCTTACACTGGGCGTGAGAGCGTCAAATGGTCCAACTGCCCTAGAAACTGTCTAGCAATTATAATGTTAAATATACACCTCCCTATAAGCCAGTGATTTCATCTCAACTATCTACCCAAGAGAAATGAAGATGCATAGCCACATAAGGTTTTATAGGTCAATGTTCAGAGCATCTTTATTCATCTTAATCCATGATGAATAGAATCCTATCCCCTGGAAGGGAAGAAATCCTAGAATTTACCCTAATGTCCATCAGTAAGTGAAGGGATCAACAAAGCATGGGGTATCTATACCACAGAATCCTGCTCACCTATAAAAACAACCAACTATTGATCCATGCAGCCATATGGATAAATCTCAGAAACACTGAGCTGAGTGATACAGGTAATATTTAAAGTGCATATGAAGGAGTAAACACACTGTATAATCCCACTTCTACAAAATTCAGGGATGAAGTGTACCTATAGTGACAGCGATCAGAACGTGGGTGCCTCCTCGTGGGGAGCAGAGGCTTGAAGAATGAAGGGTGTGTCCTGTACCCCGTCTAGAGGGCTGCTTACATGGGTCAATACACTTGTCAGCAGTCATGAACTGAATACCTAGGATCTGTGCATTTTGCTATATCATCATTACCCCTCAATTTTTAAAAAGACATTATATAGTCAGAACGCCTAGGCTCAAATCCTAACCCCAACCTGTATCAGTTTTGTGACCCGGGCTGATCTCTGAGACTCCATGTCCTTGGAGTCTCCCTACAGAATGGGAAGGACACAGCTATTACTGGTTACACCACAGCTAGTAAGTGAGATAGTTCACCTGTGTGAAGAGTTTGTCTCGGAGTCCTGAGACTTGGGAAAGCATACGATTTGCACTGAGGAAGAGCATCTTGCCCAAGGCCTGCAGCAGAGTGAGATCCAGGCGAGGATGACCCCAAGGGTGCGTGTGGGCAGACCTAAGCATGTCACCAGCCTGCACACTGCCCCTGGAGGATGAAGCGAGGCCAGAATCCTCAGAAAACACCAGTGCCAGTGTGTCCCCATGGCCCCAGACATACACAGAAGTTGCCATTGCCATTTATGAAGGAGTCATGATTTCTGGGCCGCTGGAGGCTGCAAGAAGATGAGTGGGTGCTATCCAGTGATCTGCTGCGGGCGTTGCGGGCCTGAAGAGCAGGGACTACCCAGGCTCAGAGAGTGGTGGGACTGATGGGAGGGAAGACTGAGGCATATGCA
>NW_011494869.1:7959733-7963619 GCF_000754665.1 Bison bison bison | reverse complement strand
GGGCAGGGGTCCGCCACACTCTGCACCTGCCAAGCTAATTATGAAACGGCTGGCTCACGGCCCCAGGTGATGCTAGCACGGGCACCGGCAGCTGGATGTAACAACAATGACTGCAAGAGAAAATGAATTAAAAGTCAGGCCTGTTGATTATGATAGTGATCATCACACAGTTGTTTATCCAGCTCCTGTAAGGTGCCCTGTACTTTACAGACATTACCCCCAATATTCCCAATGACCCTAAAGGTTATCGTTAGCATCATTTTCCAAACCGGGAAGCTGAAGTTCAAAGAGGTGAGAAATTTGTCTGAGGTCACATAGTAGATTTAAGAAAGGAGAGCAAGGATGGCATACTCCAAGGCCCATGCTCTCACAGTGCTATACGCCTCCTAAGGGGTCCCTTGCCTCATTGTTGGGGGGACTTCAGTTCCCCCACAGCTAGATAAGGCTGAGTCCCTCAGCCCCAGTTTCCAGGAATAAAGCCTGGGTTATCACCCACATCAGTGGCTGGCTTGGCTCCAACAGCAACTCAATGAGAGCCCACTTTCTACGGACAGAGGCTTGGGGTGGGGACCATTTAGAAGAGAGGTCGCACTTCTTATTTTATTCCCAGGCCTCTGTCCTGCAGGCAGGTGCCAGCTTCCCCCACTGAGGTCTCAAAACTATATGTGTTCCACCTGATGAGCTCTGCAGCGAAGAGTAATTAAACACCTACTGTGTGCCTCTAGCCTCATTCAAGTCACATGGAGGCGAACAGTAAGGGAAAAAGCAGATACGGAAAAAGGCAGAGATAAAAGAAGGCGGGCTGTGATCAGCACTCAGCAATCAAGACAAAGGGGGGTGGGAGCACAGAAGAAGGGAGGCCGACAGCCCTGAGAGGAGGCTGAGGGACGAGGAAGCCTGTCTGTGGGACCTGGAGAAGCCGGAGGGCTGTGCGCATGTGGAGTTGAGGCAGGAAGTACTCAGGGCAGAGGAACTAGTGGGAGCAAGGGTGTAGAGAAGATGGGTCTGCTCAAGACAAGGTGGGGATGGTTCATTCACACACTCCACAAATAATTCATCCAGGAAGCCGAGGGCACAGCAAGGGAGAGTGACGGAGGGGTCCTGAACGCCAAGCCACACAGATGTGTCCCCAGGGCAACAGTAAGGTTTGAAGGATACTGGAAGGTGCAGAAGTCGTCACACAATCAGGGCCAGTAGCTGGAGAAGCCAGCAGAGGGCGGAAAGGACCGGGCTGGTGAGGTGATACTGAGCTGTATCAGCCCTGCATCCCGCCAGCCCCTGAGCATCCTGGGACCAGATGGAGAGAGTGGCCCCCTCCCCCGCTGCCATTACAGGGGGACTCGCTGCCTGAGCCCCAGCCCTGAAGCCTGCACCGGGCTTGAAATCTTCACTTCCTAATTCCTATAAATTATAGCACTTTTTCTTTCTCTCCACTCATTTACTTGGGGTCTTTGACATTCTCCTCATCAGAGAGAAAAATCATCTGCAAATAGAACGGCACAGCAGCATATCATATTTGAGTATTAGGGGAATAACACTGGCTCAGAGAAAAAAAGCTCATTTCAAGCAAATGCAGCACCAGCGTGTGCATACGTACACATACACACACCCACCCACCCCTATGAGAGGATGCCCACGGGGGCCCCTGAGAGGCCCAGAGTAGCAGAGAGGTTGGAAAATGCCCCCAGAGGACCCCCAACGGCAGGGTGTTCGGGCAGAGTTAGGAGGTGTAGTGGGAGAGGGGCTGGGGTTCCCCACATTTACCGGGGGACCTGGGGAGCTTGGCTCCTGCCTCTCCCCAACCACCATGACTCTCATGCCTGAGCAAGCTGTCAAAAAGTCAGAGTCACTCCCCAGACCCACTCTATCCAAATCGGAGGTGGGGCCTGGGAACCTGTATTTTTACTGGCTCTTCCAGGTCATTTAATGCCCATCAGATCAGATCAGTCGCTCAGTCATGTCCGACCCTTTGCGACCCATGAATCACAGCACGCAGGCCTCCCTGTCCATCACCAACTCCCAGAGTTCACTGAGACTCACGTCCATCAAGTCAGTGATGCCATCCAGCCATCTCATCCTCTGTCGTCCCCTTCTCCTCCTGCCCCCAATCCCTCCCAGCATCAGAGTCTTTTCCAATGAGTCAACTCTTCGCGTGAGGTGGCCAAAGTACTGGAGTTTCAGCTTTAGCATCATTCCTTCCAAAGAAATCCCAGGGCTGATCTCCTTCAGAATGGACTGGTTGGATCTCCTTGCAGTCCAAGGGACTCTCTCAAGAGTCTTCTCCAACACCACAGTTCAAAAGCATCAATTCTTTGGCGCTCAGCCTTCTTCACAGTCCAACTCTCACATCCATACATGACCACAGGAAAAACCATAGCCTTGACTAGACGAACCTTTGTTGGCAAAGTAATGTCTCTGCTTTTGAATATGCTATCTAGGTTGGTCATAACTTTCCCATACAGGTTTGTAAAAGCACACTCCAGCCTGCTGTCCCAGTAGGAGGGACTGGCCTCCTCTCCCTGCCGGGGCCCACTTTCAAGGCCCCTTGGGGTCCCTAACCAAGGGACCCCATGCCTCATTCTGAAAGCCCTGTGCTGGGGATAAGATCCTGAGCCCTGCCCCTCAAGGTGATGGGAAATTCCACCCTGGTTTCTTGGGGTGGGGTGGGGAGTGCCCCTGGTGTGTAGGTTGAGTGTCAGTAACGCCTCTGGCCCTGGGGTGTTCTGATTACCTTGAGTTCCTAGTTTGAAGTTCAAGCCTCTTCTACATCTGAGGAGGGGATGGGTCAGGGAGCCCTGGGCCCAGACCCTTAGCTTCCCCAGGTGTCCCTTGTGGGCTACCTCCCGTATCCCCCAAACCTGCTGAAAATCCCCCCCAAAACCCTATGTCCTTAGCTGGGGGAAACTAACCAGCCTTGGCTGCAACCCTTCTCCTCTGGGGAAGGAGACACTGAACCTGGTAACTTTTCCTTACTAACAAACCCTGTATATATTTATGTTTCTTTTACTGAGGATTTTTTTTAATTAATGAAGCTCTTTCTAGTCCACTGATTACAAACAAGTAAAGGTAAAGCCACTTAATACTCTTAACACAGTAAACAATCATGAAACAAGGGCCCTCGCTTGCTGAGGGTCTGCCGTGTGCCAGACCCCGTCATGGAAGCTTCTAGATCAGGGGTAGTTCTCACCCCCAGCTGCAGACCTGAGTCGCCTGGCAGTTTTTTAAAAATGCAGATGTGCAGACCCTGCTGCCCCGAAATTCTGATGAAACCCGCTCAGGCCTGGTCTCTGGGTGGACCCAGGCACTGGTACTTGTTTTAATCACCACGGTGATTCCAACTGGAACACCAGGAGTGAGAACCACGGACTTGATTCCAGCCAGGTGGGTGTTGCTAGTGTCCCCCTTATGCAAATGTGGGAACAGAGGCCCAGGGGATTTAGGAAGAGCTGGAGGTGGGAGGAGGGGATACGGAGCAGGGGGGTAACTGGCCTGGCTGTTTGTGACAGGGGAGCGCTGCCCCCACCCTAGTGCTGTCTAAGCAGGTCTTGTCTGGGGGAGAGGATGGAGGGGGTGGGCTTGGGCCATTCACAGCAAGTCACCGGTGGGTGGCTCTGGGATAGAGGAAACAACAAAAGAAGAGGATGCCCAGGTAGGTGTCCCTGCCTGCTTTTGCACCCACCTCCCCATGACACTGGCTGGCAGTCGCCCCAGACAACAGCCATGCTGGGCTCCCGTACCTTCCCCCAGGGCCAGGCTGCAGCCGCAGATCACAGCTGGCTGGGTGGGGCTGGCGGGGCTGAGGCAGGAAGTAAGAACAAATTTCAGATAGGATCCAACGGGGAGGGGGCGGGAGCAGCCCTTGTGAATAAAATACCATATGGGGGTG
>NW_011494869.1:7958810-7959633 GCF_000754665.1 Bison bison bison | reverse complement strand
GCGAGTTGTACCCCCAAAACCACCAGCCTGCTGATTTACAGAGTAGAGTCTTTAAGGCTGGAGGAGGGATACAGTGTCTCCTGGGGTGCTGGGGGGTGGGGGTTCTAAGCCACAATTCCCAAAGTGTTTTCATGAGCTACCCATGTCTCACGCAGTGCTTGTAAAAACACAGACTCCAGGGTCCCTGTCCTGCTCTGCTGAATGACTGCAGGAAGGCCTGAGAATCTGTATTTGTAACACGTTTCTCCAGCTCCCCCCAACCCCGATGATGTGGATTCACACTGATGTGTGGGAAGCCTGAACCTGAGGATGAGGTGAGAAGCCACATGGTCACCAGGGAGAACAGCCAGATGCTAAGGGGGACTTGTTCAGAGGCCCAGGGGCCGAGACCTGCAGTGGCCAGACCCTTCCCAGGTACAATCTCATTTAAGCCTTACAGCTCAGGCAAGGGGCGGGCCTCCATCGCCACCTTGCAGAGAAGAAACCCAGGGGCACACAGGTTCAGATCTCAGCGTGGTTGCGTCACTTCCTCTCAGAGACAGTCATCACCCGGGTCAGCGGAGCCCGAAGTCACAGCACTTGAAACTGCTGGAAATCATTTTGTTCAGTGGTGTGTCTGTGTCCACAGTGGCCTGGACAAGATCCTGTGTGTCACTTCAAGCGCAACACTGAGCCTGGGTGCTCACTGTGGATGGAGGCAATGAGGCCAGGGTTCACGCCCAGGTTGGTGACTCCAGAGGCAAGGCCCACCCCGGGCAGGGTGAGGCAGGGTACAAGCGGGGCAGGCAGGTGGCCCTACCGCAAGTGGGGCAGCCGGCAGTGC
>NW_011494869.1:7957361-7958710 GCF_000754665.1 Bison bison bison | reverse complement strand
CCCACCCCCGATCATCCCGCAGTGGGGTAATAGCCAGGATATATAATTAGCAGCTGTTATTACACTAGCGTGTGTGACACATGTTGATGAGGCGCCTGGGTCTGTGAGAAAGCTTCAGGCCAGGAAAGCAGCAGGAAGACGGTAGGGTAGGGTAGAGGACCCTGGGTTGAGCCTCTGGACCTCTCAGAGTGGCCCCAGTGCACCCAGGACATGCCCCTCCCCACCCACTGACCACCCACCAGCCGACTGCCCCTGGGCACTGTCTTCCGCTCACGTGGGATGAAGCACGCCCTGCTGCCCTCTCGGGCTGCTGGACCTGACAACCGCTCCCCCTCAGCACATCATTCCAGGTGAGCGGTGGTACTTAACATTCCCCGTCAAGCTCTCAGAAGACATTCTGCGTGCTAATCAATTCAGGACACTTTGGGATTCTAAGCAGCTGGTTATTTCAAAGCAGCATTTCACACGGTCCAGTGGGCAAACCCTGCCCAGAACTGAGACCAGACAGGCCTCAGCTCTCAGAGCAGCTTTTTCCAGGTCTGCTGGGGCAGAAGCGAGTTGTACCCCCAAAACCACCAGCCTGCTGATTTACAGAGTAGAGTCTTTAAGGCTGGAGGAGGGATACAGTGTCTCCTGGGGTGCTGGGGGGTGGGGGTTCTAAGCCACAATTCCCAAAGTGTTTTCATGAGCTACCCATGTCTCACGCAGTGCTTGTAAAAACACAGACTCCAGGGTCCCTGTCCTGCTCTGCTGAATGACTGCAGGAAGGCCTGAGAATCTGTATTTGTAACACGTTTCTCCAGCTCCCCCCAACCCCGATGATGTGGATTCACACTGATGTGTGGGAAGCCTGAACCTGAGGATGAGGTGAGAAGCCACATGGTCACCAGGGAGAACAGCCAGATGCTAAGGGGGACTTGTTCAGAGGCCCAGGGGCCGAGACCTGCAGTGGCCAGACCCTTCCCAGGTACAATCTCATTTAAGCCTTACAGCTCAGGCAAGGGGCGGGCCTCCATCGCCACCTTGCAGAGAAGAAACCCAGGGGCACACAGGTTCAGATCTCAGCGTGGTTGCGTCACTTCCTCTCAGAGACAGTCATCACCCGGGTCAGCGGAGCCCGAAGTCACAGCACTTGAAACTGCTGGAAATCATTTTGTTCAGTGGTGTGTCTGTGTCCACAGTGGCCTGGACAAGATCCTGTGTGTCACTTCAAGCGCAACACTGAGCCTGGGTGCTCACTGTGGATGGAGGCAATGAGGCCAGGGTTCACGCCCAGGTTGGTGACTCCAGAGGCAAGGCCCACCCCGGGCAGGGTGAGGCAGGGTACAAGCGGGGCAGGCAGGTGGCCC
>NW_011494869.1:7956657-7957261 GCF_000754665.1 Bison bison bison | reverse complement strand
AGGACACTCCAGCACAGCCCAGGATGCCCCCTGGACAGCTCAGAACACCCTAAGACACCCCCAGGACAGCTCAGGACACCCCCAGGACAGCTCAGAACACCCTAAGACACCCCAGGACACCCTAGGACAGCCCAGGACACCCCCAGGACAGCTCAGGACACCCTAGGACACCCCAGGACACTCCAGCACAGCCCAGGATGCCCCCAGGACATCTCAGGACACCCCAGGATACCGCCAGGACACCCCAGGACAGGACACCCCCAGGACACCCCCAGGACAGCCCAGGACACCCCATGACAGCTCAGTATAGCCCAGGACACCCTAGGACACTCCAGCACAGCCCAGGATGCCCCCTGGACAGCTCAGAACACCCTAAGACACCCCCAGGACAGCTCAGGACACCCCCAGGACAGCTCAGGACACCCCATGACAGCCCAGGACACCCTAGGACAGCCCAGGACACCCCCAGGACAGCTTAGGACACCCCAGGACAGTCCAGCACAGCCCAGGATGCCCCTAGGACATCTCAGGACACCCCCAGGACAGCCCAGGACACCCCATGACAGCTCAGGACACCCCCAGGATACCCCAGGACAGCCCAGGA
>NW_011494869.1:7953993-7956557 GCF_000754665.1 Bison bison bison | reverse complement strand
GTGCACATCAGCTCTGCCCTCGAGGCCCTGCCCGTCAAGGACCAGGTGTAGGAGCATGAAGCCTGGTAGGGTCCTTGCTCCCAGTCTGCAGAGAAAGAGGCCTGTCAAGGAGGGAAGCAAGCGACCCAGCGCTTCCCAACAGATGAACACCAGGCTGCCGCCCACACACGCTCTTGCCCCCTCCACTGTCCAGGCTGGGATTCTTCCCTGTGGGGAATCTGGGAGCTGCATCCCACCTGGGACTGAGGTCAGCCAACACCCAGCTCTCCAGGGTTCTGGAAGGGTCTGCTGAACGAGGCGAGGCCAGGGAGGAACGTAGGCAAACAGCCCAGTCACATCCCCCGGCCAAAGACAATTGCAGTCGAGCCTCCTTCTCAGAGAGACTAATATTTATGCTGTATGTAAAGCGGCTGCGGCAGCTGGTCCACAGTGAGGCCTTCAAGCCCGCCCCACCGTGCCGGCTCGGTCCCAGGAAATGGAGTTTTAACAGGTGGCAGATGAACATGTCAAGCCCAATCATTCCACAGCGGGTGACCAGGCCTGTTGCGGGTGGGGAACAGCCGAGGGACAGCGACCTGATGGCAGAGCTATCCCTGGTAGGGCCGACTCCTCCCGTGTGTGGAAACCAGCTTGGCCCCTGGACCCTTCAGTCCAACCCTCAACATGCCGGGCCTGCACAGAGGCCCCAGCAGAGCCGGGGTAGGGGGTAGGGAGGGTATGGAGGTGGGGGAAGGTGTCAGGAGCAGCTCAGGGGTGACACTTGGGGTCAGGGGACAGGCTGGTGCAACAAGGCAGGCTGGGCCACTCTGGGAAGGGCGGGGCAGGAGCAGGGCCTCACACAGGCTTCAACAGGCAAGTCTACAGCCCCAGAGCCAGGAGTTATTGTCCCTCTCCTCCCCGCTCAGGGTGCCAGGTCAATAGGAACCTTCATGCTCTACTCCTCTCTGAAAAGCTCTGAGGAAGAGTCCCTGATCCTGGGAAAACCATGGGAGGTCTTAGAGCTGGTGTACAGCTCAGACACTCCTGACAGGCTCCTGACAGGCCCTTGGACAGCCCCACTTTGCAGGCAGTGTCAATCACTAGAGGGTGCTGGGGACCACCTCTGACTTTCCCCCACAGACCCCCCCAACCCCCAGGCCACCTCTTCCTGCAGCCCTGGCCACAGTGGCCTTGGCACAGGTCTGTCTGTCTGGATAGTAGCTTCCAGACAAGGAAGAAGCGCTTCTCCCTGCATCCTAGGGTCAGGCCCAGCCAAGGCTCGACTGAATAAACATGGAGAGGGCCCCTACCACATGGCAGCCGTAGGCCTGGGGCCTGGCCTCTGCCGAGTTCTTCAGATGCCACGATGTCCCTGACAGAGAACATCAACATCACCGCTTTAACAGGAAAATGGGCTAGTAGTGCCAAGAGGCTGGCTGAAGTCACATAGGGCACACCCAGGGCAGTCCAGGACAGCCCAGGACATCCCAGGACTCTCCAGGACAGCTCAGGACACCCTACGACAGTCCAGGACACCCCAGGACACTCCAACACAGCCCAGGATGCCCCCAGGAAACCCTAGGACAGCCCATGACACCCCCAGGACAACTCAGGACACCCCATGACAGCCCAGGACACCCCGGGACAGCTCAGGACACCCTGGGACTCTCCAGGACAGCCCAGGACACCCCCAGGACAGCTCAGGACACCCCATGACAGCCCAGGACACCCCGGGACAGCTCAGGACACCCCCAGGATACCCCAGGACAGCCCAGGACAAGCACATTCAGCACCCCAGGACTAAAAGCCCAGGCCCTTCTCCCAGCCCTCCCCATCTGTGCTCACTTAGGCGCTGTGTATCTACAACTGCAGCAGAGACGTTGCTTCCTTTTCATACACAGGCATCATCCCTTTTAAAACTGACCAACAGAAACTAGCCCCATTTACACAGCTGTTTATCCCTCATCTGCTTGGATTCTGCAGTGACTAACCATCTGACCCCCACTACCTCGCCTCCCTTCTTCTCTAAACCTCAGTGTACAGCCCCAGACTTTAGGCGGTGACCGGGTGGTGGATGGACGCTGCCCACATTGAGATCTCCTGCCAGGTGGTGGCTCACTGGTCATCGTGAGACCTCCCTCGGGGACAGCAGCCTTCCTCAGCCTGCCCCCCAGCTCTGTTCTGAAGGAGAGAGGAGGCCCCCGCGGCAGGACCAGGGTCGGGCTCAAAGCAGGCTCTGGGGCAGGCAGGCCCTCTGGGGGTGCCTGAATCACACCAGCACAGAAGGGCAAGGGCGTGCCTTCAGGTCTGTCGATGTCGGAAGAATTAGCTCCAGATCAGGATTTTAACTGAAGTGCACTTCTCCCAAGAAACGGACGTGGCAAGCAGGAGGCACGGAGTAGGTCAGGATTGGAGGGGTGGGGGGTGGCATTGTTAGAGCCTTCAAGGTCGAGCCACCTCTCTCCTTTCAGTTGGGGAAACCAAAGGGAGGAACAGGGACCTGCCCAAGACCACACAGTAACTTATGGCCCTGTCAGGGCTGCAAACACTACCCAGGGGCTCAGCTCACAAGCACCCAGACACTG
>NW_011494869.1:7937883-7953839 GCF_000754665.1 Bison bison bison | reverse complement strand
CTCCAGGGCCACCCTGCAGGGTTTTAAGGTGAGTTCTTTGGTCTTTTTGTAATTGAAATGTTATTAATAACATATAACATGATATTAGTTTCAGGTGTACATGATTCAATATTTGTATATATTGCAAAATGATCACCACTGTTATGTCAACATTCATCATTACACGGATTCACAAATTTTCTTCCTTGTGATGAGAACTTTAAACATCTAATCCTAGCAGCTTTAAACATCTACTCTTAGCAGCTTTAAAATATTCGATCCAATATTATTAACTACAGTCACCATGCTGCATATTACTTCACCAGAACTTATTTATCTTGTAACTGGAAGTTTGTATCTTTTGACCCCCTTTATCCGTTTCACCCATTCTTCACCACCACCTATGGCAACTACCAATCTGTTCTCTGTATCCATGAGTTAGGGTGTTTGTTGTTTATTTCTTTGGTTCCCCATGTAAGCGAGAGCATACAGCATTTGTCTTTCTCTGACTTATTTCACTTAGCATGATGTCCTCAAATGGCAAGACACCCTTCTTTTTCTTTCATCTTTAATGAAGAGGGAAATTGAGTTGGTGCGTGAGCTACTGAACTGAGCAGGGGGTCCCAAAAAACGACAGCAGGGCTGTGCCTCACAGCAGGACCCCACCCACTCCGGGGACCTCAGCGGATGCTGAGTCCTCAGGGAAACAAGGCAGCGTCACTGACAGTCTCACAGAGGAGAAACCAGCAGCAGACGCAGCGAACAGAAACGCAGGACGGCCTGTTACATTTGAGTTTCAGACAAACAACGTATAATTTGTATAAGTGCATTTGTTTCCTAGAGCTGCTGGGACAAGGAGCACAAACTGGGTGGCTTTAATTAACCCTTCTCAGTCCTGGAGGCTGGAAGTTGGAAATCACGGTGTTGGCAGGGCCACGCTGTCCCTGAAGTATCTGCGGGAGACTCTGCTCCACGCCTTTCCCTTCGCTTCTCGTGTTGCCGTCAGTCCTAGGCGGGTACACGTATAGCTTTGACCCCTGCCTCCGTCACTACATGACATTCTCCCCATGTCTCCATGTCTTCACGTGGCCATCTTCCCTTCCTGGGTCTCTTTTCCTCTCCTTACAAGGATACCAGTCATGTTGGATTTAGGGCACACCCTACTCCAGTATGCCTCATCTTCACTTGATTACATCTGCAAAGGTCCTATTTCCAAGTGAGGTCTTATTCACAGGCACCAGGGGCTGGGCCTGGGGCGCATTTTGCAGAGAGACACAATTCACAGCAGGTCTGTCCCGAACATTGCACCTGACACACTTCTTTCCATCTTAGCCCATTTGGGCTGCGATAACACAATACCCTCACCTGGCTGGCTGAAACAACAAACACTCATTCCTCACAGTCCCAGAGGCCCAAGATCAAGGAACCGGCATAGTCGATGTCTGGGAAAGGCTCACTTCCTGGTTCATAGCCAGTCTTCTCTGTGTCTGCTTATGGTGGAGGGGGCCAGGGAGCTCTCTAGGGTCCCTTTTATAAGGGCACTAACCCCATTCATGAGGGCCCCACCCTCATGACCTAACAACTCCCAACACCACATTGGGGGTTAGGCTGCAACATATGAAATTTAGGGGAACACAAACATTCAGCCTATTGTCAGAACAGAAAAAAAAAGTATTTGTTCTTTATCAGCAATTCAAATGTAACAGAGCATCCTATATTTAATTTGGCAACCCTATACTGACATCACGTGATCCTCCACAAGCTGGCTCCTGCTTCTGCCTTCTTGGAAGTCAATTATTTCACAGAGGGAGCAATGATGAGGAGGAGAAACTGTATGGACAGAAGGATAGTGTCCAAAGACCCCAGAAAGTGACAGAAGACGAGGGTGGAATGGAAGCGGAGAGGGACCACCTGCTGTGTGTCCAGGTCTATGCGGGGCACGCAAGAGAGACAGAGATACCCCAAAGGCAAGGTAAGGCAGGTGCTGCTGTGTCTTCAATGACCAGAGGGTGCGCAGAATAAGATGGACGCTCCAGGCAGGACACCTGCATAGGACCTGAGCATGTGGTCTGAGAGAGCATCACCTCTGCATCCGTGGGGTCCTTAGCCCTTTAGACCCCTCAACTCTGCCCCAGTGGAGCATCCCTGAGCTCTGCAAGTCCTGGGAAATGCACCCAGGACACCCCAGTCCCACCTGGCCCCTGAATCCACCCTGGCATCATCACTGACGTCACCGAGCATCATCACACATGATAGGCTGTCACCTGCCTAGGTCTCCCTGAGGAGGGTCCATCTGGGGAGAAGGACCTGGTGGGCAGCAGGAGAGACAGGCCTGGCTTCCTGACCTGGAGGACTGGCACTTCCAGTGAGGCAAGACTCAACACAGATGCAAGTTGACTGAAACCTGTCTAAGGCCCCTTATGACTTAGGGTGGAAGTTGACCTCACTGGTGGGGTTCCATGGGACTTGGGGGTTGGGGGTTTCTCAGCTGCTGAGAAGTAAGTGCTGAAGCCAGGGAGACAGCAGAACCACAGGCCCAAAATGAAGATCTGAAAGCTAGGAAAGAAGGCAGGGTAACCTTGCTGACCTTCATCCACATGGACAACCTTTACTGAGGGCTTCCTTAACAGAGTAGCAGATAACTTCACCTGCATTCTCTGTCTAAACTGGAAGGGCTGGGAGGGCGAAGGTTCCCAGCAGGGCGCCCCACATACTGCGTTGTTACATTAAACTAAAGGGCAAGTATCAGAGCGATCAGGGAATGCTAGAGCCAAAAGCCACCTTTGGACCATGTGCAGAGCAGGCTTAGATGGTGCATGGCCGTGACCCGGCTGGCGGGAGTAGGGCTGCGGCGGCCCCCACCTCTTAGAATGAACTATGCAGCGCGGAGGGGAACCTTTTCAGCCAGGCTCAGGGCAGAAGGACACTGCCTGTGCTTCCACGCTCTCAGCAGAGACCACACGCATGAGAGCAGGCAAGCAGGACAGAGGCAGCTCACCGAGGGGGCCGTGGAGGCTGGAACATCTGCCTCTAAATACGGCCTCAGCAGCCAAGTGACGAGGACAGCACGTGCCAGAGGGAGCTGGATGTTCATCCCTCAGAAAACCTTCTCTGGGACCCACATACAAACCAGTCCCATTCCAACTCTGCCTCCTGCCCGCTGCAGACCCAGCACCCATGCGCTTACAAACCACATGCACACGCGTGTTCTCAGTCCCACCTATCTGCACACATGACAGAGTGCACACCTCACGCATAGATCCGCACTGAGGTACATGCATCCTTCCACAGATGCCAGCACCTGCGCTCACACACACAACCCAGGACCGCACCCTGGGTCCCCTGGATTTACACACACACAGGGCTCTCACTCACAACGCCCAACTCTGCAACTGCACTCGTGGCTTATATTTAAAGCATTTCCCTGGCTCTCCAGTGGAATATACATTTCTTCTCACACTTTCTGAATCTGCTATCTTCAACTCGGTGCCAATTTCCCTTTAAAAGATGGCACCCAAGAAAGACCGAGAACCTAGAGAGGGAAATGAATCACAGCCTGACAGGTGCTGGCCCCAGAGTGTCCCTCTGGTGTGACTGACGCCATTAACAGGCCGTCTTGGGGCCAGGATGAAAGGGCAAGGACACAGGGCACTATCTGGATAGAAATATCACGACGGCACTGAGGCCAGTGAAAATGAACAGCGGAGGGTTCACAGCCCTCGGGAGGCAGGCGTGGAGACAGTGAGGCTATGGCTAGCAGAGCAGGCGGGCGTGGCAGAAGCGCCCACGAGTGAGTCCAGGGCTACCTGCCACAACGGTGGCTGCACAGGGCAGCAGGGGTGGGGGTGGGCGTTGGGGGTGACTTTCTGGAAAGTACTCTGGCAGCTTGTGCCCTCATCAGGAAGTTAGACTTCTGCCCCTTGGTGTGCAGGCAGGATGCACAGAATGAGGTAGCTGATGAAACTCCCACTAAAACGGGAGAAATCAGGAAAGCCCTGATAAGGTCTAAGTTTGCTGGGGCTGCCATAACAAAGTATTGGGTTGGACAAAAAGTTCATTCGGGTGTTTCTATATGACATTACAGCCAACCCAACACCACAATCGAGGGGTTTAAACAACAGAGATGGACTGTCTCCAGGATCTGGGGATTGCAAGTCGGATTCGAGTTGCGGGCAGGTTTGGTTCCCTCCAAGGACTGGGAACGAAGGATCTGCTCTGGGCTCTCTCCTTGCCTTAGAAACGGCCATCTTCTCCCTTCACATACTTTTCCTGCTATGCGCGTCAATATACAGATTTCCCTGTTTTATAAGGACACCAGTCACGTTGGAGTAGGGTCCACCCTAAGGACCTCATTTTACCTGATTCCCTCTGTCATCTCCAAATAAGGTCACATTCTGACTCCTGGGGATGCCAACAACCCACCCCACAGCACCCCAAGATCAAACCACCACCTTAACAGTAGGACTGACCACGATGCTGGAGTGAAGTGTGGCCGGTGGTCCTGGCCTGAGCGGGTCAGCAGACAGACAGACAGACAGACCCTGGGTCGAGGGGGCCTCTCACCGTGTTTTCAAGTTTTCTGTGCTGTGTTTTTAATGTTTTCATTTTTCACTTATTCTCCTTGTGAAATACTCTTTCTAGAAGGAAGAATGCCTTTATTTATGTTCCTAACTGAGAAGGGGCATCATTGTGTGTGCTGGTGGGGCTCATTCAAACTCGATCTGTGAGGCCCACGTGGGCTCATCTTCACAGAGTTAGGGAAAGGAGCCAACCTCCTGTAAAAATCGAAGGTAACAACTTTAAGTAAACAAACAGTTTTTGACAAATGTTCTTAACAAATTTAGTTTCCCATCACGAATGCTCAGTCTCAAAAGTGAAAGTCGACAGTCCTTGAAACTATTAGAAGAAACCTTCTGATATTTTAGGAACACTCCTTGTCCCCTCAGGAAATGCACTTGGACAGAAAATCGACTTTATGACGACAAGATACAGAATAAATATGACTTTCTCTTGAACTCCATGACAACTGGTTATGTAAATATTTGTTGCACTTGTCGTATCTATCTAAATAAAAGCTAACGACTAATTCAGGGTTCTGCATCCTTTAAAGTGCTTATGTCCACTCCAGGTACCCAGTCCTGAAGCTGGAAGCCTCTGGCCTCAACTTAATTTTAATCAAAAGTCAGATTTTTTAAGTGCTTGGAGTTCATCCTTTTTTTAAAAATTTGTACTGGAGTGTAGCTAATTTACAATGTTGTGTTAGTCTTGGGTAGCTTCTAGCAAAGATGCCTGGGCCATCTTTCTTGGAAGCTGTGACCTTGAGGGGGTCTTGGGGCAAATTAAGTAAGACAAAGCCAGGTTCAGGAGCAGAGATGGAGGGGTGCTGGCCAGCCTGCATTGGAATCACAGCTCTGCCCCACACGAGCCACGTGGCCTTGTGTAAAGCATGTTCATCTTCCTCTGAGCCTCAGCTTTCTCATTTGTAAAATGGGGACAATAATAATACCAGTTCTACGAGACTGCTGTGAGAATTAAATAAGGTAATATGTGGGTGACGGATGTTATGATGTGTCTTCTGCTTCAGAAATGAAAGCCTTATTTCTGCTGGAAGACAGCCTCCAGCTGTCAGCCCTCTTTGTCGGGAGGTGCAGAAAACTGCTTTGTCCAAGGTCACATCTCTTTCCGGGGCAGCCTGTGTTAGCGACTGATCAATGCAAGGGTATAAAGGTCCATGCCCTTGTGCCCACTCAGCCAGCTCCAGAAGACCATCCCAGCTCCAGAGCTTCCCATGGGCTGGCTGAGCTCTTTGTCAGGACTACATCACAGCTCAAGTCCCCCTCTGCCCAGTCTGCTCTTCCCCCCTTCCTTCCCCTGGTGCTGAGCCCAAAACAACCCCTCCTCTTTCATGAAAATCCTGCCTTCAAGTATCTGACTCAGAGCCTGCTTCCCCAGGAAGAAGAACATGTAACAAGATGTGAAGTGTGTAGAAAAGTGCCCAGCACAGAGTAAACATCATCTAAGTGCACTGAAAACAAAAGGGTAGAAAATGCAGCAACCACATTATGTCTTCCATGCCTTGGGAGTCAGATGGAGTCTGAATCCAAACTTGCCTTTAGAGACAGAAGCTTTGGGGGAGATCTTAGAATGGGAAGGAGGGAACATAATCATGCCCCCGGACCAGGGGGCCCCTAACGCAACTCCCTGGGAAGGAAAGCAGGAAGTAAACGTCTGGGGGCTGGTCTATACCTCGTTGCCTTGAAGCCGTGTGGCAGAGATGGGTGCAAAGGTGGGAGCCATGGAACTCGCCTCCTGGTTTTTTCAAATTCCATTTTAGTAGAGATCTCTGGATGCTTCCTGCTGTTGTAGCTCAGCGTTGTTCCCAGATTAGGAACATGTGGGGCAAATAGAAGAGTAGAATTTAGACCAGAGTCTAAGAGACATCTAGGGTAGTTCTTAGCCAAAGGTGCCTAGGACAGGATATGAGTTTCTCATTTAAAGTTTTCAAATCTCCAGCCTTTCAAGCTTTTCACTGTGGTATGGGACCCACTCCCAGCCAAGGGATAGTAAGGCTGGCCACAGAGAGCCTGACTCGCATCACCACTCAACTTGGACAAGTATCTACCATCCCCATCAAAAACCAGACGTCATGGGCGTGAGACTAGTGATAATGCTGAAAAAAAAAAAAAAAAAGGGCTACAGATGCAGGGGAAGCCCAGAGACAACAGAGATTAATTCTCTCCGGAGCAATGAGGGTGGGCTTCCTGGAGGAGGTGATGTTAAAAGTGGATTTTGACAGATGAGTAGAAGTTCTACAACCACACAAAGGACAAAGGGATTTCTAAGTGGAAGAAACAGCACATCCATTGACACCTAGACACATACAAGCAGGGGATGTTCAAGAAAAGTTTAGCTCATTTGGCTTGGCTGGAGTTTGGGGCATTGAGAACTGGCTTGAGAGGAAGTAGGAGAATCACACAGGAAATCTGCCCATGGCTGGACCAGAGTCCCAGATCAAAGAACTTGAACTGTACTATGAAGATGATGGGGTAACCACAGGAACTCTTGAGCAGGGAACTGGCCAGAAAAGACATGGTTTTTGGAAATACAACTCAGGTGGTTGGCATGGGAGATGTGGTGAAGGGCTCAACCAGCCACAAGACATACCTTTCCAGTTTGGGCTGATCAACCAGGAAGCAAAACCTTGGGTTGTGCACATGTACATGAAAGCTCAATGACAAACACAGGTTTGAAAAGGACAGAAGGCACAGTTGGAGGAAACCAGGGAGCTGGAGCAGTTTCCTCTTCAACAGCTGTGGTGTACAAGCATTTGGATTTGGCTTATTTAAATGAAATGTACTTCTCACTGCCTCTCCTTGTTTTATGTCAACATTGGAGGTGGCCGCAACAGTCTCCAAACGATCCGGGGACTTTCTGAGCCAACAGCAGACGCTGGGCCATGAGCCACAGCTGGAGGGCCCATTTCTCTGCAAAATTTCCAGCCGTAAAAGGACCCAGATGTTCTGAGATGATTTTCTAGGTGCTGAAAAGATGCCAATTCTTAGCAAAGAACTGCCAGAAAGATGGTGTCCTAGAGCGGGTTCGCTGGGAAACTCTGGGATGGAACTTTGCACACATGAGGCTTACTGGGGAGCGTTTCTGGGAGATACACTCGAAAGGAAGAGAAGAAGGCAGGGTTGGGTGGAGGGAGAAGCTGACCTGCAATGCAGCAGCTGAGGTCTCAGCCAATCCAATGAAAGTTTTGGAGCTGGGGAGGCAGGTCTTGGTATCACGTGTACTGGACTCAGGGTACCATAACGCTGCACGAGGCAATTCCCAGTGAGAGATGCAGCTGGGAACTGATACACTCAGCAACCGAGGGATAGGGATATGAGCCCTCAAGGTGGGGACCTGGGCCAAGCACCCCAATATTCACCACAGTGTGATCTATCTACATAAGCCTTCTGGTCCACAAGACCACAAGGGTGCAGCTACAGCTAGATTCGGGGGCAAAGGAGGAGGAGGGGACCACCTGCCCAATTCAATCCACAGACGATGGCCCCTGCAGTCCTCTGGTCCAGCAAGGCAAGGTCCAAACTCTGGAGCTGCCTTGAGGGACAATGATGCCAGGAGCCTAGGAGCATCTACAAAGCCCAGCTGGAGACCCAGGATCACTCCAGACAGCTCATCTACTGTGGACTACTGACGGGGAGGGGGGCCCACCCAGACAAGTGTCATCAACATTTTTACATGATTACATGTCAGTCAAGGTACCACCAGACTCAACCATGAAACTTTTCAAAAAATGCACATGCCTCCCCACACCCACCCCAGTTCCTGCTTCAGAAAATCTGGGATGAACCTGGGAATCCATATACAGTTGACCTCTAAACAAGGCAGGGCTTCAGGGCGTTGACCCCCGACCTCAGGCAGTCAAAACTCCAAGTGTAACTTTACAGTCAGCCCTGCAGGTAAGCGGTTCCACATCCGCAGAGTCAACACCTGCTGATTGTGCAGTGCTGCAGTATGCACTTACTGAAAGAAATCTTAGGGTAAGCAAAAAATTTGGTACAGTTCGAACCTGTGTTGTTCAAGGGTCAACTGTGTTTCAGGAGCTGCACGGTTGATTCTGACATGCAGGCCTCTGACATGTGACCTCTCTCCTACGCCAGCCCAGACTGACCAGTGTTCAGACTCATGTAGCCCTGGGGTCACAGACTCGAAGGCCCAGAGGGCTCCGGCAGGCATCACTGTTACATTAAATGAGGGGCACGGGGACCTCATGAACACAGAAGGGAAAGGGCAGAGGAGCCCACCAGGGGATCAGGCCTCAGTTCCAACTGAGAGCTGATTTTAATAAATGGGAATGGGGTCTCCGTGAGACCAGAGCTTTCCAGATAAACTAGAAATCTGGGTTTTTATGTGAAATCGCCTGATGTTAAAAGGCTGGCAACTAATTCAAATATCCTTAAACTTTCTGTAAGCCACATAAAACCAATCTGCAGGCCTGGTTCTGCTCTTGGGGTATCAACTCATGGCTTCTGGTTTAGACGCCCCCAGAATGAGCAGGGTGAACAGTCCTACACAGAACAGGGGAGGCCACGGGTTGAGTAATAGGGATGATTCTGAATTAGGCTAGCTATCCTGGAGTTGACAGCACAGGTAGTTTTGGAAGGAAATGTATAGGCTGCTGAATGTGACAGCGTGGATAGTCCCGGGTTGGACAGTGTAGACCTGTGATTCCCAGTGGGGGTGATTTTGCCCTCAAGGGGCCTAGTCAATGCCTGACATTTTCTACTGTCACAGCTCAAGGTGGGTAGAAGCCTGGGATGCTGCTAAATATTCTGCAAGGCACAGGGCAGCCACCCTCATCCCTAACAAAGTACCCATCCAAAAAGTCAACAGCGCCACCTCCGAGAAACAAGGGTGTAGACCATCCCGGATGAAAGCCTGGACAATCCTGGGAAGAAGGGTGCAGAACTGCTCAGTCAAAATGGTAGCCTCTAGCCACCTATGATGGGTGAGCATTTGCAATGTCACTAGTGAAGCTAAGGGCTTCCCCGACGGCTCAGTGGGTAAAGAATCCACCTGCAACACAGGAGACACAGGTGATGCAGGTTCGATCCTTGGGGCAGGAAGATCCCCTGGAGAAGGAAATGGCAACCCGCTCCATCTTATTGCCTGGGAAATCCCATGGACAGAGGAGCCTGGCGGGCTACAGTCCAAAAGGTCACAAAGAGTTGGCCACAACTAAGCACGCGCGCACATAGTGAAGCTAAGGAACTAAATACTGCATTCTAGTTTAATTCACATGCTATGAAATCTAAATTCTAACCAAGTATTTCCAGTGAAATATTAACCTCTAAATTAAGATGTGCTCTAAGTATGAAATACACAGCAAATCTCAAAGACACAGTGCAGAAAAAGGTAAACGACCTCATTGATCATTTTTATATTGAGTACATGTTGATAACATTTTCAATCTGGTGAGTTAAATAGACATTATTAAAATTGATTTCACCTGCTTCTTTTCACCTTTTGGGATGTGCCTATGGGAGAACTTGGAACATGTGGCACACGCTGTATTTCTATTGGACAGAGCTGGTGCAGAGCATCTTGAACCTTGAGCTCAGCTAGTCCTGACCTGGCAAAACAGATCATCTTGAATTCACTGACGTGAATAACTCTGGGCTGAACAATGTACACCATTCTGAGTTTGTTGGCATGGATAGGCAGGGTGGACTGGAAGGGTGGCAGAGGAGGGGATACGATGGAAGGGGAGGAGAGGAGAGACGACCCAAGGAGATAACACAGAGTGCCTGTCCTCACCAGTTTGTATTCCCGTGACCTAAATGAGCGGGGAGGCCCTGAGGGTTTTAGCAAGCACATGATGTGATTGGATTTGTGTTTCAGGACAAGTCCTCTGGCAACAGAATGAGAAATGAACTGGAAAAAAAAGACAAGTCTGGCTTTTCTGCAGAAGATGCCCCAGCAAAGACTCTGACTGGATTTTGCTCCCCTTTGCATCTCTCATGCCACCTGGCACACGGTGAATGAACAAATTCATGAACAAACAAACACCTGAATGAACAAATCAATGCCTCTAATATTCTGTTCCCCAGTTCAAGGCCACACCTGACCATTGCCTAGCAGCTAGCAGCACCTTTGTCTTTTCTTTCCTGAGTACAAATTATTCTCAGCTCTCACCCTCCTGCATAAAAAAAAAAAAAAAAAAAAAAAGAGGAAAAAGATATCATTTCTTGGAAAGAAAAACCTCTCTATGGCTGCTTTCCCTTTTCAAGTTCTTAAGCAAGAATATGTAGCTCAGAGAGAGAGATTAAAGATGTAAAACTCAGCATTCATGTCCCCCAAATAATCTGTTTCTTTTCTGGGCAAAGAGATGAGAAGAGACGGTGCAGGTGACCAGAACCTCCAGCAGCTCAGACTAGGCCCCTGGGGAGACACAGGGGGAAGGAGGGGCCCATCCAGCCATAGGGAACAGACTCTACCTGGGGTGGGACAGGGGGTGGGGTAGGGCACTGTCCCAGGAACCCAACACCCAGGGCTGATGGATTCCAGGCTACGCAGCCCTCGGCAAGCCTGCACAACCTCTCTGGGCTCACCCTGCTCCCCAGGGGTGGTTACTTTAGCTCAGGCACAGAGCTGTGACCTGGAAGAAGTCTTTAGAGTCCAGAGGCACCAGGTGGTGCTAGTGGTAAAGAATCTGCCTGCCAATGCAGGCGATGTAAGAGACACGGGTTCACACCCTGGGTTGAGAAGATCCCCTGGTGGAGGAAATGGCAACCCACTCCAGTATTCTTGTTGGGAGAATCCCATGGACAGAGGAGCTTGGCAGGCTACGGTCCACTGGATTGCAAAGAGTCAGACATGATTGAGTGTTTGACCACAGCATGGGCACTGATGGGAGGGGCAGGGGAGCAAGTACAGGGGCAGCAGACAGGAGCCTTGGTATCCCCTGAGCGAAGAATAAACCATGTTCATTCTTGATTTGGGGGTTGGGGGCATCTCTGCCCCTCTCTTCCACAATAAGGGGCTGGTGTCTGGAAGATGAAGTATTTACTGAACACTTGTCATATGCTGCCCCACCCAGCATCTGCTACAAGGGTCCCCTGCAACATGCCAGAGACGGCTCCCCAACTCTGGTGTCTTCTCACCCCATCCCCCACCCTGCAGCCCTCCCCCATCTTCTCTGCTAGATTCCCTTCTCCCTGTACCCCTACCCCGGGCCTTCACAGGCTGTAGTCCCACCTCCTCCTTGATGCTTCCCTGACCTCATGGGTCTCCTTGTTCTGAATGCTTTTGCTTTTTCAACACCGACCAGTCGCCCATAGTGCAAGACATCTGCACAATCAAAGTCGGCTTCAGCTTCATAACAAGCTTTTGAGGCTGACTACAGAATTATCCTAACTCTTCAGATGAGGACACTAAGGATCAGGGGGTTCTGGTATTGAGGCAGTGGCTGGAGAAGACTCGGGCTGTGCCCTCCTCCACCTTGTCACCAGCATCTCCATCCCCCGTCACCTCCCCCATCCATGCAAGCTGGTGCCATAAGGCCGGAAGAGCATAGACTTTGGAGTAGACAAACCTGGGTTCAAAACCTGACTCTGCCACTCTCTGGCTTTGTGATCTGAGTAGCTCCCCTCATCTGAGAGGGACTCAGACTGCAAACTGGGGGAACGTTCATCCAGTCCCACTGACTAGCTGAAAGGGGGAGACGAGGTTGTGTGCACAAAGCTCCTTGCACAGGGTCAAAAGAGACGGCTACTGTCATCACTGTGATAGCGGATGAGTGCAGAGGCCCAGAGATGCCAAGCAACTTGCCCCAAGACTCCAAGGCAGGCTGGCAGCAGAACAGGGCTTCTCCCAGGTTTCAGGCTGTTCATTTTCCCTCTAGTTCTTGCTGCAGTTGGTTTCAGAACAAAGTAGGTTGAGCAGCCCTGAGCCTAACTTCCTCAGAGACTCACAAATGAGGATTTTTGCCTTAGACTTGGATCTGCATACAGAGCCACCACACACCCCCTACTCCCTTCCCCATCTCAGACGAAGATGACAAAGCTCAGCAGCGATGACTCTTCTGGCCCATCCCCCTCAGGCTGGCCCCACTCAGGCTGGCTGGGCGTTTAGTCACAACAAAACCTCTGGCAGGAGATTCAGGAAGTCACAATACAATGGGCACTTAGGGAGTGCTGGATATTTTACACCCATTGCTGCCTTCCAGTGTCCCAGTGAAGAAGGATGGAGTTCATGGGCAAAAGAAAAGAAAAAAATGGGGAGGCGCAAAGAAAGAGTTGTCTGATGCTTTATTGTTTACATGAAATTAGATGGTGCCACATTCACTGTTTGAAAGCCTCCAGTGATGCCCTCTAGTGGTAGATCTGGTATAGCAGCCATGGATCATCGAAAAAACAAGAGTTCCAGAAAAACATTTACTTTTGCTTTATTGACTATGCCAAAGCCTTTGATTGTGTGGATCACAACAAACTGTGGAAAATTCTTACAGATATGGGATTACCAGACCATCTGACCTGCCTCCTGAGAAATCTGTATGCGGGTCAAGAAGCAACAGTTAGAAATGGACATGGAACAACAGCCTGGTTCCAAATCAGGAAAGGAGTATGTCAAGGCTATATATTGTCACCCTGCTTATTTAGCTTATATGCAGAATACATCATGAGAAATGCTGGGCTGGATGAAGCACAGACTGGAATCAAGATTGCCGGGAGAAATATCGTAACCTCAGATATGCAGATGACACCACCCTTATGGCAGAAAGCAAAGAACTAAAGAGCCTCTTGATGAAAGTGAAAGAGGAGAGTGAAAAATGCTTGGCTTAAAATTCAACATTCAGAAAACTAAGATCATGGCATCCAGTCCCATCACTTCATGGCAAATAGATGGGAAACAACGGAAACAGTGACAGACTTTTCTTGGGCTCCAAAAGCACTGCAGATGGTGACGGCAGCCATGAAATTAAAAGATGCTTGCTCCTTGGAAGAAAAGCTATGACCAGCCTAGACAGCACATTAAAAAGCAGAGACATTACTTTGCCAGCAAAGGTCCATCTAGTCAAAGCTATGGTTTTTCCAGTGATCATGTATGGATATGAGAGTTGGACTATAAAGAAAGCTGACTGCCAAAGAATTGATGCTTTTGAACTCTGGTGTTGGAGAAGACTCTTGAAAATCCCTTGGACAGCAAGGAGATCAAACCAGTCAATCCTAAAGGAAATCAGTCCTGAATATTCATTGGAAAGACTGGTGCTGAAGCTGAAGCTCCAATACTTTGGCCACCTGATGTGAAGAACCAATTCATTGGAAAAGACCCTGATGCTGGGAAAGATTGAAGGTGAGAGGAGAAGGGGACAACAGAGGATGAGATGGTTGGATGGCATCACTGACTCAATGGACATGAGTTTGAGTGAGCTCCGGGAGTTGGTGACAGACAAGGAAGTTTGGCATGCTACAGTCCACGGGGTCACAAAAAGTCGGAGACGACTGAGCAACTGAACTCAACTGAACTGAGCTATTTGAACTAAATTTTAAAGAAGCTTTCCTGGTGGCTTACATGGTAAAGAATCTGCCTGCAACTCAGGAGACCTGGGTTTGATCCCTGGGGGAACATCCCCAAGTAAATTAAAATTTCAGCTTCTTATCTGCACCAGCCACACTCAAAAGTTCTGCTGGATCTGGAGCCCACTGTCCCCATTTGGCAGACGAGAAACTGAGGCTCACCAAAGGGCAGTGGTTTTTCCTCAAATCGGCACAGCCAGTAAATGTTCAAGCTAAGACGCAAACACACATCTGGCCCATAAGCCTTCACCATGTCTTTCAAGTTCTGTATTGCCCCGTAACACTAAGGAAGACCCCTTCATCCTGCTCTGCCCAAGCCCAGCTCCACCCTCTCCAGGCTCCCGCCCTGACAGCCTCTCACAGGGCAGAGCTGAGGTGCCCTTCTGCCCACAGCCATGCCAAGGTCAAGGGCAGACTATCCAGGGCACAGCCCAGCCCTTCTCTTTCATCAGCAGAAGGAGCGTTTTCCCCAGGCTGCCGGCTCGTACTGGCCAAGAGCCCAGCGTAGACAGAGCGGGGGCAGGAGGGATCTTTTAAAACAAGAAAACAGCTTTAAAGACATTTCTTTTTCTTTCTTTTGGCCTCACTGAACAGCCTGCCAGATCTCAGTTCCCCAACCACAGACTGAACCCAGGCCATGGCAATGAAAGCCCCGAATCCTAAGGACTAGGCCACCAGGGCACTCCAGCGAAGACGTTTCCTGATGACAGTAACTGTAAGCCCATGTTCACACACAGGAATGCACACGCTGGCTAGCACATCCTCATACATAAGCACACCTGCAGACTGACACACTCACACACACACAAGGTGACTGGCACACACACACACACACATGCACAGGAGCACATTCAAGGCTACAGGAGCTTGTTAACAAAGACGGCAGTGCCCACACCCAAAAACATTTCAGAAAGACAGCCAGGAGAATGTGCCCCAACTTCACGCAGAACTGTTTCTCTGAAGGCAGCGGCCTTTCTAATTTATCTCTGACAAGTCCCCAAGCGCCAAAGACAAGCGGCCGTGAAGGTTGTTGGGAAGCACACAAACAGCCTCGCAGGTGGGCTGAAAGCCAGTCAGGGCAGGGCACAGCGAGAGGGGCGGGGCGGGACCACCCGGGTGCTAAGGCTGGCCTGCAGGGGGCAGTCTCGGGGAGGACAGCAATGATGGGGCACAGGGAAACCATCCAGCACGTGGAGCAGACCGAGAGGATGCCCGAGTCACCTCCCGACCCCCCTGCAGTGAGCTACGAGTTCCCCCCGCACAGCCAGGAGCCCATCAAAGCCTCTTCAACATTGGTGGCTGAACAGGTGCCGCTGGGAGGAGAGAGAAAGAAGGTCAGGATGGGGTGAATTTCTGGAGCTCGTGAACATTTGCAAAAACACCCAGGCCAAGGAAATGTTCTGACTTCTCACAACAGCCCCCAACAGGATCCATCCATGAAGGAACAGACGGGGCACGTTCTACGTAGAACTCAATGGAATGTTACTCGGGAATTAAATGAATAATTACGTAAACCACTGACACTCAACAATGTGGCCACACATCAGGGGCATAACACAGAGTGAAAACCTGGCCCAGAGGGGGAAATCCTGCAGCCCCTCTCTAAATTAAAATCAACAATGGCAACACTAATTTGTGCAGTGAGAAGCCAGAATGGTGATTCCCTCGGTGGGGAGGGAGGTGGAATTCGTGAGCTACTGGAATTACCTGTTTTTCCATTGAGCTGTACATTTAAGACGCATGGCCTTTACTGCGTGTGTGTTATGCTTCAGTATTTTTTTATTTTTAAGAGGAAGGCCACACGATGGCCAGCAGGCGAGTTTGTCAGAAGCAAGGCTGGGAGGGCCCCCTGTAGGAGAGAGCAGGCGTTGCGCCTGCTGAGCCTACCCC
>NW_011494869.1:7921281-7937783 GCF_000754665.1 Bison bison bison | reverse complement strand
AGGAGCCATCCCTAATCAGCTTGGACCCCACCCCATCTCTCCCTCTCTCTCCCTCTCTCTCCCTCTCCCTCTCTCTCTCTCTCTCTCTCTCTCTCTCTCTAGCATGCGCACGCGCACACACACACACACTCCTAATGAAGCTGAACTGCAGAGCCCGGGTGTCACCCGTTAGGGCAGCGTGGCCTGGAGGAGGGACAATGTGGGCTCTGTCTCACCGAGCATCAGTGTGCCTGTCAGGAGAAGCCGAGCCTACCACCCGCAACATCCAGGCCGGCCCCTGCAGTGTGGGCCTGTGTCCTGGAGCAGCTCCATCAGCCCCCCGACATGGCAGTCTGCCTCCTCCTGCCTCAATCCCTATGGCTCGAGTTCTTGGGCTGCCTCCTTGAGCCTCAGTTTTCCTCATCTCTAAAATGGGGCTGTCATCACCTTGAAGGCTGGCTGTGGGGACACAATGTGACCATGCCTAGCCCAGCCCATATGTCCGCCCCTTCTGTTTGCCCCCTTCCCTTGCTGTGGTAAACTGAGTGTGTGGCCAGTGTGGTGGGGTCTCCAGACTGAGGAACCCCCTGGGCCCTAGTGACCATACAGCGTGTCTCACAGCCTCCCCGGAGGCTGGGCTGCTGTGGGGCTGGGCAGGGCTAGGCACTGTGTTTATCACAAGCTGCCCAGTGACTCTCACATGGGAGACATCAGGGAAACTCTGCCGGGCAGGATGGGGGCACAGACTCCAGGTGGAACGCTGGTATCCGCCTCATCTGATGGTTCCAAAAACTCGAAGATGGGTGTGGGGTGTGTGTGTGTGCTGCGTTCAGACCCCCGCCCTCAAGGCCAAGCACAGAGCAGGTGCTCAGCTGGTTGTATTATTGTAGGAGACTCAGCAACGGATCCAGGCAGGAGGGAGCAGAAGGAAAAAACAAATAGCAGGGCCAAGGCTGGGCCCCCACAGGCCTCTTAAATCAGTGAGGTCCCAGACAGGTTAGGGGGTCCCAGAGTGGGGCACAATCTGCGGAACAGTGCAGCCCCAACTGGGAGCCTTGGGTGCTCAGAAGGGAAGCTGACTACAACCACAAAAACAAGGACTGCCACCTGTTCTGGCTCTCACTCTGTGACCCACACGCCCGGGGAGGCGCTTTGCCAACATCCGTTCACAGAAGCCCATCACAGGCGAGAGGCAGGAAGTCTCAGGGTTACATTCTGACTTTCACAGGTCCTCAGCATTTCCACTTTTGTGGGCACCTTTCCCTGTCAAAAACAAACAAAAAAAAATCATTAAAAGTCCTACTTATGACTGCACTGCTATAAAGAGGAATATCATCCAGCCTAGATTACATTTATTTTCCTTCTGATCTTAAAAGAAATTAGAATGCTGTTGTGGGCCCCTGTGTTTGTTTCCTCCTGCTGCTGTAACAAGCTGTCATCAATGTAGCAGCTTAAAATAACACTCATTTATTATCTTACAGTTCTGGAGGTCAGAAGTCTGAAACGGGTGTCACTGGGCTAAAATCACAGTATCGGCAGGGCTTCCTCTTCAGGAGGCTTTAAGGAGAATCATTTTCCTGCCTTTTCCAGTCTCTGGAGGCTTCCCACGTTCCTTGGCTCATGGCCCCTTCCCCCCATCTTTAAAGCTGCTCGAGTCCTTCTCATGTAGAGTCACTCTGACGCTCCCTCTCTGACTCCCTCTGCCACATGTAAGGATTGTGGTCATCATGTTGGGCCCACAAGGATAACCCAGGCTAATCCCTCTAGTTCAAGGTCAGCTGATAAGCAACACTAGTTCATCTGCAACATTAACTCCCCTTTGTCATGTAGCACATCATCTTCAGGGTTTCCAGGGATGAAAATGTGGACATCTTTGGGAGGCCGTCACTGTGTCCACCACAGCCCATCAGTCAGTATCTCGGGCCCTGGGTACTGTGCCTAATGGGTAAATTGGGTCTGAACATTACGGTTCTTACTTCATAGCTGAGAAAGCTGAGGCTCAGAGAGTGCAAGCAATTCATAAGAGGCTGCACAGCTTGGAACTGAGATTGCCTACCTCTGAAGTGGGGGATGGGGTGGGCGGTATGGCCAGGGTCCTAGGGAAGGTCGTGCTGGGATAGCAAAGCCATCTGAACCAACAGGTAGGATACTTGGAAAGGTCTGGGTTTGGTGGGGCTGGTTGGTGGGGGCTGATCCAGCCCCTCAAAGCTCCTAACACTCCGCAAGAAGTGATGCTGGCAGACACAGACAATACGGGGGGGTTTGGGGGGTCAGGGGCTCATGATTCACGGCCTAGCAGATGCCTCCCTATACCTATGTGCTGATCCTTAACAAAACAGATTCATTTATCTCTGTTTTATCTCATGTATCTCTGGCGTTTATGACCAGAGACAGAAATCATACTGGGGAAATGATTACTTTTCAAATGCACACTTGTTTCTTCCTCATCACCTACCAGTAAGCAGATGTGGGTAAGGGTTATTTATCTGAGGTTCCTATTAGCCAGTAACTAGGTTGCTAACACACTATGAAAAAATGCAATTATCCGGGTGAGGGCATCCTCTTTGGGATGGGCAGGCCTGGCTGCTGAGGTGGCTGGAAACCCTGCTACCCTCCCGCAATGTGGGCATGGTGACCCAGGGAACCAGAGCGGCTGACAGCGGAAGGTGGGGAGGCTGGAGGTATGTCCAACAGAGGCCGAGGACCCTCGACTCTAAGACTGGGAATCCGGTGATTTGAGGGGCACCCCGGAAGGTGATGATGGATCATCCTGGGGCCGCAGTGGGGCTCAGAGCAGGACACGAACGTGGTAGGAGGAGGACGGGCCCAGGACTGGAGGGTGGAGGTCCCAGAGTTCCTTAGTGCATGCTCCGGAACAGTAACTCATGGCATTTGCACAGCACCTAATGTGGTGACCATGGCTGACAGGTGTCAGCAGGATGGCTATCCCTGCACCTCACACAACACCTGACAAAGTATTCCCAGTTTTCCAGGTAAAATAATAATAATAAGGCACAGAGAGGTTAATTCACCTTCCCATGGTCACACAGCTTGGGGACCAAGCTTCACACTTAAGTGGCTATATACCAAGGGCAAAAGGGCTGGCCCCTCCTTGTTCTGCTGGGCTGCTCTGAGAAACCAAGTCTTGGGGAGGCCCCCCAGGCCCTCCCTCACTTCCCCAAGTCCACCACACACATCAGGCCACCCTACCACTGACAAGGGTCCTAGACCAGGAACTGAAAGAGAGGCAGGCCAGGGAGGCAGGAATCGCCACCCAGAACCCCCAGCTGTCTGCACAGATTGCCTCACAGATAATTCTCCCTAATGTTTATTGCTTTTCCACTTATTTATTAGCCAGGCTGCCTCAAAATTTATGCCAAATCCATGTCGTAGCAACAGCTCAGCTGCAAGGATTGATTTCTTTTACTTAAGATGAAACTAGTTTAGCTTGAGGCCCTGAGCAAACTCCTCATGCTTGCTGAAAAGGTGGTGCTTGGCAAGGGGATTCCTGGGAAGAATCCCAAAAGCTGGAACCCCTCGGGGCAAGCTGCCATCCTTCCAGGCTCGCAGATCCCAAGGCAGTGCCATCAGTGCCACGGAGGACAAAAGAGGGGAAGATGCGTCACTGAAGCAGGCGCCACCACACACACCACCTCCGTAAAGGGCACGCCTCCTCCCCTCCAAATCCTGAAGACAGCCACGGAGGCACAGAAATGTTCAGAAACTCGCCCAAGCCACAGAGCGAGCTAGGTTTATTTACCTCTAAATATATGAGACTTCTCTGAACCTGGTGATGGGGACAGATTTTCCCCAAAGTAAATTCGCTGAGTTTCTGTAACCATATCATAAAATGAATTGTCATGAAGCAGAACACATTTCCCCATGGGAACTCTGCAAGGTATTCAGCCTGGAATCCTGATCAATGGCTAAGCATCCAGTACGTCATAAATATGACGAGCCCTGTATCATAAATATAAATGTACAATAACTATAAATGTCTTAACAATCAGCCAAAACATAAACCCTAAATGGTCATGTAAAATTTGTCACAAGTCCAAGGGACTTGGGAATAACTACAGCATGCATATTTGTCATAGCAGAAACCCTGAAGTATTATAAATAATGCATACATACAGTGGGTGAAAAACAGAGTGCTCCCATACCATAAACTTGACTTTAAAGTAATGAGTTGCTATAGCAGAAGCACAGAACTGCAGGAGAAAGAGGGGCCTTAAATTTTATTTATCCTAGCTCCCATTTGATGCTGGGATCCTCACTACAACACCATTGCCAGGGTCTTCCAGCCTCTGCTTGAACACCCCCCAGGGACAGGGAGCTCACTACCTCCACTACCTCCTAATCGACTGTAGGTTAAACTTCCTGTCACTGTTCCCCAGCACCCTACAGTTGCTTGAAAGGAATGAGCACAGCACTCTAGTCGGGGTGTGGCCAGTAAGCCTTGTGGGGGGATCTTGTCTTTGGTTAACGTTCTGTCCCCAGCACGCTGTGTGATCCTAGGTAAGCTATTTCACTTCTGTCCATATAGGGAAGTGCTGCAGTCCATGGGGTCGCCAAGAGTCGGACACCACTGGGTGACTGAACAACAACAACACACTTCTATTACCCTAACTAATGATGAAGCGTCCTCAGTGCCTCTCCTGTGTGTCTCCGTTGTCTCTGGGCAGCTGCCCTTGATTTGTTTTTTAAGCCCAGGTGCTGGGTCTCGAACTCATCCTTGTATATCACATATTGTGACTTCAAACCACTTCTTTACCCTGTCAAGACCTCTTGGATCCCAACACTGTTACCCAAGGCATTCTCCATCCCATCAGGGTCTGAACAGCTCATCAGTTTGATCAGCAGACAGTTGGTGCCTTCTTCTCAGTTACTGATGAAAAATGCTGATGGAGATGGGCCTGAGGTGGAGCCCTGTGGCACACCACTGTAGATCTTTCTCTAGGTCAGTGTTTCCCAAATTGTGCTCCCACAGAACCTTTATCTTCCATGAGATGCAAATGTGTGTTTGGGAATAAAGGAGCCAGATGAGGTTGACACACACTGATAATAACAGCATTTGCACACAAAAAAAACAAAGATATAATAACATCTAATGGTAAGCTTCCAGGCTAGATGGTTTACCTTCCAATAGTATGGGAGGTGGTATTCAAATCCCTTTTGTCCACTAAAATTTAATTTTATAAAAGAATTTCAAGCTACATGTAAAGATGCTTCATGTTACTAATCATTTCAGACATGAAAATTAAAACCACAATGAAATATCTCACTTCATATTCATAAGGATGACTACTATTTAGAACACAACAGAAAGTAACAAATTTTGTGAGAACGTGGATAAATTGGAAGCTCTGTGTACTACTGGCAAGAATATAAAGTGGTGCGGCCACTATGGAAAATTGTATGGTGGCCCCTAAAATATTAAAAATATAATTACCACATGATTCATCAATTCTACCTCTGAGTTTACACCCCAAAGAACTTAAAGTAGGGTCTTAGACAGATATTTGTCTATATTTGCCATGTTTATAGCAGCACTACTAGCAGTAGCCAAAAGGTAGAATCAACCCAAGGATCATTCGACAGATGAAAAGAAAAAATGGTGTATATATACAATGGATTATTATTCAGCCTTAAAAAAGGAATGAAATTCTGACATATGCCAAAGACGGATGAGCCTGGAGGACATTATGCTAAGTGAAATCAGCCAATCACAAAAAGACAAATACTGTTTGATTTCACTTAGATGAGGTCCAGAGTAGTCGAAACCGTAAAGATAGGGGCTGAGGAGGGAATGGGAGCAGCTGTTTAACGGGCACAGAGTTTTGTTTTGCAAGATGGGCAGATGGGGAAGAGTGGTGGTGATGGTTACACTTCACGCCACTGAACTTTGCATTTTAAAACGGTTGAGATGGTAAACCTTCCGTTATGTGTGCCTCCTGTGAGTGCCTTCCCCACGGCCAATCACTCCTTCCTTCCTCAGACACTTTATTTTTTTCAATGCCCCTGCCCTGGGTGAGACCCCCAGCCATACCAGCATTTGAGAGCTTCTTGTTTGCTTCTTTGGCTCTCCAGGGACCCTCGCTTGGTTCTCCAGCAGCCAGCAGTGTGGGCAGCAGCCATCAATTCTGACTCATCTCTGTGGGCTCCTATTCAAATCCTGGGTGTCAGCTTCAAGAAGTGAAGTGAAAGTCCCTCAGTCGTGTCCAACTCTTTGCGACCCCATGGGCTACACAGTCCATGGAATTCTCCAGGCCAGAACAGTGGAGTGGGTAGCCTTTCCCTCCTCCAGGGGATCTTCCCAACCCAGGGAGCGAACCGAGGTCTCCCACATTGCAGACGGATCCTTTACTAGCTTAGCCACAGGGCTGCCCCCAACTACAGCCGCCTCAGATACCCCAGACTAGGGCACTACTCCCTTCCCACCTCACCAGCCTCCCCTGGAGGCCCTCCCAGGACCAAGAATAGACCTGATGAGACCACAGGAGATTGAATACCCCAATAGTCTATGCTTATCTCCTTGATGTCTGAGAGTCAGCACCTACCTGTCTCAGACCTGACCCACAGTGGCTGTTTGTTGAATGAATGAATGCCCCCATGGAGGCAAGCTGAGTTTTCCTTTCCAAATGAGTATCCACCCTTTCAGATTACTCTCTCCCTCCCTTTCCAGCCCTGCCTGGCACTAAGCCTCCCCAGTGTTAAAGAAAAAAAATGTATTTATGGAACTTGTTAAAGATGGCAGGGCAGGCTCTATTCAGGACCATCACCGAAGGTGTGGGGATCGCTGCAATATGACTTGCAGGGAGGGAGACTGGCAAGTGGGAATTTATAACCAAGGATCAGGATGAGTGGGAGTCAGTGGAGGGAAAATTACTAAGACGAAACACCAAGGATAGAGGGAACTCTAGTTAAACTGACTGAGCTCTTGGTGAATTATGAACTAACCAGGATTCTTGCTGAAGGCAGGCCAGGGAGCTCAGACATCACCCGGAGGGTACGGTAGGATGAGCAACCTGATCCGATTTCAAGGTTCTGGTTAAACTGACTTAGCAGAGTTCTGGCTAAAACTAGATTTTACAGGGAAGTGCTCAGACGGGCCCAGGAGAGTTAGGAAACCTGACTCAAGTCTGATCAAGAGACTCTGTCTCAGTAACAGGGAAACTTACATTACCATATGTAAAACAGATAGGCAATGGGAATTTGCTGCAGGACTCAGGGAACTCAAACAGGGACTCTGTAGCAACCTAAAGGGGGGAGGGATGCAGAGGGAGATGGGAGAAAAGTTCAAGAGGGAGGGGACATGTGTATACCTATGGCTGATTCATGGTGATATTTGGCAGAAAACAACAAAATTCTGTAAAGCAATTATCCTTCAATTAAAAAAATAAGTTAATTTAGGGGGAAAAAAGACTGCCTCCAGCCTCTCCTGGGGTTTGTGAATGAAATCTAATCAGCAGTGCTTACACATGAAACCTGCCATGAGGCCACTCTCTTTTTCACACACACACACACAAAAAAAAACCCCTTTGGAAACATAGGCCCACATCCCCTCAAAACTTCTGTCTAAGCAATGTGAATGGGCACCTCTCCACCCACTTGTGTCCCCTGAAAACAAGTCACTGAAGTCCTGAAGATGCTCATCAGTTCTCACTAATGGCCACTAGATGGCGACATAGTGCAACTGTAGAAACAACACAGGCACTCTGTATAAAACAAAAAGTCGCCAAGAGCCAGACATGATTGAAGCGACTGAGCTCACAAAGAATAGGAGAAAGGAGAGGAAGTGAAAAGATAGGGACTTTGAATTCCAGCTCCCCCTCCCGCTATGTGGCTATATAATCTTGAACACGGCCTTTAATCTCCCGAGCTTCTGCACCTATAAAATGGAGCTAGTGGTGGTAGCTGCCCCTAAGGCAGTGATTAGAGTCCAGGGGTGCACATTAGGGTCTCCTGGGGAGCTTTAAAACATAGTGAAGTCCAGCCCCCATCCTGATCAATTGAATCAGAGTCTCTAAGGGTGTCTCGCCTCAAACCAGCACTCAGGACAGAAACAAGACAAAAGCTCCCCAGGTAACTGCGGTGTGCAGCCTGGGGAGAAGCACAGCTCAAGGGCGGCAGTTCTCAAGCTTGAGTGCATCAGGACCACTTGATGCTCTTGAATAACACAGGTCGCTGGGCCCCACCCCCAGAGTCTCTGATCTAGCAAGTCTGCCTGCGGCCAGAGAATCAGCTGGTGCTGCAGGGCAGAGCCTACTTTGTGAGAGCCTCTGCCAGGAAGAGAGAGTCAGCCAAAGCATCTACAGCACTGAGCACCATGCCTGGCACAAAGCAGACCTTCAGTGAACGTCGGGTACTCTTTTCCTTAACCCATTGCCATGCTCCAGGCTATCTGTGGGTCCCCCGGCACCAATCTGGGCCCATATTTCAAGCTAGACATCCCGCCATCTACTCCCTATATGCCCAGGAAGAAACTGAGCCTCAACTTCACATCTGTAAAATGGGAGTTAAAGTTCCTGCCTTGCCAGGATGTGATGAGGAAAGAGAATACATCCGTGGCACATGGAAATCTCAAGACGGTGGGTAATCTTCATGACCTTGGGTGAGGCAATGGTTTCTTTGGTTTGATGCCAAAAGCACAATAAATAAAAGGAGAATATATATATTAATATAAACTGGACTTCATGAAAACTAAAAGCTATTGTATCTCAAAGGACACTATTAAGAAAGCAAGGGACTTCCCTGATGATCCAGTGACTCCACGCTCCCAACGCAAGTAACAGAGGTTCAAGCCCTGGTTGGGAAACTAAGATCCTGCAAATGACACAGCACAGCCCCCTCCCCCCCAAAAAGTGTAAAAACAACCCAGAGAATGGGAGAATACGTTTGTCAACCACATATTGGATATGTGGAACATATTTGATAAGGAACTTACATCTGGACATACAAAAAACTTGCAACACAAAGAAAAAAAGGGCAAATAACCCAATTAAAAACCAGCAGATGATTTAAGCAAACATTTATCCAAAGAAAATACACAAATCGCCAATACACATGAAAAGAGGCTCAAAAACACTAGTCATTTAGGAAATACAAATCAAACCAGAAGGAGACACCACTTCACAGTCACTAGAATGACGAGACTCAAAAGGACAGATATTGACAAGCGTTGGTGAGAATGTGGAGAAATGAGAGCCCTTCTACATTGCTGGTGGAAATGCGGAAGGGCAGACCTGCTCTGGAGAGCAGTGGGACAATTCCTCAGAGATTAAATCCAGAGTTACCATGTGTGTACAGGTGTGTTTAGTTGCTCAGTCGTGTCCGACTCTTTGTGACCTTTGGACTGTAGCCCACCAGGCTCCTCTAACCATGGGATTTTTCAGGCAGAAATACTGTAGTGGGTTGTCACTTCCTCCTCCAGGGTATGTTCCCAACCCAGGGATCAAATCCGTGTCTCCTGTGTCTCCTGCACTGCAGGCGGATTCTTTACCTGCTGAGCCATCGCAGAAGACCAAAGTTACCATATGACCCAGAAATTCTATTCCCAAATACATACCCCAAGAGAATTCAAAACATTTTCACACAAGGACGTAATCAAACTCACAAGCGATCGCACAGCAAAGAAAACTTTAAACAAAAAAAGAGACCGCCCACAGACTGGGAGAAAATATCTGCAAACAATGCAACTAACAAGGGATTAATCTCCAAAATAAACAAACAGCACATACAACTCAGTATCAAAAAGCAAATAACCTAATAAAAAAAAATGGGCAGAAGACCTAAATAGACATTTCTCCAAAGAAGACAAACAGATGGCCAACAGGCACATGGAAAGATGTCCAACACCACTAACTGTTGGAGAAATACAGTCAAAACTGCAACAAGGCTCACCTCATACGTGTCAGGACGGCGAGCATCGAAAAGTCTACGGTAATGCTGGAGAAAAGGGAATCCTGCTTCACTGTTGGTGAGAATTAATGCAAACTGGCGCAGCCACTATGGAAAACAGTAGGGAGGTTCCTCAAAAAACTAAAAGTAGAGTTATAATATCAGTCAGCAATCCCACACCTGGACATATATCCAGAAAAGATAAAACTCTCAATTCAAAAAGATACGTGCATCTCTATGTTCAGAGCAGCACCATTAACAACAGCCAAGATGTGGAAGCAACCTAAGTGTCCATCAACAGATGGATAAAGAAGATGCGGTACACATACACAGAGGAATATGACTCAGCCATAAAAGGGAATGAAATAGTGCCATCTGCAGCAACATGAATGGCCCTAGAGATTGTCATATTAAGTAAGTCAGACAGAGAAGGACAAAACATTATTTAATTTATATGTGGAATCTAAAAAAATGGTACAAATGAATTTATTTACAAAACAGAAACAGACTCAGAGATATAGAAGACAAATTTCTGGTTATCAAAGGGGAAGAGGGAGGATAAATTAGAAGTAAAAGATTAACAGATTAATTATCTATATATGTGTGTATATGTGTGTATGTGCTTAGTCGCTGAGTCATATCTGACTCTTTGTGACCTCACGGACTGTAGCCCACCAGGTTTCTCTGTCCATGGGATTCTCCAGGCAAGAATACTGGAGTGGGTTGCCATGCCCTCCTCCAGGGGATCTTCCCAACCCAGTGGAAGGGAACAGGGATTAAACCCAGGTCTCCTGCATTGCTGGTGGATTCTTTACTGTCTGAGCCACCAGGGAAGCCCATGAATACTAGAGTCAGTAGCCTATCCCTTCTCCAGGGGATCTTCCCGACCCAAGAATCAAACCAGGGTCTCCTGCATTGCAGGCAGACTCTTTACCAGCTGAGCTACCAGGGAAGCCCACATATGTGTGTGTATATTTATATCCAAATCATGTTGCTAAACACCTGAAACTTATACATTATTGTAAATCAACTGTATTTCATTTTTTTCAAATCTTTACACAAAATCTTATGCACAGAAGTCTTATTCATAGTGCCCAAAAAAGCAGAAACAACCCAAATGTCCACCAACTGATGAATGGACAAACAAATGCAGATATCTACACACTGGAATACTACTCAGTCATAAAAAATAACAAAGTACTGATACATACTACAACATGGATGAACATTAAAAACATGAAGCTAAGTGAAAGAATTCAGCCATGGAAAGACCACATGTTGTGTGATTCCATTTACATAAAATGTCCAGGAAGGGCAAACCCACAAATAGTAGATTCTTGGGCTAGGGGAAAGGGGAACTGGGAGTGACTGCTAACGGGGTACTGGATTTCCTTTGGGGTGATGCAGATGTTCTCGGAATAGATAATGGTGACTGATAACACAACTTTGTGAATATATCAATACTAAAAAAAAAAAAACAAACACTAAGTAAAGGTTCTTATATATATAAAGTGTCCTAGAAAAACGCCAACAAATCTAAACCCTCAGAATCCAAACCAAACAGGTGTCTGAGGAGAGGAGACAAGCAGGGAGTGCGAAAGGGCCTAAGACAAGCTTCAGGAGCGATAAACATGCTCAGTATTCTGACTGTGGGGATGTTTCCACCATCACGTACATATGTCAAATACTGCCAGACTGTATACCTAAAATGTATGCAATTTATTGTGCATTAATTACTCCTCAATAAAACTTTAAAAAAAAAAAAAAAACAAAGCTCAGTAAAGCTGTTTTGATTTTTCAAAGAAAAGGAAACTATTGTTGTTTGTCATGGAGAAGATGAAGTTCGGATTGAGTTTCAGGGAGCTGGAAGATCTCGAGGTGCTTTGGGAGATGGAATTCCACGGGGCTGGCACACGCCAAGGTCCTGTGGCCTGACAGAGCGCTGCGCTTGCCGAGGGCCAGAGCTGCAGGGTGAGGAGCAGGGCAGGAGGGGGCGGCAGGGCCTTAAATACCAGGCTGAGGAGCTTGGACCTTGTCCCGAAGAGCAAAAGATGGTGGTGGTCAAGCAGGAACTAGCACCAAACAGCTGACTAGTGAGAATGGAGCGTGATGTGGTAAGACTGTGTGTGCCCTCCCGCGTCACAGTGAGGGAGGGACCGCGGGACCGTCCCAGAGCCGAGCCCTGCAGCTGGCCCACGCGGTGGGCAGGGGCAGCCCACCCAGCCTCCCTCGTCGCCAGGAGTCTGGACCCCTCCCCAGACCTCACCACCCTGACTCCAGTCTTCCTTCTCTCCAGCCATATGTTTCCTGTGAGTGACCCCAGCCGGGACTCACAAGCGGAAGGAAACTTTTCCAGAAGTACAAATAGACTGGGAGGAGCTGTTCTCAGAGGTGGTTCCTCAGCCCAGGGCAGGGAACCCCTGATGATGGCCCGATACTCAGACACAAGGGGGTACAGAAACAGCCTGAGCCTTTGAAGAGTCGTCCACACAGACCAACAGATCCCCAGTTTCCTCCTCTCCGCTGGCAGAATTGCCATAGCACCGCCCTGCCTTTCCCGCCAGCATCCTTGTTAGAACTGTATGTAAATTGAGCCCTAACAGGCTCAGAGATACCCCTGTGGGTGCCAGTTTGACCCAGGAGCTGGGGAGGGTTGCCTTGGGCTGGTAGAGCTTCTCTTGGTTCTCTCGTGGTTCTCAGTGGCATGGCAGGTGGGTGAGGCTGTGGGACCCCCAAGACCTCCACCAGCTGCCTCAGTTTCACCCAATCTGCCTTGAACTCTTCCGGGCAGACTCCTTCCCCAGGGCCAGCCCAGATTCCTCATCCCCTGGCTGGACTGGGCCCACAAGGGCCGCCTCAAGCCACAAGGGGTGGGGTCTGGAGATGGCTAAGGGGTCTGGAGATGGCTGAGGGGCCTGGAGACCGGCCGGGCCAGCGCAGGCAGGAGGCAGACATCCCAGGCTGGCTAGGTTCTGGTCCTGCCGCCACACTGCCTGAGGCTGTGGCCTGAGCCGGGTCTGTTTACCCCATCAAGAGGCAGCCCCTGACCCACCTTCCTGCCCCGCAGAAGGCAAATCCTCTGACCCATTGTTCTCCGGGACAGTTGGTGGAGGGCGCAAGGAATGTGGGGCCCAGAGGCAGGAAGTCCTGGCTTCCGCGGGGGCGAGCTCTCTGCCAGACTCAGGCCTGCCCTCCAATCAGGGAGGAAGGGCCCTTGGTCCCATCCTGCCACTCCCAGCTCGCTGGGCCACCCTGGAGCAAAGCCTTGAGCTCTCTGGGCCTCTGCAGGAGACGAGGGTGCAGAAGGCTTGGTCAACAGGGTAATAGAAGCAGATGATTTCCAGTTAATAGAGGAGGAAGGGGCTGGCCCCAGGAATGGCCCTCCTTCGGCCCAGCTGTGCCCCTTGGCCCACTCGTGCACATAAACACACATGTCACACTGATGTGGATGCCTAACACTGTCCACACGAGCTCTGGCACGTACACATTAGCCACACAGCGGCCAAACCAACGCCGTGCACATGCTCACACCTCACCCGTGCACATGTGCAGCTTCACCATCAACCTCTCTGCAGCATCACTGTCATGCCAACACTTATTGAACACCTACTGTATGCCAGAGGCAGCTGTACTCGAATCTTCTTAATGACTCCTTCCAGCAACCCCACAAGGAAGGCATGTGGTCACTCCCATTCTACAGAAGGGGAAGCTGGGGCGCTGGAGGCTTGTCCAGGGTCAGCGGGACAGCAAGCAGCAGGTATGCCTGGGACATGACCACAGGCTCTGAACCCTCACGTCGGGGTGGGGGAGCTGCTCCTGGGTACCCTTCAGCCCCAAGTGTGAACACAGCTTCCTAAGAGCCTGCCCGGATACGGTGAAAGAAAAGTGAGAAACAGCTGGGAAAGTGCTGTGCGGATGACCCATTGTTCTCACTGTCGGGAATTCAGTGCCTGCTCCAGTGGTCCCTTCCTAGCCAAGGCCTCACTTAGTCCAGCTCTAGCGACTGTACACAAAGCGGCCACGGCTCGTGGCTCACCAGCCAGGCCACAGACCATCAGACTGGCTGGGCGATTTGCCTGGCATTCAGTTTCTCAGAGGCCCTGCCTGAGTTCCCTCGTGCAGCTCATGAGGCTTCGGCCACCTGGCTTCACCCCAGCCAGTCCTTGAATCCCCCTCCCAACAGTTCAACCCTTGCCCCTGGGGGAATGGCTTCTCCTTCCCAAACAGGCAGGAGACACCGGTTGGATTCTTGGGTCAGGAAGATGCTCTGGAGAAGCGATAAGCTACCCACTCCAGTATTCTTGGGCTTCCCTGGTGGCTCAGAGGGCAAAGAATCTGCCTGCAATGTGGAAGACCTGGGTTCAATCCATGGGTTGGGAAGATCTCCTGGAGAAGGGAATGGCTACCCAGTCCTGTATTCTGGCCTGGAGAATCCCATAGACTGTATAGTCCATGGGGTCACAAAGTCGGACATAACTGAGCAACTTTCACTTTTCACTTCCCAAACAGGCCTCCCTGCTTGGACCTTGCCCTTCTCTGTGGCTGGTCAGTCTTTCCTCTTGCCTGCCCCTCCTTTCAGAGCAGCCTGGGCACCCTGTCCTCTGGCAGCTCCCCAGGCTACCTCCTCCAGGCACCCCCAGCACAGGGCACACACCTCTGTCACCAACCTGACCCCACCCAGTGCTGCTCATCCTGGCCTGACACGTCAAAAGCAGGGAACCCGGCCTGGGTGACGTCTGCGTCCTCATCCCCTCCCCCCTGCCCCCCACCCCCGCGCTTAGAGCGAGGCAAAGCCTGCATATCATTAAGTGTATTTTTAAAATAATATACAAGCACAAAACATTGTCAAACAATGACACGTTGCCCAGACAGAGTGAACACTCAACTGGGAACCAGAAGACAAGGGTTGGAATCCTGTCCCTGCTACTCAGGAGCTGTGTGACTTTGAGCAAGTTACTCAGCCTCTCTGAGGCTCAGCTCCCTCCTCAGGGAAAGAGGAATATGGATAGTATCTACACTTTTCAGGGTTGTAGTAAGGAATCATTATGTAAGAGGGGAGGAGCCTGGCAGGCTTTGGAACTGAATGAATGGGGTGCAGGCAGGGTGGGAGCTTCCATGTGGAAAGATGCTTTCCAGAATGGGAATCTGGAAGGGCTGGGTGGAGGGGTGGTGCGCTGGAGCTGGGAGTGCAGGAGGATCGGGCTGGTGGAGGTAGGAAGGAAGAGCACTCTGGGTGCAAGGACAGCACAGGGAAAGGCCTAGAGGCAGGCGGCTGCAGCAGCTCAGCCCGAGCTGCCCTGGGGTGTCCAGTGGGGCTCAGCACACTCACGGGAGCCCTGGCTTGAGGTGGGCAGTGCACTGGGTTAGTACTCAGCGCTGTCAGAGGGACAGAGTCAAATGACCTTTCAAGGTCACCCCAGGTATTAAAAATAAGGCACAGATCCTGGGACGGGTTAGACACGTACTGGGTTGCTGGCTGTAACCCAGGCCACCCAGTCTCAGCGTCTATCCAGGGACTGTCTCTTCCACTTCCGGGGTCCTCACCTGCAGCTGGCACAGAGCTGGGCACCCAGCAGGCTGAGAGGCCGCCTGGCTGACTGTGCCCTATGTGCTGGAAGGTACCGTGGACCCCAGGTACACGGGCCCGACGCCCGTGTCTGCCTCCACGCGCCAGGGACTCATGCACACACTCGTCCATGCATTCTTTCATTCAACGACCCAGCTCTGTGCCCACCCTGAACTCTGCTCTGAGCACCCAGAGGTGAGCCTAGCCCAGTCCCTGTTGGAAGTGGCTCTCCCTGGTCCTTGTGGAGCCGCAGCTGAGGGTGAGACCCCTCCCCCACTCCTGAGACCCTGCAGCCTACCCTATGCTGACCCTTTGTTTGTTTCTGTGAAGGTTGTGTTCACTCCCCTTTCCACAGCCACGCCGCCAAAGGCTTTCCTTTCATCCAAACCTCTCAGCAGGCGACTCACATTGCACCCTGCGCTCCATTCCCTCTCCCGCCCACTCCACCCCATCAGGCAGCCTGGGAGCCCCATGAACTCAACTGTCCCCTCTGACCCACCCCCTCAGCCCAGAGAAAGTCTGAGCCTCAGGTCCCCACACTCTTTCTCAGCCACAGATTTCAAGCAATTATCTAGAGAAAAAAGGAAGGGATTGAAAACTATTTCAGCAGACAAATCAAGCTACAGACAGGATCTCGGCATACATCCCAGGAACTTCTCCCAAGAGCATGCTAACTTCATCCCTTCCTCGTGCTCTGTGATTACAGGCACTGTGCTCACATGCTCACTCAGGGCTTCGCCTACTGGTCCGGGGCCACCACGCACTCCCAAAGGCCCTGCAGAAGGCACAGGTCTGATCCGCAGTGGGCTGACTGCCCTTCCATGAGTCCACAGTTTCAACTCCACGTGAGCAAAGTGCTCACCCTGTGCTGGGCGCCCACCAGGGACTGACAGGCACAGGAGACCCCATCACAGCGCAGGGAGGGGAGAGGAGCAGATGGGCGAGGCAGCAGGCGGTGAAGGGGGTCCATGGAAAAGGTCTCAGGAGCCCAAAGGAGGCAGAGGAGAGAGGACAGGGCAGAGGAGACAGCTCCAGATGGAGCAGGGGGTTTCGGGGG
>NW_011494869.1:7920043-7920932 GCF_000754665.1 Bison bison bison | reverse complement strand
CCAGCTGCAATCCTTGTAGTTATCCTGAGGATGAAGAGGGAACCCTATGGAGGGAGAGCTCCTAGGGCATGGCCCTCCAGTGTGAGTGTGCAAACACAGGGCCTGGAAGCCACAGACGCGCAGATCTCGGGGTTCCGTTGGCAGCCATTCTGCCTCCACTGCCCTGGGGTGGGGCCCAGAAGGGTGCATTTTCAATACATGCTTTTCCAGTGATTCTGAGACAGGTGGCCACACTCGGAGAAATACCTGTTCAACGAACGCGTGCTATTACCATCATTTATTTTCGTTGTCTCATCTGCTGCTCAGACAGCCCTGCAAAGTCTGAACTGGTAACTCAGATCACAGGTAAGGAAAGAGATTCAGAGAGGCAAGTCTGCTGGCCCAGGTCACACAGCCAGCAAGGGGCCCGCTCAGGATCTGAACCGGGTCTGTGCGCCCCCAAGCCTGAACCTCTCACAGCAGGATGTCGTGGGGCCACCTCCCTGGTCAGCATTTGTCCTGGCAGAGGCAGGGGGGTGTCCCCAGGCCTTGCTGTCACACTCCCCAGCCCAGCCCCACCACCTCCCCTGTTGCTTTCCTCTCCAGATACTAATCAGGCCTCGCAGACCATCTTGTTTCCTGCAGGTCGACTGGCTGCCTCCTTTGCTCCTGATGGTACCTTCCTGGCCTGTGCCTTCCGTCACCTCCTCTGCCTCCAGAGGGGATTGGAATCGCGGTTGGGCAGTGGCAGAAATCACGCAGAAGACCCTCAGAGGTACCAGCCTCCCTCCCGTGGCCGGGACCACCACTGTGTGGGGGCCCCAGGCCCGCCCCAGGGGCACATGCCCAGTCAGCCCTTCCCTCGTTTACAGACACCAGAACAGTGGGCTTCAGGGCAGTCATCATCCCT
>NW_011494869.1:7919812-7919943 GCF_000754665.1 Bison bison bison | reverse complement strand
AGTCAACATCCCCACCACTGAGAGCACAGGGGGTCCTGGTGGGTGGAGTCAGGACAGACACCATCTCTGTCTGCCCCCAGCAGGAAGTGGACGCCAGGACCTGGCCCGACCTCACGGGCACGTCAACCACG
>NW_011494869.1:7917721-7919712 GCF_000754665.1 Bison bison bison | reverse complement strand
CAGCAGGCACGGCGGGGGTGAGGAGCACTCAGGCTGGGGCACCAGGGGCGGAGCCCTGGCTGGCCCTGGCTCCTCTGTGGCCACCCCACCCCCGGCAGGAGAAGGCAGAGTTAATCCTGTTGGAAAAGGAAGTGCGGAGTCTTTGTTTGTGCATCCCACAAACAGGGAGCGAATGGGCTGCATCCTCCCGCACAGAGGCCCGCCTCGGACCAGCCTCTCTCCAGCGAAGTCTGCCTTCCCTTCCCTGCCACTGGAGTCCCCTCTGCGCACAAACAGGCCAGCAGAGCTTTAAAACCAAACCTAAAAGCCTCCCATCTCTCCGTGCCATTCACTGCAAGTCTGGAGGAAGGAGCGGTGACCGCACGCCCCCACTTCCTGGTCCCCCATGCCAGTCCTCTCGGTCCATCATGCCTTCTCCTTTCCCTGGGCCTGCTCTGGTCACATCCATTAATGACCTCAAATGTCCAGTGGTCAAGTTTCAGGCCTCACCTTTCCCGGGCTGACACAGCCGACACCATCCTTCTTCCCTCCTGGCTTCAGACACACCTCCTGGCTTCCCTCTTCCTTCCCTGGACTCTCTCCTAACGAACCTACAGATCTCAGAGGCCGGGGCCTCCCCCCCTGTAAGCTCATCCACCACCACTGCCTCCGGTGCCAGCCATAATAAGCTCAGGGCTTCCAGACCTCACTTCAGGGCGGACTGCATCTACCTGTATCCAGCTACCCACCTCTCTCTCCAACTGCCAATCTGACCTGGCCACTTGCGGGTCTAAAAGCCATCTCAAACAGGCCTGAACAGAGAAATCTTTATCTCCCCCTCCCCTATCTCCACACCAGTGGCCGCTGACTTAGTGCCCCTGGGCAAGGCTCTCTCCCTCTGAGGTCTCATTTTGGCCAGCTGTATAAGGGATCCCGTGCGGGACTTCCCAGCCATTCATCCATCCATGGAAAAATAAGGGCAACTATTCACAGATTCCCACTACCTGCCCTGGAAGATTCCAAAGTCAGCTGCACTGGTGTGGGGCCCCGGTCTCTGCACTTGGTAAAATCTCCCCCTATGACTCTCACGACTGACAGACTCTGAGCACCTCCTGCCCCCGGCTTCCTGGTTCTAAAAGTCCCTGGTCCTGCCTTCAGTTTCCCTTGTCTTCCACATCATGTTGGACTCAATAGCCGTGTGAGGCTGAATTTCTGATTATCCCCATTTTACAGCAGAGAAAACTGAGGTTGGGGTGGAGGTGCATGACAGGCCCATGGTCAGCTCAAAAGTGGAGTCAAGGAACTTGACTCCACTCGGTATTCCTAAACCCAAACAGGCTGGCACCTCACAGCTGGAGCCCAGGTCCCCCTTCACCGGAAGAAGCCGATTCAGGGCACACAGCCAAGGGTTGCGGTCTGTTTCCTTTCTCCCACCACCCCCGGCCCCCGCCTCTGAGGCTCCCCCCAGGTCTCCCCAGCACCTTTGCAGTCGGCCCTCCCCCAGCATGTCATGGGGTCACCTGGGAAAATCTGGTCTGTGTCCTGAGCTATAAAAGGCAGGTGATGCCACCTGCCCTCGGGGTTACAAGGAGCTCATATGAAGGCCCTCGGCAGGTGCTGGGCTCAAAGCTCCAGGGCTGAGGCCTGGGGTTGGGGTCCGAGTTACATATCCAAGGCCAAATCTCAGACTAGGCCTCCATGGGGGCAGCCCGCCTGGGCAGGCCCATTGCGGGGACTGCCTCCCTGCAGCCAGCTCGGCCCTCACAAATGAACAATAACAGGAAACCATCCTGGTGGGGGCGGGGGGTGGCGGGGGGGGACATGGGCTGGAGCCAGTTGGAAAACCTGCAGGGGCGGCGGTCAGGCCTCCCTTGCCACTGGGTGGGGCTCCCCTCCAGAGGCTATCGGCCGAGCTCTGCAGCGCTCCACGGCACGCTCAGCCCCAGCCAGCCAGAGAGACGGAACAGACACACTGTGAGCCCACGGACACGGTGAGTGAGGGGCCTCGGCCT
>NW_011494869.1:7914292-7917621 GCF_000754665.1 Bison bison bison | reverse complement strand
CCCAGGAAGAGTAGCTCCTGAGGTGGCCTGCGTCTCCTGGTAGAGCGGGGCAGGGAAGGGACGCCTGGTGGTGGTGTGGTGGGCACAGACGGATGTTCTCGGGGAGGGGGAAGCTCGGCTCTCCCACGGGTAGACTCCCAGACTTGAGGGCCCACGGGCATCTGTGGGTGCCGAGCTCCGATGCTCAGAGGACAGGATTCCACCTGAGTCTCCCGGCACACCAGGGGCAGCAGGCTGGCACCCAGGCGACGCCCCTACTCCCGTGACAGAGGGCTTATCCAGGCTGACATCCCCTTTCCGGAAGGCTCTGCGCTGGGAGTGGGTGAGGAGCCCTGAAAGGGGAGCTCAGAGCCTCGGCCCCCTCCCGGCCAGCCCCTGCCCCCATTTTCAGAACAGGCACGCTGAGGCTTGGCTCTGGGTGCTCAAGGCCCTGCCTGTGGAATCCTGTCTCCTCCCTCCCCAGACCGCGGGAGCTGTGGATTCTCCCCCCAACACCCAGGTACCCGTAGATCGGTTGCCAAGAGACCTGGAAGCCCTCGTATTTTAGAGAAGTTCTCCCAAAAGACTTGAAGGCAGGCGGTCTAGGGTGAGAGCCTGGCTTGGAGACCGTCTTCCTGGGTACAAGCCCCAGCTCGACAATCCGCTTCTGTGATTTTGGTTAAGTTACTCAGCGTTTCCCAAACTCGGTTTGCGTGTCAGAACAATGGAGATGGTGGTTCTTTCGTGAGAATTCATTGTGAGGGCTGGAGATGAGGGCCACAGAAGGCTCTGAGGCACTGGAGCCCGTTACTGTATATCACACCAGCAAGCTAATGAGTTAGACACAGCCCTTCTCCATTTCTCAGTCAAGGCAACTGAGATACGAAGCGAGATCTTGTACCCCAAAGCCCAGGTTCTTCCCAGAACCACACAGCTTCTCACGTGCCAGCCTCCTCATCTGTAAACTGGAAGAAAGGGTCTTCTCATGAGTCAAGGGGGGTGATGTATACACTGGCACTAGGAATGGATCATAGGAGACATGCTTTGAGAAATCACAGATGAATTTACCTTCCACCTGAACTGACCATGGCTAGAATGTCTTTAAGGTTATGACCCCTGGGGTTGGTCAGTCCCCAGCAGGTGAGGGATGCATCAGCTCGTCTTCCAGCGGGCACTCTGGGCAGTGACTCTGTGCCAAGCACTGTGTCTGTTCCCCACCCCCCACCCCGTGGATGTTTCTGCCATGGGTAGGGGGTAGATAGGATCCTAACAGGAGATGAAGGGCATTCCAGGGGAGGCAGGGAGCCTGGGCAGCTTGACAGATCTGGAGAAGCCAATGTGGCCAGAAGGTTTTAAGAGCAGGGAGTGGTGGGAGGGCAAATGACGCTGAGGACCAGGGGTGAGTACCAGGATTGAGAGCCCTGGTTCATCTTCAGGCACTGGGGAGAAGTAGGACCCTCCCAACTGACCTGAGTCCAGCCACGTGTGGCTCCCAGCCTGGAGGGCAGCAGGACATCAAGGGGACCAGGAGCTGCTGTGCCCCCAGGCAGCCCCACTAATTCTGGCTTACCGTGGTGAAGGGGTAGGCGAGGCGCCCACCGGCCTGGCAGGGGTTAAGCTGCCCGCCCCACAGTCTGGACCTGAGCGATTGTGCTGCTGAACAAGGGCCGGACACGGGGGCAGGAAGCTGGAGGGGCCATGCTTTCTTCTCCCAAAGCTGGATGACTCACAGCTCTGCTGCTACCCCGAGGACGCAACGGACACAATGGCCACTAGCTCAGGGAAAAATCTTTGAGCCCCCTTGCCGATGGAACCCATCCCTGCTACTTCCACCACCTCTCTGCACCTCCGTGGTATCTGTGAAGCTACTAAAAGAATTCCCAGTTGAGAGACAGAACCACAGAGGCTGAGAGAAACGGAGCAGCCAGTCCAAGGTCACACGATTACTATGAAGTAAAAGCAGGATATGAATGAGGCCAGCCCCTTTTGATCCCATTGCCCTGCCACACTCCATAGGGAAGCCTGGAGGGGGAGAAGCCGGGGTGAGGATTGAACTGGACAGTTCAAACCACAGAATCAGGCACCAGACTGAGCCAGGAGCCCAGAGATCCTGGAGAAGGAATGTTCTAGGAGACAACTGCTGCCCTGAGTAACCGGCTTCTTGCTGGAGAGATACTGGCAAGCCCGTCCTAATCCAGCTCCAAGCTGATGTTGGGTAGAGAAAGCACAGAAGAGTTCCTGGAGGAAGAGCAGGAGCCCCAGAAGGTGCTGGAAGGTCTTGGGTGTGCTCTCTGAGCTTCAGTCTTCTCGTTTCTCTAGGGCAGGGAATGGACTGCATGGTCCCTAAACTCACATGAGGACCACTAGACCATGCGCCATGGCATAAAGGTCGGATTCTGGCAGGTGCCAACACTGAGAGGAGGGCACAGTAGGGCCCGTGGAGCTGGGGCAGGAAGGCGGTGAATGAGATTTCCTCGCCCAGGCAAACAGAAAGGAGCAGCAGATGAGCCCAGGGCCGAACCAGGAAATGAGGTCAGGCGTGAGTGCCCAGGGCAGAACCAGGAAATGAGGTCACACCCACAGCTGCCAGGCCAGGCTGAGTGGGTAAGGTGAGAGTTGGGACACCCACACACTTACTAAGCACCAAATGTGTGCCGAGCTCGGCACCCATGATCTCATCAACTCTCCATTAGAGATGAGGAAGCTAGAGTTCAGAGAAGGCAAGGAATGGGCCTAAGGCTACAGAGCCCATGAGCAAAGAGGCAAGTGTGTAATACTTGTTGCCCCCACTGACTGCCTTAGAGCCCCAGGCAAAGTCAGAAATCCCAGAGGAGGAAAAGGCTCTGCCACAGGTGGGTTTTCTCTCCTTGAAGCTTGGAGCTGCCCCTTTAGGATATATCGGGGTGACCCAGAGACCCTAGCATACATTTGTTTCAAATCACAAACTAGTTCTGATGAATTGGTAGTCTCTAGCTCAAAGACTGTACTGAGGATTCAGGAGCTGAGTTCGAGTTCAGCAGGAATGAACACTGTGATTTATCACCAATGTCTGCCATGAGTATGAAAAAGGCTGAGTGGCAACCCAGGACTTCTGTTTCATCAGTCCTGCCTTCAGAGGTGCCCTGCACACGGGTATATGGTCATCAGGGACCCATAAGGATAACCTGATTGTCCTCAAAGGGTTGTGTGTCTGACAAAGCGGTGGGCTATCAGAGATGCTATTTGGGGATGGGGAGGAGCTTCTCTGAGTTGTTTCAACTATTGTACCTGCTCTGAGCACCCAAGGTGTTGTCTGCAGATGCGCAGATTTGTTTGAAATTCTGTGAGTAAGGAGGGAAGGAGACCAAGGC
>NW_011494869.1:7913937-7914192 GCF_000754665.1 Bison bison bison | reverse complement strand
CACTTGGGAGTCCGTCAGAAGATGTCGTGGAGGATACGGACTGGGGCTTGAAAAGAAGCAAGCATTCACCCTGGGGCCACAGCAAGGAAAGGCATTCCAGGCAGAGGGAACAGCCTGGGCAAAAAGCCTGTTAAAGAGAGGAAGAGCACTGTGTACTGCAGAAACATCCAGTTCTCCTCTTGGCTGGGAGGGGCAGGGAGGGGCAGGGAGGGGAAGGAGAGGAGAGCCAGAGGGTGGGCAGGGATGCTCAGGGGC
>NW_011494869.1:7904850-7913474 GCF_000754665.1 Bison bison bison | reverse complement strand
GGAGCAGGGGCTCCAGCGCCCCACCCCGCAGGCACACCTCCTGCAGGCTCTGGGCCTCTCCTCCCACCTCCCAGCCCCTCACCCTTGCCCCAGGGTCCCCGGGCAGGAGCCCAGAGCCTGCAGGAGGCTGGGCTGGGGTGGAGTGTCCAGTGTACCCTCCGAGGCTGTGCCTGGGGCTGGGCTCTGCCGCCAGGTCTTGTCCCAGCTCACAGAGGTGTGAGGACAGGAGAGGGGCCAGCCCCACAGAGAGAAGACTCTTTGGGGGACACAAGTGTGTGCTTGCATAGGCAGCACATGTCTGTGTCCATGTGGCCTGAGGATGTCGTGTGTGTTATCCCTGACCTGGAGTCTTTCTCTAGCCCACACCCAAGGGCCCTGCGGTCTGCTCAATAACCCCCTAAACCCAGACCCAACCCCTGAAACCTAAGGCTTGAACAGGTCAGGGCAGAACTAGCCTGGGCCTTTGCCAGGCTGTCTGCTGAGCAGCTCCCAGCTGGTCCAGGCTTCCTAGGGTCAGTTCAGCTACATAAAGCACAGCCTCTGCCTGCCCCATCTCTTCCTATATCCCCACCTTGTAAAGAGCACAGAGCTGAGCAGACCTCACAGCCCCTCCAAAGCCAAACCCTAGTGACAGATGGAGGCCTGTCACAAAGAGAAAGAGACCAAAAGGAGTTGTGCCTGCTGTCCCACAGCAGGTCAGAGAGAGGTGGGGTCACTCCTGGGCTGAGACCCTCCGAGGAATCAGGGGCCCCCACCCCCGCCCTCTCGCAGCTTCCTCTCCTCCTCCATCACACCACACACCACAACCTGAAACCGTGTTTCTCATCAAATGGTCAGTGTGTCTACACGAGGGTGCAGGCTGTGTTTGCTGTCCACGTGTAGGTCAGTGCCTGGCATGTAGCAGATGCTTGATAAACGTTTGCTCAATGACTATATAACCCCTGGGCTCTACAGAGGGCTTCAGAGAGGTGGTGACATGTGACCCAAATCCAGGCAGAGGCAAGAGAACATCAAGGACAAAGGGGACTGTGACTAAGCCTGAGGGCCGTCACTGTTCTCCAGGCTGGGGCTACTCTTGGAGTACTTGGTGAGTACTCTTGGAGTACTCTTGAGTACTCACCAAGCACCCTCGAGGCCCACACAGGGAACTGGAGAGGGGCAGAGGCACCCCGCCACCCCACCACCCCCGAGCCCAACCTCCACCAACACGGCTCAGCCCTCAGAGCCACACCTCTGTCCTCGCCTAGGCATCCAGGTTCTGAGCTCAGTGGCCCCACACACTGTGGACACACCCAGACCTGGGGATTCTCCAAGGCCGTGACCTCCCATCCAAGCATGCCTGAGCCCAGCTGGCCCCCACATGCTCCCGGGTTCCCCTACCCCTTCTCCTGGGCTCCATATACCTACTACGAGGGGGCCCCCTGGGCCTTCCCAGACTGACCAAGGGCACAGAGGGCCTGCCTTTGCCCATCAGTCCATTGGAAGCTACCCCTAAAGCCTCTGTCACAGCTCCAGGGATGGAGCATCATCACAGATCCTGGATTAACAGGGACAGAGGCCGGCCCCTGGCTCCTGGGTGCCAAGCAGGCACCTCTGAGTAGCCAAGCAAATCCCCCATCCCCAAGGCTGTCATCAGGCAAGCTCCCAGGCTGCTTGGTGGGCATTTCTCAGCACAGACATCACTTCCAAACTCCTCAGTCCCTCTGCATATCTATGGTACCCAAACCCAGCCAGCAGCAGCCTGATCTCTCCAAAAACTTGTGAGAACCACCAAGAGACATGACTTCTGCTTACAGGAAAGGAAAGGGCTAAAATAAGCCTGACCCCAGCTGTGCGCTGACCGCACCTCCAGAGGTACAGGCCAGGGCAATTCTGTTTCCAGCTGTGGGTCCAACAAATCCTGCCGGCTGACTTCCTCTCCAACTGGAGGATGAGGAGGAAAAATTTCTTGACAAACCCTTCCCCTCAGAAACCCATTTAGGTAAATTTCTAACCGAAAAGACAAAAGACAGAAACACATGGGGTTTTTCAAAAGGAAAAGTCCCTCAGGGCCCTCTGAGATTGGGTGTGAAGCCCAGGCCTTAGAAAAAAAGACAGATCTGCATGAGGGTTCCAGATGTACGACTTACAAGTTGTTATCTGAGCCTCACTTTCTTCCTCTGTGAAGTGGGGATGATAACTCCTGCATGCTGGGGATAGTGTGAAGACTACACGAGATATAATCTATGAAAGCCAGCATGGAGAACAGCTTCTTCTTATTACTATTATTATTACTACTATTATGATGATGATGATTATTACAGGATAGAGACAGAGTGTCATGAGGGAAAAACACTACTTGGGGTGAAAGGTAGCCTACTTCATATCTTGGCTCCACCGCTTGCTGCTGTGTGACCCAGGAGGACTCCCTCTACCTCTCTGAGCTTATCTGCAAAACAGGATTACTGACAACTATCTCACAATTTGCAAGGTTTAAGTGAGATGAAGTTTCAGTATGCCACTGAGGGGATGTTCAGGAATGATGCCCCCGGCAAAAAGGGCAGATCTGGGCAAGCACGCCAGGGTCCAGCAGAGGAGTGAGATGGGGCATGTGGTCCTCCTCTCCTGAAGGCCCCACCTCCAGAGTCCTGGCCCCTCACTCACTGCTCAGAGAGCTGAGCATGCAGAGCCCAGCAAGGGACACTCCAGCGACATGAGGTGACTCTACAGGAGCAAGCACCAGTCCTGGGTGCCAAGGGATTTCTCTCCAGGGCTCACAGCAGAGAGTGATTCCTCTTCTAGACACATAATAGGATCCAAGGGGCTTTTCTGCACATTCAGAGGACATTTCAGGGCTGGGGGCCAGCCAAAGTCACCGAGAGGATGATGTCTCCCGTGAGCCATGCGGCCGTAGCCTGTGACTAGCAGCCTCTGCTGTACTGCAGGCCAGTGTGGTTATTTGTTTGTTTGGCTGTCGCCTACTGGCAACCCCAGGACCACTGCCCTATCCAAGAGGCTGCCACAGAGAGAAAGCCGCATCTGCTTCACTGTATCAGGTGGAGTCCCAGCTGGAAACATCAGCTACCCCTGGCATTCCAAAGAAGAGACTTTATAAAGGAAACATAGAGCTGTGAGCTTAATCATAGGAACAAATGGGATGTTGAGGCCTGTAGAGACAGGAAGCAGGCTATCCCAGGACCAAGGGGACTAAGAAGAGGGGAGGGTGTTTCCAGAACTCAGTGAGGGACTGATGAGAGTAAAGAGGCCCGCAGGATGGAAAGATGCAGCCACAGGAGGAAATAGGAACCAGAGCAGAGAGCAGTGGGGAAGAAGTTCCTGACTTCTCTCCTCCTATCCTCAAGACGCCCGCTGCAGACCCTACTGGCCAAATATCTGAAGCTCAAGCAAGAAGGCCCAGGGTCAGTCCCCTTGACACAGAGCAGAGGTCAGGGGAGGGTCAAGGGGAGTGGATCCAGCAGGGTGGGAACAAAGCCCCCAGCCAAGTGGCTGAGTTCTAAGGAGCAAAAGTGGTAAGCTGACTACTCAGTGGAGCAGAACAGAGCATCAGCAAGGATTCATATACACTTAGTTTCTTACCTACTCTTTTGGCCATGTTACGATTTTTTTTTTTTTTAATTCAGGCCTGAAAACAACTCTGAGAGGCAGACACTAGTGTTCCCATTGTACAGATAATGAGACTGAGGCTCAGAGAGGTGAAGTGTCATGTGTACGGTCACACAATGACAAAGCGGCGCAACTGACGTTCTCTGAAGCATAGAGCCTGCAGTCACAACCATCACCCTGCTCCACGTCACCCCACAGAGGGGAGAGCCATGTGCCAGGTGTGACTGGGCCTTGGGGAGCAGTGAGGATGGGCATAGGGCAGGTGGAAAGCTCTTCTCCAGGAAGGGAAGGAAGCTGTGATTTGAGCCCAGCAGTGGGAACTGGTCCCCAGCCCTGGGACCAACCCCAGGTGATGATGTACTGGAAGATGCCCACGGATGCAGGAGGTGCAGGGTGGAGACCAGAGATGGCTCCCCAGAGGAGTCTGTTTGGGCTCAAAATTCCAGATGAGGAGCTCACCAGACAGAGAAAAGAGGAAAGACCTGTGGGGCTGTCCTGGGCCACTTCTGCTCCCTGGTCTCCTTCACGTTCCAGCCTCCCAGTCTGAGCACCAGCCACACGATACGACTGTCTGCAGCTGCTCCAGCCCCGATTTCTCTCCCACTCCAGATCAGGTCTCTGGCAGCTCCCGGCCACGGCCACAGAGATTTCTTATAGCAACTCCAACCTGACACAGCCCACACAGCCCTTGTGGTGCCATCACCCACCCATCTTCCAAATCTCAGCAAAAGCCCTGACCTGCAACTGCTCAGGCCAAAGACTGGGGAGCCGGCCTCGATTCCACACTCCTTGGCCTGGGGCCCCGTATCTCTTCAAGCTCTGTTTCCATCATCACATCTGCTTTTTTCTCGTTCTGATCTTCCTGCCTTCAACTTCTTAAGGACACTGTGATTGTACTGGGTCTATCCACATAATCCAGGATAACCTCCCTATCTCAAGATCCTTAACTTGACCCTATCTGCTACAAGTCCTCTGCCATGGAAGGCAGCTGGGGAGGGGGGCATGGACATCCCTGAGGCGCCACCGTGCACCCTGCCACCCTGACCCGTCACCTCTCTGGAGCCCCACAGATTACTCATTTCTCTCTGACCCAAGGGCCTTCTCTTTTGTTTCTTCAGACAAATGAACCATTTTCTTCTACCTCGGGGCCTTTGCACTTGCTGGTCCTTCTGCCAGGGATTCTCTCCCTTCCCCTGGTATTCCAAGGGCTGACACTCCGACGTTGGCCCAGCAGTCATCTCTTTTGAGAGGCCTTCCCTGGCTTTGGGAGTCTCAGCCAGCTGCCCCCTCGCCCGCTATGCCCCCCAGCATAATTCCCTGAGGGCCTCTGATCAGCAGCTGATGCTTCTCCTCATGTCCTTACTTTCCTGGGGTTCCCACGACAATGTGCACTCCCCAAGGACATGTCCTGTCTGCTCTGCTCACTGCTCACCAAGCACACAGCAGAGGCTCCATTCACACTCGCTCAGGGCTTGGCCTCAGGACTTAGTCCTGCCCAGGGGCCTGAGAATTCTCTCTTCCCCTTTCTCAGTTTCACTTCTGTTTGTTTCACTTTTTTATTTTTTAAAAAAACTTTTCATTTTTATTGGAGTATGGCTGGTTAACAATGTTGTGATCGTTTCAAGTGGACAGCAGAGCGACTCAGCCATATGTATACATGTATTCATTTTCCCCCAAACTCCCCTCCCATCCAGGCTGCCACATAGCATTGAACAGAGTTCCCTGTGCTATACAGTAGGTCCTTGTTGGTAATCCATCTATTTATTTTTGATTTTATTTATTTATTTAGGCTGTGCTGGGTCTTTGTTGCTGCCCAGGCTTTTCTCCAGTTGCAGTGCACAGGATTCTCACTGCAGTGGCTTCTCTTGTTGCTGAACACAGGCTCTAGAGCGCAGGGCTTCAGTGGTTCTGGTTCCTGGGCTCTAGAGCGCAGGGCTTCAGCGGCTCTGGTTCCTGGGCTCTAGGGCGCAGGCTCAATAGTTGTGGCACATGGGCTTAGTTGCTCCGCGGCACATGGGATCCTCCCAGATCAGGGACTGAACCAGTGTCCCCTGCCTTGGCAGGCTGATTCTTTACCACTGAGCCACGGGAAAGCCCGGTAATCCATTTTAAACATAGCAATGTGTATACGTCAATCCCAAACTCCCTAACTATCCCTTCCCTCCACCCTTTCCTACTTTTTCATTCTTGAGTCACTTCTCACTTGAGGGATACAGAAAGCAGCAAGACATGCAGGTCATTTCCAGGCAAAGAAGGAAATGACCTACCAGGCCTGAACCCCGTGAGGCTGGCCAGGGGTCACAGCTGCGCTGCCTCTGAGTTAGGACGGCTTCCCGGCAGGACTCTCAGCTCCCCGTGCCTTTGTTCACTGCCTTCCTCCTGCCTGGAACAGCTGCCCTTTTCACAGCCCACCTCGAAGGGCATCGGGTCTCTTTTGGTCCAACTGCCCCATTTAGGACTGAGGAAACGGACACAAAAGCCTTCCCAGGCACACAGCGCTTGCTCTCCAGGCACTGTCCCACCTCAGCCCTGCAAGCCCTCTTCCTCCCCGGCCGGCAGCAGGGGCCACAGGGATGCTGGGTGCTAAGATCAGCAGGCCCAGGAGCCAGTCTACAGACACCCTTGGCCCTCACTGAGGACAGCCTGGCGCCACCGTCTCAGAGAAAATGTTACTAGAGTTTAGAAACTTCCTGTGCTGTGCAGAATCCAGCCCCTCCCTCCAGCCAGAGCAGGGGACGGCCAGGGTGGCAGCCTCCCACCCAGCACCCAGTGGGTCCCTCCTCTCCAGATGGGAGCCCTGGTTCTCCCACACAGCACCCCTCTTCCTCTGAACCCTCCCAGGAGCCACAGGTCAGTGACATGGGTCCCAGCATGGGTATAGGCTGAGGGGTCAGGGCTGAGAGGGCACAGTGACACCTGCCGTGGGTCAGTGAGAAAATCCCCCTTCCTTCTAGAACTCAGGGTGAAGCCAGGCCCTCTCTCTGCGTGACCCCAGGTTCCCCATCCAGAGTAACCCCACACCCCAAGGGTTGCCTCGTGCTGGGTTTCATGTTCTTCTGTCTCCGTCCTTAAATTCTTAATAACTTTTGTAAAAAGGACCCCATGTTTCCACTATGTACTGGACCCCACACACTATGAAGCTGGTCCTGTGAGCCCAGCCTCTCAACACTCCCACCCCACCCCACCCCTGCTCTCGTGACAGCTCCTAAGCTGATCACCAACTGTGAGCTCGGGGTCTGGTGAGGGCCTGACCCTCTGGGTTAAGACATTCCGCTTTCTTAAGAGCCTTCTGAAGACAGCATCAAAGCAGCACTGCTACAGGGGTTCTTGGGCCGGCCAGGGGGCATATTTGCTCAGACAAGCCTTTAAATCCCACCCCACAGCAGGTGCTAGGACAAGAGAGGGCAGAAAGAAAAAGCAGGAACTTTGGGGCCAGGCCAATTCAGTTTGAGTTTGACTCTGCAGCTTAGAGTCTGGGTGAGCTGGGAAATGTTACTAAACCTCTCTTTTCCTCAGCTCATCTATAAAGTGAGGACTACACACACCCACCTCCAGGGTTATTGGGAGGATTAAGTGAGATACAATATATAAAGTTGATATTTATCATTCTGGTGACATTTTTATTTTTTTACGACATTTATTGATAAATGTTGGCTGAGGTCAGACAACTGTACTCTAGTCCCAGTCCCACCATTTACTCCAATGTGAAGGTCATATGTCTGTGCCTTGGGTTTCCCACATGTGAAGTGAGGATAAGCTGGGCGTCCCCTGCACAAGGGGGGAGCTCTCGCTCATGGCAGCATCACCCTCTCCTCCAGCAAATCTCTCCTACAGCTCTCCTTTGGGCTCCCCGTCACCCACACTTGCTTCCCCACCAGCACATGCGACCCTTAAGAAGGAGTTGTTTCCATGTCCTTCCTCCCCTCTTGGACTGGGAGCTCTGTGGGAGCAGGAACAGGCCCTGGTTCTGCTGGGCTGAGCAGAGAGTGGAGGACGAAGGGTTAAATAGGTCAGTGCTCCCTGGGAGATGCTCGCACCCCACATGACCTGACGGTGTATCCCCTCCTCCCTCAGACCCGAGCCTCCCTCCTGGGAAGATGCAGGCACTCGTGATGCTGCTGGCCACGGGGGCCACCTACTACCTGGGCCTGCTGGCAGCAGCTGCAGCAGCCGTCAACTCTGGCCGACCCAATACCCCCGGCTCGCTGCCCACTCACCGGCGCCAGAAGAGAGACTGGATCTGGAATCAGATGCACATCGACGAAGAGAGAAATGACTCACTGCCCCATTACGTGGGCAAGGTAAGCCTCGGACTCCGGAGCAAGAGAGGCCTCAGCGGCAGGCGGCCCACAGCGTTGGTGGTGATGGGAAAGACTCTGATGGCAGGGGGGTGGCTGTAGGGTTAGAGATGATGGCTGCGAGGGTGATGGTCATAGTGGGAGAGATGGTGGAGGTGGCAGTGGCGGTGACTAGGAGAAAGGAGACAAGGAGAAAGTGGTAGTGGTGGTGGTGATCGGGAAGGGGAGGTGGCGGGGGCGATGATGCCGATCGTGGAGGTGACGGTGGCAGTGGTGATGACGGCGGTGGTGGAAGTAATGCTGTGCACAAGGGTTCGTTTTTCTCCCAGACTTTGGTCCGTGGCCTGAATATCACTGGCAGAAGGACCACCCCATGCACAGTTAAGGAGGCCAGTATAGTCTGAGGGTTCAGGGCTTAGGGTGGGACCAGTAAGTTCAGTTCAGTTCAGTCACTCAGTCATGTCCGACTCTTCGCGACCCTATGAATTGCAGCACGCCAGGCCTCCCTGTCCATCACCAACTCCTGGAGTTTACTCAAACTCATCGAGGCGGTGATGCCATCCAGCCATCTCATCCTCTGTCATCCCCTTCTCCTCCTGCCCCCAACCCCTCCCAGCATCAGAGTCTTTTCCAATGAGTCAACTCTTCGCATGAGGTGGCCAAAGTACTGGAGTTTCAGCTTTAGCATCAGTCCTTCCAAAGAACACCCAGGGCTGATCTCCT
>NW_011494869.1:7896324-7904750 GCF_000754665.1 Bison bison bison | reverse complement strand
CCAAAGAACACCCAGGGCTGATCTCCTTTAGAATGGACTGGTTGGATCTCCTTGCAGTCCAAGGGACTCTCAAGAGTCTTCTCCAACACCACAGTTCAAAAGCATCAATTCTTCGGCGTTCAGCTTTCTTCACAGTCCAACTCTCACATCCATACATGACCACTGGAAAAACCATAGCCTTGACTACACGGACCTTTGTTGGCAAAATAATGTCTGTGCTTTTGAATATGCTGTCTAGGTTGGTCATAACTTTCCTTCCAAGGAGTAAGCGTCTTTTAATTTCATGGCTGCAGTCACCATCTGCAGTGATTTTGGAGCCCAAAAAGATAAAGTCTGACACTGTTTCCACTGTTTCCCCATCTATTTCCCATGAAGTGAAGGCTGCTTTAATCTGCCCATCTGAGAGGTCTTCAGGACCTGAGCAGATGTCTACAAAATTGTGCTGGTGACAAAGCTCATCATCCAGGCCACAGTTTGCCACCTCTAGTCAAGGCCTTTGCACTTCCTCAAAAACCCCTTTCTCTCAGACCACCCACTCAACCAGATTCTAAGACAGCCATAACAAGGTGCCTGACCCAAGCCTGCCCTCCAGGGCAGTGTCTATGACTCTAACCCTCACTTCACCCCTTTGCAAACACGTCCATCCTCAGTCACCTTCCTAGGATTTGGAGCTACACTGAGTGACTAATGAACGATCTTTCTGTGTCAAAGGACTGCTGATGTCAAAACCACTACTGAACCTCTAAAAAAGGTTCAAAAACTAAAAAACCTCTATTGAAAGGAGAGGCTCTAGTGGTAGAATTTCACACATGACAACAGGCAGATGGGTTAGGCATTCCAACAGTTTTCACTGAGGAGAAAAATTCCATTCAAGTGCTTTAAAATCTCACCATGTCAATTTCCTGGAAGCTAAGCAGGGTCAGCTAAAGAAAGATCAGTGCCCTGGAGAGAGGAGGGGTGGTCCCAAGCACAGACTGGGCTCTAGAAGATAACGGGGGGCAAAGACAGACATGGTCCTCACTATCACGGAGCTTGTGATCTAAAACAGGGTTGGCCACGTGTCAACCAGTAAAGTTAGGACACTCCCTCACACCACACTCAAAATGATTTATTACAGACTTAAATATAAGACATGATACCATAAAACTCTGAGAAGAGAACATAGGCAAAACATTCTCTGACATAAATCACAGCAATGTTTTCTTAGGTCAGTGTCCCAAGGCAAAAGAAACAAAAGGGACCTAATAAAACTTACAAGCTTTTGCGCAGCAAAGGAAACCATAAATAAACAAAAAGACAACATACAGACTGGGAGAAGATATCTGCAAAAGATGTGACAGACAGGGGCTTAATTTCCCAAATACATAAACAGCTCATATAGCATAATAAAAAAAAAAAAAAAAAGCTAATCAAAAAACAGGCAGATGACCTAAATAGACACTTCTCCAAAGAAGACATACAGATAGCCGACAGGCACATGAAAAGATACTCAACATCGCTAATTATTAGAGAAATACAAATCAAAACTACAATGAGGTACCACCTCACAGCAGTCAGAGAGGTCATCAGCAAAAAGTCTACAAACAATAAATGCTGGAGATAGTGTGGTGAAAGGGAGCCTCCCTTTCCCTGTGGTGAAAGGGAGCGTAAAATGGTGCAACCAGTATGGAGAACAGCATGGAGGTTCCCTGAAAGGCTCAAAACAGAGTTACTATATGAGCCAACAGTCCCACTTCTGGGCATATATCCAGAAAATGTGACAACTCTATTTCAAAAAGATACATCCAACCCAAAGTTCACAGCAGCACTGTTTACAATAGCCAAGACCTGGAAGCAACCTAACTGTCCATCAGCAGATGGATAAAGAAGATGTGGAGATATGCATGTATATGGGGGGTGTGTATACACCATACAAAGAATGAAGCACTGCCGTTTGCAGCAACACGGATGAACCTAGAGGTTAGCATGCTCTGTGAAGTCAGACAGAGTAAGACAAACATCATGTGACATCACTTATATGTTAAGTCTAAAAACATGATATAAATGAACTTAATTACAAAACAGAAACAGACTTACATAGAAAACAAACTTATGACTACCAAAGGGGAAAGAGGGGAGGAATAAATTAGGAGTCTGGGGTGAGCAGATACAAGCTATCATATATAAAACAGACAAACAAAAAAGTCCTACTGTATAGCACAAGGAACTATATTCAGTAGTGTGCAATAACCTATAATGGAAAAGAATTTGAATAAGTGTGTGTGTGTGTATATATGTATGTATGTATGTATCACTCTGCTGTACACTGGAAACTCACACAACATTGTAAATCAGCTCTATTCCAATTAAACAAATACGTGCATAAATAGGGGCTGAGAGAACTGCCCCACCACGCGGTTTTGAAAGGGAAGGTGTGGTTGCCTTCATGCTACAATGGCAGATTTGAGTAACTGTCCAAAGACCATATGACCCACAAAGTCAAAAATTTTTACTATCTGGCCCTTCACAGGAACAGTTTGCCCACCCTGGTCTATAAGGGCAGCATGTATTAGATAAAGAGCCCCACACATGGCAGATGGGGGCTCCCTGAGATTATAGAGAAATGGGCCAGAAAGGATCCTTAAATGGGGGAGGGTTCAGTTGGCCCTGGTACCAGAAATGCCCCCGAAGGTGGCAGTGGGGGCCAGCTGGGGCATCTCCACTCGCAGCCCTGACCAAGGCCAGCTCCCTGGGCCCAGGCCTCCTCTGGCCACAAGAATGGCTGGGAAATTTAGATCTTTCAGTCTGCCTTCAGAGGGGAAGAAGCTTGCCCCAGGGTCACACAGGGAAACCAGAAGAGCTCCAGGAAAGCGTAGGGCTCCTGACTCCCCACACTAGAGGAAAATGTCATCAGACCACCTACTCCTCCGCAGTGGGATGACTGGGCCATGAATCATTTTCCAAAGAGGATGGCTGCCCCCAAGAAATAATGTTGAGCTGAGTCAGGGACAGTCAGCAGAAAGCGGGGCTACGAGCAGCCCTGACAGACTCTAAACAGCTCACCCGAGATTCTTGGCCCAGCAGGAAGAGCGTCAGGCCTGCTAGTCACCTGCCATCAGCACGCACTTGGCACATGGCATGGGGCACAGGGCAGGGAGGGAGCCCCGTGCAATCCCCACTGAGAAGCAGCAAGGCTGCCTGGAAAAGGCAAGGACAGGGCTCCATGGCTCACCTCCTCACTCCAAAGACGTCATCTGAGGGAAGGAAGTCCCTGTTTATCAAGATCAGAGCCATGGAGCCTTTGTTTACAGAGCTGTTTGCTGGACAATGGGAATGAGACCTGAACGGCCTTCTGAATCCACAAATATGGGTCAGCATAGCTTTCGGCATTGAGATGTTACATCCAAATATAGGGACAATATTAAAAAGGGGAGGACCCCCCAAAACCTATAACCTCAGTCTGTTTAATCATGAGCAAAACAGACTCCAATAGGGAGGCATCTGACAAAACACCCAAGCAGCAGTCCTCAGAACTCTCAAGGTCATCAAAACCAAGAAGAGTATCATAGAGAAAATAAGCTTTTGTTACCAAAGAGGAAAGTGGGGTAGGTGTGGGGGAGATTACTTAGGAGTTTGGAATTAATATCTACACACCAAGATACATAAAACAGGCGAACAACAAAGACCTACTGTATAGCAACAGGGAACCATACTCAACCTCTTGTAAAAAACCTACAATGGTTTGAAAATAATCTGAAAAAGAATATGTATGTATGTATAACTGAATCACTTTGCTGTACACTTGAAACTAACACAACATTGTAAATTAACTATGTTTCAATTGAAAAAAAAAAAAAGGACAGTCTGAGAAACTATTCCAGCCTAGAGGAATTTAAAGAAACATAACAACCATTAATAGATGTAATGTGGTATCCTAGGTGGGATCGTAGAACAGAAAAAGCACATTAGGTAAAAGCTAAGGAAATCTGCACAAACTACAGGCTTTAGTCAATAATAATATATAAATATTGGTCCATTAATTACAACAAATGTACCATACTAATGTAAGATGTTAACAACAGGGAAACTGGGAGCAGGATGTATGGGAACCCTCTGTACTATCATCTCAGTTTTTCTATAAATCTAGAACTGTTCTAATATATAAAGTCTACCTAAGAAAAGTTGGAGGGAAGGAAAACAGAAACTTACCTCCACAGGATATCTTTTTTAATGCTACTGATTTGATAATATTGAAAAATTTTTACCAAAGTTGTTGAAGTATGAGTCAGATACAACTGTCAACTGAAAAAAAAAAAAAGGGCACAATCTAAAAGTTGAGAGTCCTGTTTTTTTGGTAGACATTCTGAGGACTTCAAGCCTGGGAGACAGGACTCTCAAGTCCCTCTAAGGGACGTCTGCAAAGAGGCAAGGTGGGGAGCCAGGATCTACAGGAGCTTTTGCAACAAAGATCAGGTAGTCGGAACTTCAAAAGATTACTCTTAATTAAAGAAAAACAGACATCTCAAAGAACTTAGCCCTTTTTCTGTGTATGAGAAGATGCCAAGGTCAGGGTTCACTGAAATCATTCCTTTGATGCACAGCTCAGCTCTCTGGGGTCAGTATCCTGTGCTTTCTCATCCTGAGTCTCCTCAGGTGCACCATCTGCTGGGAGGCGGGGCGGGGGGAGCTGTAATATGATGGCTTGATGGCTGTAACATCTCTTGTTTACTAATATGGCAGCCAAAATTTTTTCCATTGGCACAATCTTAGAATTCCAATGACGCATCCAAGCAGACTCACGCCCCCCTGGTTACACCTGGGTCCTAATGCACCCACGCAGCCAGGTTTGGAACGACCATCCTATCCGAACCTTGAGTAACTCACAGGGCCCACACTGTCCCTCCTCCTTGATCCCCACTGCCCCCTGCCCAGGCCACAGGCTCCAGAGTAGGCACACCACTTCCTGCCTCCAGTCCATCCATTCATTACATGTCCTGGCTGCTGGGTTTAGGGGCCTCCCCATGAACCGCCTGCCCCCTGAACACCGTGCTCTAAGATGCTTCACCACATCTAGCTACAGCCCCACTTCTCCATCTCTCCAGCCCCCAAAGGGGAGGAGCCTCACTCCCAGTTCCCCCTTCCTCACCTCTGAGACTCTTTTCTAAAAGCCTTGTCATCCAGCTTCTCAGTCCACCACCCTAATGCTGCTCTCCCCAAGGGCTCTGATGACTGCATCATTGCTAAGCCTAAGGATGCCTTCCAGACCTCATGGGACTTGACCATGCCCATCTTCATGCCACCTCTTCTGTCCTGAGACCCCTCTCTCTCTCCAGTCCTCCGCCAGCCTTTCTGATGTGACACCTTCACTTACGGTTCTCATTCCAACTGACCCTTAAATGCTGCCCATCCTCAAAATCTCCTCTGCAGCTTCAAATCAGGCTCTGAGAGCAAGAGCACAGTCTGCGCTATCTCTATGCTCCCAAGCTGGCACTTCGTAGGGATTGGATTATTTTGTTTTCTTTTATTGAATTGAACTTTGTTTTTTGAACATCCTAACCATCCATTAGAGAAGCATTCGACATGTATGAAATATCATTTGTTTATGCTCCTAGGAATTTCTGTTTCTAAGATTCTATAAATGAAATGTTCAGCAATTCTAATCTTCTAATATCCTTGAACACATGGCTCTAGCATGAGTAACAACTAGCATTTATTGACAGCCTGAGCAAATTCCTTTACATACATTATTTGCCAAACCTTATTCCTAAGGACACTAACAACACGCGTTACAAAAGAAAAGGATTCAGTGGTCTAACGAGTATGGGAAATTCTGAGTTAAACAAAGCTTGCTGGAGTTCTTTTCTGCAGGACTAAATATTGAAAATATCCAAGAGAACATTTTTTTTTTCAAGAAGAGAACATTTTATGTATCGTTCCAAAACTAAATGGCCGGGGCCCAGTGATGTGCTGATAAACAGTTGACAACTGGCTTTTGAAGGGAAAAGACCCTGTTTATAGCCTTTGCCAATTTCCTTGGTGTAAATACTTTCCCTGTATCTGTTTCAAGCTACCAGCTTGAAGGCAGAGTGGGAAAGAGATGTGCATGAACACACCATTAGCTAGGATTTCCGTGATTAGACAGGACCAACATAAAAACTCAAGAACATGGTGAAATGTAGTAAAACTATTAGGAAGCAATACATTTTGAGGTAATTACCTTCATTTTTAATACAATTCATTTAACTGTACGCTTATATAAGTGATTTTTCAACAATCCCATACACCCACACAGGCACACACAGCAGCACTGCCGTCTCCAGCTCACGGTGCCTCTCCTCCTACAGATTAAATCGAGCGTGGACCCCAAGAAGACCGAGTACCAGCTCAGAGGAGAGTCTGCCGGCAAGGTGTTCCGGGTCGACAAGAACACAGGCGATGTGTATGCCTTAGAGAGGCTGGACAGGGAGAAGATCTCCGAGTACCACCTCACTGCCCTTGTGGTGGACAAGGACTCCAAGAAGAACTTGGAGTCTCCTTCTAGCTTCACCATCAAAGTTCACGATGTCAACGATAACTGGCCTGTGTTTACCCACCGGGTGTTCAATGCCTCTGTGCCCGAGATGTCAGGGATAGGTATGTGCCTGGTCTGTCCCTCTCCCTCTGCCCTCACACATCCCTGATCCAGAGGCACCTCTCCCATCAGCAGCTTCGCTGCCTGGAGCAGGATTCAGTGAGTTCCAAGCAGCGATGAGGATGTGTGTAGTGCCACTTGCTGTGACTTGAAAGGAACTCTGGTCCCTAAAGACTAAACTCTGACCTGGTCCCAGACAGAGCCCTGATCGTCACACACACACACACCCCACACCACACACCCCACCCCACACACACCACACACACACACACACACCACACACACACACCCCTCCGTACACACCCCACCCCGCACACACCACATACACACACACCACACACACCACATACACACACCACACACACCACACCACACACACACACCACACACACACACCCCACCCCGCACACACACCACACCCCACACACACACCACACACACACACCCCACCCTGCACACACACCACACACCACACACACACATCCACACACCCTACACCACATACCCCACCTCACACACACACCACACACACCCCACCCCACACACACACCACACACACACACACCACACACACACACACACCCCCCACACCACACATCCTACACCACACACCCCACCCCACACACACCACACACACACACATACCACACACATCACACCACACACACACCACACACACCACCCCCACACACACATCACTCACACACACCACACACACACACCACACACACACACCCCACCCCGCACACACACCACACACCACACACACACCACACCCCACACACACACATACACCCCCACACACACACACTACACCACCACCACACACACACACACACACACACACACACACACACACACACCACACACACACACACACTCCACACACACACACACACACACACCACACACACACCTTGTTACTCTTTGAAGCCAACCCCACCCACTGCTCTGACTCTCAGGGCTGGCATGCCGAGAGCATAGACTTCACATATGAAGGAGGCCAACTCTGCCACCAAGATAAGGGGTCACCTTTAGGGTCCATGCAGGAGTCAGGGGGAGGTGGGTAGAAAGGGACATACCTCATCCCCAGGTATGTCACCAGCCTAGACCCTAGGCCCCCAGAGGAGACTATTTCTTCCTCAATTCTACTCCCAGCCTCCAGGGGATGCAAGAAAAGAGCTCCCATCCCCACCCCTTCATCCAGGCTCTCTGGTCAGGGCTCAAGACCAGACCTTCTTGTTAAGCCTGGGGAGCCTGGAGTTCAAGGGGAAAGAGATGTGACACCCAGTCTTTTGGGACCCTTCCTATTCTCTTGTCCTCATGCTTCCAGGAGCAAAAATAAAGCAGCTTTTCCTCTGTTTCTCCCCATGACTGCAGATACTCGCCCCTTCCCTCATTTCCCCCATAAATGAAAACCACCGCTCTCTTCACCCTTCATGTTTGACTGGCTGGGCCTCTGCCACTGCCAGCACGTCAGTGCCAGGCAGGCTCCTCAGAAAATGGGACCCGGGGGAGGGTCCAGGCTGTCCCCTGAACCCCATCTGCCCTCATCTGGGAATGGGGTGAGGGGCTGGTAGTCAGCAGGCAGCCACCCTGGATTCTCTCCCGCAGGGACCTCGGTCATCCAGGTGACAGCGGTGGATGCAGATGACCCCACGGTGGCAGACCATGCTTCTGTCGTGTACCAGCTCACAAAGGGAAAAGAAAATTTCGACATCCGTGGTTCTGGTCTGTGTGACTAATCCCCCTGGGCAGCACTGGCTTGGAGCGGGTGGGGGGGCAGGCACAGAGGGAAGGCTGACAGGTGTTAACA
>NW_011494869.1:7888186-7896091 GCF_000754665.1 Bison bison bison | reverse complement strand
CTTTCCTGAGGAGGCGGTCGGTACCACGCATCAAGACAAGGGGGCTGGTGAGGGCAGGAGGAGGCAGACAGGTGCCCAGGACGTGAACTCAAGTCCAGGGGACAAAAATCCACCCAAGCAGTGACATGAGAGGCAGACGAGAAGGCTGGTTAGCAGCTCTGGCTGTGGAACCACACAGATCTGGTTTCCAACCCCATCTCTGCTGCTCACCGCTTCTAAAGACCTTGGGCAAATCAACGAACCTCTGAGCACTGGCGAGTCCTCATGGTGAAAATAGGGAAGGTTATATGCATGCACCCCATACAGGAGCTGTGAAATCTGAATTAGATGATGTATAAAGAGCATGTGGCTCGTTGTCATTAGCCATCACATGTGACCTAAAAAACTGTAAGGACTGAGTCTTTGGAGAAAGACAGAAGAACAAGTGGTCAGGCCTGGGGCATGCCACCATTCAGAACAATGGCAAATACACAAGCTGTGCTGCACTGAGGCATAACCATCACAGCACTTTGCTCACTCTGAGCCTAGATGCGGCCTCAGGCTCTTTCTCGGCCCATAGTGGACAAAAGTGTTTGTGTGGCTTTGGCCTAACAGTGCAGGGCGTGGAGATGGGTGGTGGATCTCCCCTTGCTCTTGGCCCTGGCTACACAGGGAAGTCACCCAGGAGCTCTGAAGTCACGGCTCTCTGGGTAGCGTCTGGGCACCCATATTTTTTTAAAAGTTCCTCAGGTAACATGGTTCCTGACAGGACACATTTTGCAGGACTCATTGTCACCATGAACAAACACCTGGACCGAGAGACGCAGGACAAGTACGAGGTTGTGGTGGAAGCAGAAGATGCCCAGGGCCGCAGGGGGGAGTCAGGCACAGCCACTGTGTTCATCACGCTGCAGGACGTCAACGACAACTTCCCCATCTTCACCCAGAGTGAGCCCATCTCCCTGGGCCCTGGTGGAGGGCGGGGGCGGCTCTCAGGGAGGAGCCTGGCGTCCATCTACCTCTCCCTCCACCCCAGAGTGAGCCTGCATCAGAGATGGCTTCCCGGTGCTCCCCGTCTCTGCACACACTCCAGGGCTGCACACTTGGCCTGCCAGGGTGCCCTCTTGAGCCAGCAGCAGCTCACACTCCCTGTTGTGTCCCATGTGCCCAGAGTCCCACTACCAGACAGGACCAGTTTCACCCAGTTCCCATGAGCTCAGGAAAACCCACGAGCTGGGGAGTCGGGGTTCAGCAGAGCGCCAGAGCCAGGGCTGGGCCCTGACCCACCCATGGACTGATTCTCCCCACAGGAAAATGTCCAACAAGAGCTCTTCACACGCGCTGGGCAGGCTGGGGAGGAAGGTCAGATAGATGGCTCACCACCTGCACCTCCAAGGCTGATGTCCCTCAGAGGCTCAGCCACTGCAAGGACAGGCCAGTGTACCCTGAAGTGACCTCACTGTACATGGTGAAAGCCCCGCAAAGGCAGGGCTTCTCTCTCTTGGCAGTTGACAGATCCCCTAGCAAAGTGCCTGACACACAGGGGGTACTTAACAACTACTTGTCAGATGGATGAAGGGATGAAAGGACAGATAGAGTGGAACCTCTGTGCCTTGAGACCCAAAATTTCAGAGGAATTACTACTACTGCTGCTGCTACTTTACTGTGCCTGTTGCTTGTATCAAAATATACTGGGATAGTATATGCAACAATTACCTTGTCTATCTCATTAACCCAATGCCCTTTGGGGCGCCCCTTCTGCATCAGACAGGTATACATTTTCTGTGCCAGAAGACATCCGTGTGGGCAGCCCCCTGGGCTCTCTGTTTGTTGAGGACCCAGACGAGCCCCAAAACCGGAAGACCAAGTACAGCTTCGTGCAGGGAGAGTACAGGGACACCTTCACCATCGATACGGACCCCAGCCACAACGAGGGCATCATCAAGCCCATAAAGGTTGGCAGGCCTGCAGCAGTGGCATCAGATGGGGGGTTGGGGGCTCCTGGCATGCTCAGAACTCATCCAGGGGCTGCTCCCGGGTCAGAGGCCACCAAAGGTCCACGTTTGGGCCAGGTGGAGCAGGCCATGTGCTCGTGGATCCTGTGACCCCTGGAGCTGGGATGTGGAGCCACGAGAGAAGGGTCAGTCCCTTGGGCTGGGCTACCCCAGAACCAGACCTTGAGGCAAGGACTTAGGTGTATACAGCTTATTTGGGGGGCGATCTCAGGAAGCCCCCAGGAGCAGTGATATGTAAAAGGGAGGAGAGTTAAGACAGGCTCCTTAGTGAGCAGGTGATCGCTGTGGATGAGTGGGATACGGTCCCACTGGGGACATCTGGGCAACTGTGTGCGATATGCTTCTGAGTCGCAGCAGTTGTGGGCTGCCTGAGGGCTCCTGGGGGCTCACTTCCTGGCACTTTCTGATCTGCCCTGGGCGCTGGCCAGGAGAGCCCTGGTAAATTACAAGTGCTTTCGGCCAAAAGCCGTCAGTGTGTAAGGACACAGTGAACACCACGAGGACGGGGTGTGCATTGGCAGTGGCTGCTGCAGAGACAGCAGTCAAACCAGCTGAATCTAGAAGAGGAGAGAAGGTCTGCCAGGGGCACAAACTGCCTCCAGAATGGCCATACCAAGGACTAGGGAGGCCAGGCCAGGGATCTCCTCCTCGGAGGGGACACTCAAACCTGTGTACCTGAGCCAGACCACTCCTCCAGCAGACCTCTCTGGAGTCCTTCTCTGATCCAGCCCTGTGCTGGGAACTGGATATGCCCAGGGGAGTCAGACAGCTCCCATGGTAGCAAGGCTCTCGTCCAGTAGGGAGGACACACACATCCCCACCAAAGGGACCCAGGCAGGAAGCAGAACTACTGTGTCAGGAGGGGCAGGAACAGGCTCTATGAGCACATCCGGTTACGTTTGGACAGACTCCTTGATGGGGTGAGGAGGAGTGTGGCAAGCAGGCAAGAGACTTGAGCTAAGGCACACAGAAAAGGCATGGCTTTGAGGAGCTGTGGGAAGAACCACTAGTCTGTGCTCCCCTTATAGCAAGAGTATGGCTGATCTGCTTGGTGTCCCCAGTACTCAGAATAGAGCCGAGGTCAGGACGAAGCTGAAGACAGCCAGGCCACGGGCCCCTCATCTGTTCAACAGGTGTCATCCCAGCACTACCGTGCAAGGCCTGGTTCAGAGCAGGAGCTCACCACACTTTCCTCCCACAGCCCCTGGACTATGAACGCATCCGGCAATACAGCTTCACCATCGAGGCCACAGACCCCACCATTGACCTCCGCTACCTGGGCAGCACCTCCCCCAAGAACATCGCCCGTGTCATTATCAACGTCACAGACGTGGATGAGCCCCCCATCTTCCAGCAACCTTTTTACCACTTCCAGCTGCAGGAGAACCAGAAGAAGCCTCTGATTGGCTCAGTGCTGGCCAAGGACCCTGATGCTGCTCAGCGGGACATCAGGTAAGGGGGTGGAGGTCGTGAGGACGTGGATGATCAGGGCCACACCCTGGCACCGAGGTTCTTACATCAGCTGGGCTGAGCCAGGACGCCAAGGGGGAAACTGGCTGCTCCCAGCATGGACACTGGGCGTGGGCAGGGGCAGGACGAGAAGCCCAAGCTCTTCCACTATACCCACGTGGCCAGGTATAATCTCGTCCTGCCCAGGTACCCACCTAGCCTGGTCCTGGCCATTACAGCCGCCCATTGTCTGCTCTACCTTGAAGGGGAGGCACAGATTTCCACAGGTCCCATCTAGGGAGATCTGATAGTCAACAGGACAACCAACTTGACATATGTGAAATCCCTTCACTAAATATGTTTCATTACCTGTGTCTTCCCAAAACCACAAAAGGGAAAAGTTTATTTCACACAATGAAACAACACAAAGATCTACAAAGAAAGCATCAGTAACCCTGACTTCCGAACAACTCATGTCCATGGTGTGCTACGATCCTATCACGCCTCTCTTCACGACCACACAAACACCCACAGACATTTATGGTGGATTTGTCCTTTGTTTCAGGGCTCTGATTGTTTTAAATTTTTTCTGGATCATAGTATGCCCATTTCAGCTTCCCTAGTTTCTCAGGGGTAAAGAATCCGCCTCCTAATGCAGAAGATGGAAGTTCAATCCCTGGGTTGGGAAGATCCCCTAGAGAAGGAAATAGCAGCCCACTCCAGTATTCTTGCCTGGGGATCCCAGGGAGAGTGGAGTTTGGTGGGCTACAGTCCATAGTGCCAAGAGTTGGATGTGAATTAGCAACTAAACAACAATTATGACCATTTCATCACTACTTGTTCCTCCATCTCAACTAGGCACCTCTACCCTCTGTGACAAAAGATGCAGTTCCAGCCCATACTTTCTACGGCCACATAACATTTGAGAGCATGGAGTTCACGCAGTCTCATTTTATTCCAGAGCTGGTAGCCAACTGTGCCGGCACCATTAATCAAATAAGTCATCATTTTACACCTTTGTTACATACTGAGTTCCTGTATATCCCTGAATCTATTTTTGAATCCTTTGTTCTGTAGCAAAGTCATTCTGTTTTATTGTCGCTGTTTTATGGTCGCAGTTTTATACTAAAACTTGGTGTGTATAAGGCAAGTCCCTCCCCCAAGTATTTTTTCACTTTATATAACTTTAATGCATTCTCAAACATCCATTCTTTCTTGTGAACCATAAAACTCGAGTTTTATAAAAAGCATTAGAATTCTAATGAGAATTGTATTTGCATGTCAGTTTGGGGAGAGTTAACGCTCTATTAAGGACAAATGTGTACCTCCTTTCCGACCACATCTTGTAAGTTTGGGGATGACTGTTTTCATAGCCATTCTATTTTAAATAGTCTATAATGATCATTTTTATTTCTTCACTGATCCAATGGTTTATTTAAGAGATTTTTTTTCATTTACAAGTGGTAGGGCGTTTTTTGGTTTTAACATGTTCTGTGGTGTAACGCAACTCTGCTTTTGTCCATTTTCCTCTGTAATATCTAAGCTTTTGCTTTATGTATTTTAAATTTTTCTATTCAGTTAACAAAGGTTTATAATTATTTTACCTTCATTATGACGTGTCTCTTTCATCCTCACAACATTACCCAGTCTGTCCTGCTTAAGTATTCTGTCCTCCACTCCACGTTGCCTGACGTCAGGTTGGTCAATCCTGCTTTCATGTTACTGAGATTCACCTGAATTTCCGACCTTTGCTCTTTTCATAGACAATTTTATTTATTCATTTGGCTGTGCTGCGTGTTCACTGCTGCACAGGCTTTTCTCTAGTTGTGGCCAGCAGGGGCCACTCTCTAGCTGCTGTGCGCGGGCCTCTCAGTGCAGTGGTTTCCCTCGTTGCGCGCAGAGCACAAGCTCTGGAGCTTGAGGGCTTCAGCAGTCAGTTCCCAGGCTCTAGAGCACAGACTCAGAGTTGCGCACATGGGCTTAGTTGTTTTGCAGCATGTGGGATCTTCCCAGACCAGGGATCAAACCCATGTCTCTTACACTGGCAGGCAGATTCTTTACCACTGAGCCATCAAGCCCCAATCTTTACTTTTAATATTTCTAGGTCATTTGGCATTTAAGTTGTCTCCTGAAACTGGAATGCAGATGGCTTTGCTTTTCAATCAAAACTGAGAGGTGTCATGTTTAACCTATTTACATTTTTCCTCATAAATGATGAGTTTGATCTTATTTCTTTTAGCCTGTTTTACATTGGCTATTTCTCAAAACTCATGACTTTTTTCTCTTCCCCATCTTTGTTGTAGTCTATTTTTTTCATATTTATTCTCCTAGGTATTTGGATGGAATATATGCATTTTTACTTCTGCCAGTGACATTTATTTCTATCTGTAAAACTTAAACTGGTTTCCCAGACCAATATTTTCTACTTATAAATCTCTCTCTCTCTCATACACACACACCACCACCACGTCCACTGCTTTCCTATATATGATAAAGAAATCAACAATTTCCATTTAATTCCTCCCAAGCCAGATTTTTTACTTTATTTTGAGACATTTCTTAGATGAAGTGAGTTTTCACAAAAAGTTTTTCAGGACCCATCTTGTGGGTGATATACTTCCTGAGTTCTTTCATATTTACAAATCAAAAATATTATCAATGTGTTCTAGCACTTAACATTGTGCAAACGTCTAGGATTAAGTCTGATTTCTCTTTCTTTATAAGGATGTATTTTTTCTGTGTGGACTCTCTTCAATTTCTTTTCATACCCCTGAAATTCCCAAGTATCATCAGAATATAGCTAAATATTGATCTTTTTTCCACTATGCCTGATATCAATGACCTCTTTTAATATATAAACTTGGCTCTTTCTTCAGAGCAAGAAGTTTTCTTTTATTACATTGTTTGTTATTTCTTCTGTTCTCTTTGTTCTGGAATTTTCCTTAGTATTAGAAAAAATATATCTGGAACATTATGGATTTTTTTCATCTCTCTTCTCTTCATGCCTTTTTCTTAAGAACTTTTCACATTTTTACTTCACAAATTTAATTTCCTTTCAATCACTTCTTACCTCTTCTGGTTCCTTTTTTTATTTCTTCCTGGCTCTTACTCAACTATCTTTTCATTAATCACAAAATCCAATTCAAGCTGAAGTAAAACTGGCTACAGTGCCACCTGCCTCGACTCAGAAGATACCGCTGATGGAGTCTCAGGGTCCACCCTCATCTCAGTGATTGCAACAGTGCCCAGATCAAAGAGATTATCTCACTACCCTGACTCTCTCTGGGCGGTCGGGTGCAATGAGCAGTGAGCGAAGGGTCGGGGATGATGCAGGGGGACAGATCCTAAAGGGCCTCGTCTGTCCTTCTGGGCAGTCTGGACTCTGCAAAGAACAATGGAAAGCCATGGAATCCCTTGAACTCTTTCCCCTGGACAGGTACTCCATCCGCAGGACCAGTGACAAGGGCCAGTTCTTCGGAATAACCAAGAAAGGGGGCATTTACAACGACAAAGAACTGGACAGAGAAGTGTACCCTTGGTACAACCTGACAGTGGAGGCCAAAGAGGTGGATCTGAGTGGTGAGTGGCCCTTTTGCCAGAGGACCTGGGCTCTTCTCTTTTCCCCATTCTTTTAAAATTGGCATAAGCTGTCATTTGAGGCCTCCAGAGGTACTATAAGCGCTGCTGATGCACCACTTGGCTGGGATGCTACAGTGCCTCCATCCCCAAGTGTAGATGGACCAGCTGTATCCACGTCACCAGAGACTTTGTTAGAAGGCAAAACAGCAGGCCCCAACCCCAGACTGAGTCAGAATCTCATGCACACTACAGTTTAAGAAGCACTGTTCCAAAACAGGCTGCCATATGTCCCTGTGATGGGAATCACATGAGTCACCTCTTAAACACAGAGCTTCTCAGATGCCTTTCTGGAGGTCCTAGTCCAGAGAGTCAGAAACAGCAGGGAATGTGCACTGAACAAGTGCCGTGTGATTTTTATTATCATGGACATTTGGGAAAGGCTGCTTTGGAGACTTTATGTGCCAGTTAGTGGGTTGAATTCAAAATCTGAAGCACTTGCCAACTCCAAGATTGTTAGAGTCTCCAGAAAGTAGGGTAACTATTGCCAGAAGGAAAGGCAGGTGTTGGAGCTTTGCATTCTTAGCCTATATGAGAAAAACACAACTGCTCTCCAGGAGAAGGATCAACATTCCCCGCCCTTCCCAGAAACCAACGGGGCCCAGAACAAAGGGTGACTTGGCCAAAGTCCCACTGGTCCTACCCAGGAGGGTCCCTGCCTCCTGCAGGCAGCATGTCCCCTACATGGCAGCCAGGCCAACTTCAATAGACTTCTGAGTGCTTTCCAGATCAATCTTTGCCCCTTTCTTACCCATCTAATCTCACTCATACAATTTTTAAATCTTACAGCAATAGCTTACTGTGTGTTTTAAAATACAGAAAATAA
>NW_011494869.1:7882183-7888073 GCF_000754665.1 Bison bison bison | reverse complement strand
AAAAAAAAAGAAGAAAAGTATCCCCCCCCCATAACCCCACCAAACAGCAATAATTACTGTTAGCACTCTAGTGTGTTTCCTCTGGTCTTTTTTCTGCCATTTCATACAAGTGAAATCATAATTTCCTGAATTTTTACTTAACCTTATTCCAGAATTATTTTCTCATGGTACTAAAATGTCTTTATTAAAGAGATTACAACTTTAAAATGTAATTTACATGGGCATTGCCAACAGCCACATGATCCATTCTTTTAAACTGGCTGTGTTTATTAAAGCAATTTCACACAGACTGTTTATCTTTTCAACTGTTTTGTAGTGAATTTATTTAAATTGGTTTGATTACTTAAATTACTGCATTGACTTAATAATTACTTAATTGATTTAATGAAAACCTTTTAAAATACACTTATGCTGTTTCTCTTTTTGATTCTTACAAGTAATTCTCTAGCAAATATCCTTATGCATGAGGCTTTACCCCCGCTTCCTCTTCTGCTCCTTTCATTCAGAACGCCATCCTTGGCCTTCCTTCTAAATGTCCACAGCCCCCTCTTCCAGAAAAAAGAGCACCCCTCCAAGACTCCCACCAACACACCTTCTAATCTCAGGGCTGACATCTGCTAAGTCCACTGTAGTGACGAGTCCTTTCTCCTGCAGGGACTCCCACGGGCAAAGAATCCATTGTGCAGGTCCACATTGAAGTTATGGATGAGAATGACAATGCCCCAGAGTTCGCCAAGCCTTATGAGCCCAAAGTGTGTGAGAACGCCCCCCAGGGCAAGGTGAGTCTGGCTCAGGTGGGGGGTGAGGCAGCGCCTGCCGGGGTCAGACCAAAGGGGCAGCACCTCCCGGTCACAGTCAGCTGGCACTTCATGAGCTTAATGTAACCTGTACAACAGCCTTGAGGAAAGATGACATTCCCCCTACAGATGGTGAAACTGAGGCTCAGAGACAATGTGTAGTGAGCAGATTGGTGAGGAGGCGGGTGGTAGAAAGAGGGACTTTTTGGAGACCATTAAGATTAGTGTTACAGGTGAGAGGCAGCCACAGTCAGGTCTAAACCCAAAGTCCCTCACCATCACTGAAACCCCAGCCAGCTCAACACCACCACTGACCATCCCCCATCTTCCACCCTCCAGCTGGTCGTGCAAATCTCGGCAACAGACAAGGATATAACACCACGAGACGTGAAGTTCAAGTTCTCCCTGAGCACTGAGGACAGCAACTTCACCCTCATTGATAATCACGGTGCGCCTTGAAGCAGTCAGCCTGGCTCTTGGAGTGGGTGGGGTTGGGGGGAGGTGGTGGTCAGAGATGGAGTTATTTGAGTCTTGAGATGCCAGGGTCAAGGACTAAGCCAATGAATCAGGTGCCCTCCCTGGGGCTATCAAGTTCCAAGATATTGTATACAATTCCCACCACATATCTTATTGGTCTGTGCAATGGTCACAGCCACCCTGGCCACACTGCCAAGTCCACATGGCCTTGCCTTTTCTCTTAAGATGCCCAGGTCACTGAATAGGCACAGAATAGATATGGGGTGTAGACAGCCTGGTTCACAAACTAAGGGACTCCTTCTCATGGGACCTCTGTGGTCAGTACAACTGCAAATTACTCTATGACATGGAACTTTGAGGTTGCTCCCAAAGAGCCAAAATGGGACATTTGAAACCAAAATACCAAGAATATAGTGTTTTGATTTGGCCACAATGACTACTTAACACTCGGTGTCCTCAGGACGGGATCTGGTCCACCAGTCCCGCCCCAGAGTCCTGCAATGTCAGCAGTGGCCAATCAGAGCTTCTGATGAGCATGTGCTTCCCGGAGTGATGAGGCTGAGTGGGCTGGATTCCAGCCAAAAACAGGCTTCCATGCTCTCTGCACCTTCCTCAGAAAAAAACCTAGAATATCCACCTTGAGTCTAAAGAGAGCAATCCTTCCTCCAGAATGGGGAGGAATCCCTGCCCACCCCTAACCAGCAACGTGGTGGTTGGTGAGGCTCCCACCATAGACACAGCCACTGCCACCTCTGAGGAAGGTCAGGGACTGGGATCCCTGAGAGTGAGGGGGAGACCCAGGGGACCAGCCACAGACTCCTCCTGAGGGATGGGGATGGTGGCCAGGGCACGCTGACAGTCAGTGCCAACCATTCAACACTCCGCTGTCTTTAATAGTAAATAATGTGGGAAAAGCACCTGTCACAACCATCCCCAGTGCCCGCTTCAAACCCACCTCACAGGAGGTCAGCAATGGAGTAAAAAGCTTAAGTGTCACCCCAAATACCCCCCAGTATGTGATCAGGAGATAAGCCTGTTGGTCTCAGACTCACTTATAACATGAATGTCCTGCTACAATATTAAATGAGTATAGCGAGAAATCTCATTTCTCTCATACAGCCTCAGTGGCCATACTGCTATTATTTTCTATCACAGTAGATATGGCTACTTAATAATGAAATGTAATTGGCTTCAATTTGAAATCTATAAGATGGCCTCCTTTGCTTTTGGCTTCCTGAGTGTGCCAACCCCACCCATGTAGCTACATAAAGCCTAGAGTAGGGAGTCCCTGTACCTTTGACCATCATAACCTCCCAGGAGCCAGTAAAAGACACATTTTCCAGCCTTTGCCCAGAGCCACTGAATCAGAAACTCAGGAAAGGAGAGGGGGTGAAAGAAGGAAAGAGGAGTAGAGGGGAGGTGGGTAGGAGTGGGGTCTGAAAATTAACATGTTCAAAAATCTCCCTGGGGAATTCTTACATGGACTGATTGGGTCTGAGAGGGAGAGCCAATATTTGGGCCAAAGCACAGTCCCAATTCCAGCCTGCCCAGGGAATCCTCAATTACAACTGTAATCATTCCCCCAGTGCCCCAGGGGACCTGTGCATTGTTCTTACTTTCTAATGCATTCTCAGGCATGGCAAAAATAGCCTTAGAAGTTAGCCTGATGCTAAGAGACTTTTTTGGAGAAGGCAATGGCACCCCACTCCAGTATTCTTGCCTGGAAAATCCCATGGACGGAGGAGCGTAGTAGGCGCCAGTCCATGGGGTCGCTAAGAGTCAGGCACGACTGAGTGACTTCACTTTCACTTTTCACTTTCACGCGTTGGAGAAGGAAATGGCAACCCACTCCAGTGTTCTTGCCTGGAGAATCCCAGGGACAGAGGAGCCTAGTGGGCTGCCATCTATGGGGTCACACAGAGTCGGACACGACTGAAGCGACTTAGCAGCAGCAGCAAGAGACTTTTTAATTTTGTTTTCCCCTGATTGTTCATAAAAGCTTGAAACAATGCATTAATTAACTGCGAGTTCCCTCTTACTGAAATAGGGTTAGGGGTCAGGTATTTCAGTTACCCATAGAAACAAAAAAGCAAGGATTTTAAGTACTGGCCAAATCCTTCTTAGAGGCCAAATCAAAGCAGCTACCCACAATATCTCCTCTCTGGAGGAACAGACCTGTCCTCAGATGGCTAAAACACGAGGCAGGGGTATAAAGGGCAGACACATGGCCCAGGCAGCATATGAGCTGGCACAGTTACGAGGGCTTCTGGAGGAGGCGGCCACACTGTCGGTGGTGATGAGAGAATGCGCACTCCAACAGCAGAGCCTGACTCCGAGGCCTTGGCGTTTCTAGATAACACGGCCAACATCATAGTCAAGTACGGGTATTTTGACCGGGAGCGCGCCAAGGTCCACCACCTGCCCGTGCTCATCTCGGACAACGGGAGGCCAAGCCTCACGGGCACCAGCACACTGCACGTGACCGTGTGCAAGTGCAACGAGCACGGCGAGTTCACCCTGTGCGAGGAGGCGGCCGCCCAGGTGGGCATCAGCATCCAGGCGCTCGTCGCCATTTTCCTCTGCATCCTCACCATCACAGGTCAGTGCCTAGAAGGGTGGCAGGGGACGGCGAGGGGAGGCTGGGGACCCAGGCCCAACCCCGCGGCTTGCAGCCCAAAGCGCGGACCCTGTGCCCGTGTCAGGTCCACCTCCCCGGGTGCTGAAGGGTGGGGGGTGGATGACAGCGGAGGAGGAGGCATGGCTCGAGACCCTTCCCCAGTTTAAAATACTTTACATAACATTCATTCATTCAACTGACATATTTTGAGCACTAACTGTGTGCCAGGCGCTGTTCCAGGCACTTATTTATATAAAATCTCTTTTGAAAAAAAGAGGATCCAGTCCCTCTTTTGGAGAGAAATGGAAAGTATAAAATTTCTAGTTTAAATTATCACCGGGGTGGGGGGGGGTTCTTTCCTTTTTTAAGATTTCTCCAGCCTTGATCTCTCTCTCCCTGCCACCCCTCTCTTGTTTGGGCCTCAGAAATTTTAGAGGCATTTTAGACCTAACCTCAGTGTAGGTTCTCCAGGAAGTAGACCCTGGGAAAAGGATTGGGGTACACGTGATTTATTTGAGAAGTGGTCCCAGGAAGGCCCAGAAGGAAGAGTGGGAGCTTTGACAGGGAAAGGAGGCAGCTGGTGAAGGGCAAGTTGTCACACAAGTTGCCACCTCGGGCCACTGGAGCTTCTTCTCCCTGGGGACTGGGCGGCAGCACTCAGTCATGTTCACCCACCAACGCCCACCAGCAGATGGCCGGGGTGGTCATCTGCTCCTGCTCTTTACGTGGGGCAGGAGCCAGCCATGCAGAGGAGGCCCTTGGGTGGTCAGAGGTCACCCTGCGCACTCCAGTGACAGGGCCGGGGACACAGTGAGGCTCCAGGCCTTTCCTGCCAGTGGCTCCCCTGAGAGGCCCCCTGGCAGAGCCCCCCGTCTGTGGCCAAGAGTCCAGACTGAGATTCCCCTCTCAAAAAAATCTGTAATAATGATGACACTGGCATCCCCACCACACATAGAATTGCACCTAACCTCGAAGCCACTGCATCCGATGTAAACAGCAGAGGCGTCATCACTGGCATTTTACAGACAAGGAAACAGACTCAGAGGCCCATCCTGGCTTCCTCTTAACAGTTTAAGTGACTCCAGGCTAGAAGGACAGAATCTAGGGATGTTCTGGGCCTACTTCCAGGAGCTCTCTGCCCGACACAGTCCACCCCTCCTAGGGCTGGCAACCCTTATGCAGTCATACCCCTCAGAGCTCTGAGCAGGGCCAACATCACACCACTGTCTGATCACGGGACTCTGGGCAAGGGACTCAGCTTCTCTGAGATCAGTCCACTTACGTAAAATGGGATAATAGTACCGGATGAGATGGTTGGATGGCATCATCGACTCGATGGACATGGGTCTGGGTGGATTCCAGGAGTTGGTGATGGACAGGGAGGCCTGGTGTGCTGCAGTTCACGGGGTCGCAAAGAGTTGGACACGACTGAGCGACTGAACTGAACTGAGTAAAAGAACATGAAAACGTGCCACCACCATGCCAGTATGTAGCACACAGTAGGTGTGCTCAAGAGTAGCTGCTGCTGCTGCAACAGGAGCCATGTCCACCAGCACCGTCATGACCCACCATCATCATCATGGTTCAGAATCTTTGCACCCCAAATTCCAACTCCATCTTTTCCCCTCTTCTGCCCCAACCTCTGGCCTCCTGGCCTTTGCAGATGACAGAGAATCTGTCACAGTGCTAAGAGGTAGGAGGAATTGAGGATGCACTTAGATGGGAAGGAGAGTGGCAGGAGAAAATGAACTTGAAAGAACATCCACTGTGTTCCTCTCCTCCCACCCCTACTGTGGCCAGTAACACCAACAAAGATCATACCCTGGGGTGGGGGTGGGATGGACATGACTCTGGGCTGGGAGTGAGGGTGCTGAGGGTGGACCCACCATGAGACCAGACGGAACCAAAGCTTCTGTGTTGGCCCACGTGCCACCAGGAGCTGGGCTGGCCCAGGGATGCCCAGGGAGGAGAGGAGGGAGCAGGTGGACCTGGGAGGTAG